>NC_138305.1:6300000-6385000 GCF_965601325.2 Salmo salar
CCCTCCCTCTAACTCTCCCTCCCTCCGTCCCTCCCTCTAACTCTCCCTCCATCCATCCCTCCCTCTAACTCTCCCTCCATCCGTCCCTCCCTCTAACTCTCCCTCCGTCCATCCCTCCCTCTAACTCTCCCTCCCTCTAACTCTCCCTTCATCCTTCCATCTGTCCCACTAACTGTCCCTGTACTGTCAGAATCATGCAGCAACTCATTCTTCACAACCAGCAGGCAATAAAAGCAGCATAAACCCTCCCATAAAGCCCCTGTCACACCGTCATAAAACTAAAACCTATGAAGGCTATAGAGGCCTTTTTACTGTCCTCTCCACTGTCTGCTTGCCAGACAGCTTCTGCTAAATGACATTGCGAAGCGCAAAACACATTCATCATTGATGCACACACGTTGGTATGTAGGCGCCGGGTCTCACATTGCCGGGATTCAAGACCTTCCAGCGAGAAAGATATGTGACCCTATCTACTTTTAGTTTTTTCATCTATCTACCTTTCTTTTTTGGTTGCCTTATGTAAAGTGTCTTTGAGTGTCATGAAGAGGGCTACGTAAAGAAGATACACCACTATCATTATTAATTATCCCTCTGTACCACCACGGTCCTGTGTTTCAGGCAAGCTGCGTAGACGCCAGTTCTACTCCCAGCCTCTGGAGAACGGTCGGATCCTGTCTCAGGGGTCCACATTCACCTACCAGGACGTGTTGGATCTGCTTCTGGTGTACACCCCTGACGCGGCCAGCGGGGGCAGTGACGAGCTAGCCTTCTCCCTGACCGACGGCATCCACACCACCACCGGACGGCTCACCTTCACCATAGACGTCAGGAAGAGTGAAGGACCAAGGATGACTGTGAATAGAGGCCTGCAGCTGGCCGCAGGTACGCTCGTGGAGGGGGTGTATGTGTTTGTGTGGACCGTGCGTGACCTTAAACCGTTTCCGCAGGTAAGGACAGGGACAAACAGTTTATTTTTTCGCGCCTGGACCCACATGTCTTCATGGTGACTGGGTACGAGCACACCTGATTCAACTCTGAAAGGGCTTGTTGATTACTTGGGTATTCCAGTTCTGCGATGGTGTCAAAATGTACAGTCTTGGGGATACTGGCACAAGAGATTGGGAAAGGCTGGTCTAGCTGTCTTACGTTGTGTTCTTTGGCGTATCCTGACTTTTACTGTACCTATTCTCCCCTCAGGCACAGCGGCTAAGATTACTGAGCAGAACCTGAAGGGATCAGATTCAGACTCAGATAGCCTGAAGCTGAGGTACATCCTCACCAAAGACCTTCCATTAGGAAGACTACAGCTTTCTAAAGAAGGAGGAGGACAGGACAAGATGTCTGTTAAAGGACCTGTCAAGAGTTTCACACAGGAGGAGGTCAACAAAGGTGTATATCTCTCTCTCTCTCTCTCGCTCTCGCTCTCGCTCTCGCTCTCTCGCTCTCTCTCTCTGTCGCTCTCTCTTGCTTTCTCTCTCTCGGTCTCTCTCTTGGTCTCCCTCGCTCTCTCTTTCTGTCTGTCTCCCTTGCTCTCCCTTTCTGTCTCTCTCGCTCTCTCACTCATCATTTTCACTCTCTCTCTCACTCTCTAAAAACACTCTCACACACCATCATTTTCACTTATTCAATATTCTTCAAGGAAAAATGGCCTGTGACTTTCTCAGAGTTCTTGAAAGTTCTTGAAATGAATTATGATTAATTTACGATATTGAATTGACCCTAACCGTGTGTGTGTGTGTGTGTGTGTGTGTGTGTGTGTGTGTGTGTGTGTGTGTGTGTGTGTGTGTGTGTGTGTGTGTGTGTTGCAGGTCTTTTGGAGTACAGTCATGAGAAGGGAGAGAAAGGAGGGAGCGTCTCCTTCAAGTTCAACCTGGTGGATCCAGAGGGCAACAAACTGATCGACCAGTCTTTCTTCATTAGTGTTCTAGGTATGTACCAGTGCTTGTACATCAGTGTACTAGGTAGGTACCAGTCCTTGTACATCAGTGTACTAGGTAGGTGGTATCTGACGTAGGGGACGCACAGGACAGACTGTCGTTAAAAAACAGCAGAGCAGTGGGTTCTGCACCATTTGGAATCTTAGCCAGTGGTCCAGTCAGTCAAAAACAGCCAATGGCTGACAATTTGCTCCATTATTCTGGTCTGTTCTAGGCTTTGTGCTCCCCAGTGGTTTAGTGAGACATGGTTTCCACCCTCAGGTTTTAATCTCCCCATTCCTACTTGTTCTCCTTTGTTCCCTCCCTCCTTCCTTCCTTCCTTCCTTCCTTCCTTCCTTCCTTCCTTCCTTCCTTCCTTCCTTCCTTCCTTCCTTCCTTCCTTCCTTCCTTCCTTCCTTCCTTCCTTCCTTCCTTCCTTCCTTCCTCCCTCCCTCCCTCCCTCCCTCCCTCCCTCCTTCCTTTCTTTCTTCCCTTCCTCCCTCCTTCCTTTCTTCCTTCCTTCCTTCCTTCCTTTCTTCCCTCCTTTCTTCCCTCCCTCCCTCCTCCCTTTCTTCCTTCCTTCCTTCCTTCCTCCTTCCTTCTCCTTCCTTCCTTCCTTCCTTCCTTCCTTCATTCCTTCCTCCCTCCCTCCCTCCCTCCCTCCCTCCCTCCCTCCCTCCTTCCTTCCTTCCTTTCTTCCTCCCTTCCTTCCTTCCTCCCTCCTTCCTTCCTTTCTTCCCTCCTCCCTCCCTCCCTCCCTCACTCCTTTCTTCCCCCCCCCTCCTTCCTTCTCCCTCCCTCCATCCCCCCCTCCTTCCTTCCTTTCTCCCTCCCTCCCCCCCTTCTTCCTTTCTCCCCTTCCTTCCTTCCTTCCTTCCTTCCTTCTTCCTTCCTTCCTTCCTTCCTTCCTTCCTTCCTTCCTTCCTTCCTTCCTTCCTTTCTTCCTTCCTTCCTTTCTTCCTCCCTTCCTTCCTTCCTCCCTCCTTCCTTCCTTTCTTCCCTCCCTCCCTCCCTCCCTCCCTCCCTCCCTCCCTCCCTCCCTCCCTCCCTCCCTCACTCCTTTCTTCCCTCCCCCCTCCTTCCTTTCTCCCTCCCTCCATCCCCCCCTCCTTCCTTCCTTTCTCCCTCCCTCCCCCCCTTCTTCCTTTCTCCCCCTTCCTTCCTTCCTTCCTTCCTTCCTTCCTTTCTTCCTTTCTTCCTTCCTTCCTTCCTTCCTTCCTTCCTTCCTTCCTTCCTTCCTTCCTTCCTTCCTTCCTTCCTTCCTCCCTCCCTCCCTCCCTCCCTCCCTCCCTCCCTTCCTTCCTTCCTTCCTTCCTTCCTTCCTTCCTTCCCTCCCTTCCTTCCTCCCTCCCTCCCTCCCTCCCCCCTCCTTCCTCCCTCCCTCCCTCCCTCCCTCGCCCCTCTAGAGGACCACCTGCCCCCCTCTGTGGTGATGAATAAAGGTCTGGTGGTTGATGAGAACTCAGTGAAGAAGCTGACTACTCTTCAGCTGTCAGCTACAGACCAGGACAGTGAGCCTGGAGAACTGGTGTACCGCATCACCAAGCAGACTGCACTGGGACACCTGGAGCACGCCAGCAACCCAGGTACACACACACACACACACACACACACACACACACACACACTGACAAGCACACAAACAACAACCGAGGTACTGTACTGGAGCTATCAACCAGCTCAGGTGGAAACACACACACACACACACACACACACACACACACACACACACACACACACACACACAGAAACACACCGCCAACAACCGAGGTACTGTACTGGAGCTATCAACCAGCTCAGGTGGAAACACACACACACACACACACACACAGGACAGTAAAATTGTCAATTCACTTACTTATCAACAGAACATCCCTGGTCATCTCTACTGCCTCTGATCTGACAGACTCACTAAACACAAATACTCAGTTTGTAAATGTTGTCTGAGTGTTAGAGTGCACCCATGGCTCTCTGTAAATAAATAAAACAATTACATTGTGCCGTCTGGTTTGCTTAATGTAAGTCATTTTAAATTATTTATCCTTTTACTTTTGATACTTCAGTATCTTTGAGCAATTACATTTACTTTTGGTACTTAAGTATATTTAGAACCAAATACTTTTATACTTTTACTCAAGTAGTACTTTACTGGGTGACTTTCACTTTTACTTAAGTCATTTTCTATTAAGGTATCTTTACTTTTACTCAAGTATGACAGTTGGGTACTTTTTCCTCCACTGGGTTGTAAGGGCAGATGTGCCGTCAGCTAGCGAACAATGCTAACTACCACTACAGCGTGCTAATCTAATGCTAATCTAATGCTAATAGCGTTATATTCCAGGAACTGATTACATGATGTCTGTGCCGCGATCAGTAAATACCATATGCCAAGGGACTTGGTATATGAATATATAATTAGTGTGTGACCCAAGCGGGAATTAAACCCACGACCCTGGCATTGCTAGTTCAATGCTAATGTTGTATTAATATGCTGTGTTGATTTTCAAAGAAAGTTTAGAAAGCTAACGCTAACACATCCATTAACGTTAACTGTTAATGCTAATGAATGCTAATTTCCTTCCGGATACAGGAACACGCATCACGTCCTTCTCCCAGGCTGACTTGACCTCCCGCAGTGTTCAGTACGTTCACACCAGCGAAGAAGAGAAGCATGCGGACCAGTTCTCCTTCATCGTGTCTGACGGCGCTAACGAGGTACACACACACACACACATGCACGCAAGGACACACACACATGGTCCCACACCTGTTTTGTTCTTCTATCCTCACACACATCACACACACACACACACACACACACACACACACACACTATCGATAATGTCCCTCTCTAATGCAGCCTAATGAGCAGCAGAAGCAGTCAGCCAACCGGCCTTCACTATTGGCTGACCGCTGTGTCTAAAAGGTCGTCGGGCCGTGTCACTATTGGCTGACCGCTGTGTGTAAAAGGTCGTCGGGCCGTGTCACTATTGGCTGACCGCTGTGTGTAAAAGGTCGTCGGGCCGTGTCACTATTGGCTGACCGCTGTGTCTAAAAGGTCGTCGGGCCGTGTCACTATTGGCTGACCGCTGTGTGTAAAAGGTCGTCGGGCCGTGTCACTATTGGCTGACCGCTGTGTCTAAAAGGTCGTCGGGCCGCGTCACTATTGGCTGACCGCTGTGTGTAAAAGGTCGTCGGGCCGCGTCACTATTGGCTGACCGCTGTGTGTAAAAGGTCGTCGGGCCGCGTCACTATTGGCTGACCGCTGTGCATGTGGTGTTTTGTGGATCTGCAGGTCCATTCTGTTCAGTTGGCTTTGCGTCCTAAACATTTGATCAGGATGTTTGCATGTAAAGTATCACATCATCCAATCAGATCCCGCAGTCGTATTTCTACCACTACTGTACCCACCAGGATATGATTGCTGTTGGGGGTGAGACTATGTTTTCTGTGTATGTTATGATGGGTGGCCCCTGAGGTCATTCTGTGTATGTTGTGATGGGTGGCCCTGAGGTCATTCTGTGTATGTTGTGATGGGTGGCCCTGAGGTCATTCTGTGTATGTTGTGATGGGTGGCCCTGAGGTCATTCTGTGTATGTTGTGATGGGTGGCCCTGAGGTCATTCTGTGTATGTTGTGATGGGTGGCCCTGAGGACATTCTGTGTATCTTGTGATGGGTGGCCCTGAGGTCATTCTGTGTATGTTGTGATGGGTGGCCCTGAGGTCATTCTGTGTATGTTGTGATGGGTGGCCCTGAGGTCATTCTGTCTATGTTGTGATGGGTGGCCCTGAGGTCATTCTGTGTATGTTGTGATGGGTGGCCCTGAGGTCATTCTGTGTATGTTGTGATGGGTGGCCCTGAGGTCATTCTGTGTATGTTGTGATGGGTGGCCCTGAGGTCATTCTGTGTATGTTGTGATGGGTGGCCCTGAGGTTGCACATATCATTCTCTGTTTTAAAACAAGATACAATGTTCTGCATGGCCTCAGAGCAACTTCTTTGAAAAATGTTGCACACAAGGATCAAAATTCAAATGTTATTTGTCACCTGCTTCGTAGACACGAGGTGTAGAGAGAGAGTGAGAGAGAGAGAAAGCGCAGAGTGAGAGAGAGAGAGAGAGAGAGAGAGCAGAGTGAGAGAGAGAGCAGAGAGAGAGAGAGAGAGAAATAGTGACATGAGGAATAAATACACAGTGATTAACAAACAAAGATAATGAGTAAAAATAACATGGCTATATACAGGGAGTAGATAATAACATGGTTATATACAGGGAGTACCAGGTAATAACATGGCTATATAGAGGGAGTAGATAATAACATGGTTATATACAGGGAGTACCAGGTAATAACATGGCTATATACAGGGAGTAGATAATAACATGGTTATATACAGGGAGTACCAGGTAATAACATGGCTATATACAGGGAGTACCAGGTAATAACATGGCTATATACAGGGAGTACCAGGTAATAACATGGCTATATACAGGGAGTACCAGGTAATAACATGGCTATATACAGGGGTACCAGGTAATAACATGGCTATATACAGGGAGTACCAGGTAATAACATGGCTATATACAGGGAGTACCAGGTAATAACATGGCTATATACAGGGAGTACCAGGTAATAACATGGCTATATACAGGGAGTAGATAATAACATGGTTATATACAGGGAGTAGAAAATAACATGGCTATATACAGGGAGTAGATAATAACATGGCTATATACAGGGAGTAGATAATAACATGGTTATATACAGGGAGTACCAGGTAATAACATGGCTATATACAGGGAGTACCAGGTAATAACATGGCTATATACAGGGAGTACCAGGTAATAACATGGCTATATACAGGGAGTAGATAATAACATGGTTATATACAGGGAGTAGAAAATAACATGGCTATATACAGGGAGTACCAGGTAATAACATGGCTATATACAGGGAGTACCAGGTAATAACATGGCTATATACAGGGAGTAGATAATAACATGGCCATATACAGGGAGTACCAGGTAATAACATGGCTATATACAGGGAGTACCAGGTAATAACATGGCTATATACAGGGAGTACCAGGTAATAACATGGCTATATACAGGGAGTACCAGGTAATAACATGGCTATATACAGGGAGTACCAGGTAATAACATGGCTATATACAGGGAGTACCAGGTAATAACATGGCTATATACAGGGAGTAGATAATAACATGGTTATATACAGGGAGTAGAAATAACATGGCTATATACAGGGAGTACCAGGTAATAATATGGCTATATACAGGGAGTACCAGGTAATAACATGGCTATATACAGGGAGTACCAGGTAATAACATGGCTATATACAGGGAGTACCAGGTAATAACATGGCTATATACAGGGAGTACCAGGTAATAACATGGCTATATACAGGGAGTAGATAATAACATGGCCATATACAGGGAGTACCAGGTAATAACATGGCTATATACAGGGAGTACCAGGTAATAACATGGCTATATACAGGGAGTACCAGGTAATAACATGGCTATATACAGGGAGTACCAGGTAATAACATGGCTATATACAGGGAGTACCAGGTAATAACATGGCTATATACAGGGGTACCAGGTAATAACATGGCTATATACAGGGAGTACCAGGTAATAATATGGCTATATACAGGGAGTACCAGGTAATAACATGGCTATACACAGGGAGTACCAGGTAATAACATGGCTATACACAGGGAGTACCAGGTAATAACATGGCTATACACAGGGAGTACCAGGTAATAACATGGCTATATACAGGGAGTAGATAATAACATGGTTATATACAGGGAGTACCAGGTAATAACATGGCTATATACAGGGAGTACCAGGTAATAACATGGCTATATACATGGAGTACCAGGTAATAACATGGCTATATACAGGGAGTACCAGGTAATAACATGGCTATATACAGGGAGTACCAGGTAATAACATGGCTATATACAGGGAGTACCAGGTAATAACATGGCTATATACAGGGAGTACCAGGTAATAACATGGCTATATACAGGGAGTAGATAATAACATGGCTATATACAGGGAGTACCAGGTAATAACATGGCTATATACAGGGAGTACCAGGTAATAACATGGCTATATACAGGGAGTACCAGGTAATAACATGGCTATGTACAGGGAGTACCAGGTAATAACATGGCTATATACAGGGAGTACCAGGTAATAACATGGCTATATACAGGAAGTAGAAAATAACATGGCTATATACAGGGAGTAGACAATAACATGGCTATATACAGGGAGTACCAGGTAATAACATGGCTATATACAGGGAGTACCAGGTAATAACATGGCTATATACAGGGAGTAGATAATAACATGGCTATATACAGGAAGTAGAAAATAACATGGCTATATACAGGGAGTAGACAATAACATGGCTATATACAGGGAGTACCAGGTAATAACATGGCTATATACAGGGAGTACCAGGTAATAACATGGCTATATACAGGGAGTAGATAATAACATGGCTATATACAGGAAGTAGAAATTAACATCGCTATATACAGGGAGTAGACAATAACATGGCTATATACAGGGAGTACCAGGTAATAACATGGCTATATACAGGGAGTACCAGATAATAACATGGCCATATACAGGGAGTAGACAATAACATGGCTATATACAGGGAGTAGACAATAACATGACTATATACAGGGAGTACCAGTACTCAGTTTATGTGCTGGGGTACGTGTTAATAACATGGCTATATACAGGGAGTACCAGTACTCAGTTTATGTGCTGGGGTACGAGGTAATAACATGGCTATATACAGGGAGTACCAGTACCGAGTCGATGTGCAGGGGTATGAGGTAATTGAGGTAGATACTGTAGGTAGGGGTAAAGTGACATGGCAACATGATAGATAATAGACAGTAGCAGCAGTGTGTGGTGTGTGTGTGTGTGTGTGTGTGTGTGTGTGTTGGGGTGTCAGTGAAATTACTGTATGTGTAAGTGTGTGCATAGAGTCAGTGCAAGAGTTAGAAGCTGTTCAGGGTCCTGTTGATTCCAGACCTTGTGCACTGGTACTGCTTGCCTTGCAGTAGCAGAGAGAACAGTGTATTGCTTGGGTGGACACCGCCTGGTATAGAGGTCCTGGATGGCAGGGAGCTTGGCCCCGGTGATGTACTGGGCTGTACGCACTACCCTCTGTAATGCCTTGCTAATAATAATTAGTGTCTACCAGCAACTACCTGTATAAACCTTGTCTTTAGGTAGATAACAGTGTTCTGTACGGTGTCTAGGTAGATAACAGTGTTCTGTACGGTGTCTTTAGGTAGATAACAGTGTTCTGTATGGTGTCTTTAGGTAGATAACAGTGTTCTGTACGGTGTCTTTAGGTACATAACAGTGTTCTGTACGGTGTCTTTAGGTAGATAACAGTGTTCTGTACGGTGTCTTTAGGTACATAACAGTGTTCTGTATGGTGTCTTTAGGTAGATAACAGTGTTCTGTACGGTGTCTTTAGGTAGATAACAGTGTTCTGTACGGTGTCTTTAGGTAGATAACAGTGTTCTGTACGGTGTCTTTAGGTTGATAACAGTGTTCTGTACGGTGTCTTTAGGTAGATAACAGTGTTCTGTACGGTGTCTTTAGGTAGATAACAGTGTTCTGTACGGTGTCTTTAGGTAGATAACAGTGTTCTGTACGGTGTCTTTAGGTAGATAACAGTGTTCTGTACGGTGTCTTTAGGTAGATAACAGTGTTCTGTACGGTGTCTTTAGGTAGATAACAGTGTTCTGTACGGTGTCTTTAGGTAGATAACAGTGTTCTGTACGGTGTCTTTAGGTAGATAACAGTGTTCTGTACGGTGTCTTTAGGTAGATAACAGTGTTCTGTACGGTGTCTTTAGGTAGATAACAGTGTTCTGTACGGTGTCCTTAGGTAGATAACAGTGTTCTGTACGGTGTCTTTAGGTAGATAACAGTGTTCTGTACGGTGTCTTTAGGTTGATAACAGTGTTCTGTATGGTGTCTTTAGGTTGATAACAGTGTTCTGTACCGTGTCTTTAGGTAGATAACAGTGTTCTGTACGGTGTCTTTAGGTTGATAACAGTGTTCTGTATGGTGTCTTTAGGTAGATAACAGTGTTCTGTACGGTGTCTTTAGGTTGATAACAGTGTTCTGTACGGTGTCTTTAGGTAGATAACAGTGTTCTGTACGGTGTCTTTAGGTAGATAACAGTGTTCTGTACGGTGTCTTTAGGTAGATAACAGTGTTCTGTACGGTGTCTTTAGGTAGATAACAGTGTTCTGTACGGTGTCTTTAGGTTGCCCAGACGTTCTACATCACCATCCGGCCGGTGGATGACTCCCTCCCCCTGCTGGTGGTTCCTGGGATGAGGGTTCAGGAGGGGGTCAGGAAGACCATCACTGAGTTTGAACTGAAGGCCACCGACGCTGACACAGAGGTAGGCTGGCAGACTGTCCAGTCACTACACACACACCTCACTACTCATAGACAGACCGAGAAGTAGTCTGGCTGGTCATTACACTATTACTATTAGACAGAGGTAGACTGGCTGGTCATTACTGTTAGACAGATATAGACTGGCTGGTCATTCACTATCTAGCAGCCAGAGGTAGACTGGCTGGTCATTACTGTTAGACAGATGTAGACTGGCTGGTCATTACTATTAGACAGAGGTAGACTGGCTGGTCATTACTGTTAGACAGATGTAGACTGGCTGGTCATTACACTATTACTATTAGACAGATGTAGACTGGCTGGTCATTACTGTTAGACAGAGGTAGACTGGCTGGTCATTACTATTAGACAGAGGTAGACTGGCTGGTCATTACACTATTACTATTAGACAGAGGTAGACTGGCTCGTCATTACTGTTAGACAGAGGTAGACTGGCTGGTCATTTCTGTTAGACAGAGGTGGACTGGCTGGTCATTACTGTCAGACAGAGGTAGACTGGCTGGTCATTACTGTCAGACAGAGGTAGACTGGCTGGTCATTACTATCAGCCAGAGGTAGACTGGCTGGTCATTACTATCAGCCAGAGGTAGACTGGCTGGTCATTACTGTTAGACAGAGGTTGGCTGGCTGGTCATTACTGGCTGGCCATTACTGTTAGACAGAGGTAGACTGGCTGGTCATTACACTATTACTATTAGACAGAGGTAGACTGGCTGGTCATTACTATTAGACAGAGGTAGACTGGCTGGTCATTACTGTTAGACAGAGGTAGACTGGCTGGTCATTACTATTAGACAGAGGTAGACTGGCTGGTCATTACTGTTAGACAGAGGTAGACTGGCTGGTCATTACTATTAGACAGAGGTAGACTGGCTGGTCATTACTGTTAGACAGAGGTAGACTGGCTGGTCATTACTGTTAGACAGAGGTAGACTGGTTGGTCATTACTGTTAGACAGAGGTATACTGGCTGGTCATTACTGTCAGACAGAGGTAGACTGGCTGGTCATTACTATCAGCCAGAGGTAGACTGGCTGGTCATTACTAGACTGGCTGGTCATAACTATTAGACAGAGGTAGACTGGCTGGTCATTACTATTAGACAGAGGTAGACTGGCTGGTCATTACTGTTAGACAGAGGTAGACTGGCTGGTCATTACTATTAGACAGAGGTAGACTGGCTGGTCATTACTGTTAGACAGAGGTAGACTGGCTGGTCATTACTGTTAGACAGAGGTAGACTGGCTGGTCATTACTGTTAGACAGAGGTATACTGGCTGGTCATTACTGTCAGACAGAGGTAGACTGGCTGGTCATTACTATCAGCCAGAGGTAGACTGGCTGGTCATTACTAGACTGGCTGGTCATAACTATTAGACAGAGGTAGACTGGCTGGTCATTACTGTTAGACAGAGGTTGGCTGGCTGTCCGTTCCCTGCATACCTGTAACGTTTTAATCACTACACACACTTTCAGTGATTTTACTTCATGTTCTTTGAACCAGAGGGGCAATAAACTAAGAGTGAAATGAACAGTTGTTTTGACCGAATGCCATTTTATATTGAGTTAAATAGTAGCAGAAAGTACTATAAGCTATTTGCTCTTTCTTGGGGAGTTATATGGACCAGATGAAGAAAAAAATAACTAATTTCAAGCTCTTTGATTATGCTAAGTCAAGGTAACTTTCAGTTTAGAAATTCCAATCAGCATGCCAGACTGTTCTGAGGACTGCGTTGTCGTGGTGTTGTCACCCTCATTAAAGTAGTCATGATTAAACTCTTAATGGACAATATTTATCACTAAACTGTTACATTCTGACACAAATGCCTAAATCTAACATAAAGAGAGAGAAAAATGACTTCCCTTGTTTTTCTCCCCCTCCCTCCCTCCCTCCCTCCCTCCCTCCCTCCCTCCCTCCCTCCCTCCCTCCCTCCCTCCCTCAGGAGGAGTCCATCACCTTCACCATAGTCCAGGCCCCCCGTCACGGCACCATTGAGCGGACCAACAACGGACAGCACTACCGTCAGACCAACAGCTTCACCATGGATGACGTCTACCAGAACAGAATCAGCTACAACCACGATGGATCCAACTCACTGAAGGACAGATTCACGTTCACTGTAGCTGACGGGACTAATGTCTTTTTTATGGTGGAGGAGGCAGGCAAAGAGGTGAGGAGAGGAGGGTGTGTGTGTGTGTGTGTGTGTGTGTCTCTCTCTGTCTCTCCCTGTCTGTCTCTCTCGGTCTGTCTCTCTGTCCCTCTCTCTCTGTGTCTCTCTCTTTCTCTCTCTCTCACTCTCTCTGTCTCTCTCTCTCTGTCTCTCTTTCTGTCCCTCTGTCTCCCTCTCTCTCTCCCTGTCTGTCTGTCTCTCTCTCGCTCTCTGTCTCTCTCTCCGTGTCTCTCTCTCTCTGTCTCTCTCTCTCTCTCTCTCTCTCCCTCTCTCTGTCTCTCCCTGTCTCTGTCTCTCCCTGTCTGTCTGTCTCTCTCTCGCTCTCTGTTTCTCTCTCCGTGTCTCTCTCTCTGTCTCTCTCTCTCTCTCTGTCTCTCCCTCTCTCTCTGTCTCTCTCTCTCTCTCTCTGTCTCTCCCTCGCTCTCTGTCTCTCCCTCTCTCTCTGTCTCTCCCTGTCTGTCTCTCCCTGTCTGTCTCTCCCTGTCTGTCTCTCCCTGTCTGTCTATCTCTCTCTCTCTGTCTCTCTCTGTCTCTCTCTCTGTCTGTCTCTCTCTTTCACTCTCTCTCTAAAACTTCATAACTCTCTCTTACTGCCTCTGTCAATGTGTAGGTGTTGACGGCTGCACCACAAAAGTTTAAGATAGACATTCTGCCAGTGGATGATGGAACACCTCGTATCGTCACAAACCTGGGTCTGCAGTGGCTGGAGTACATGGACAACAAGGTAAATACCATACAATACAATACCATACCATACCATATAATACCACACCATTACATACCATATAATACCATACCATACCATATACTGTAATACCACACCGTACCATATAATACCACACCATTCCATACCATATAATACCATATAATACCATACCATATAATACCACACCATTCCATACCATATAATACCATACCATATAATACCACACCATACCATTCCAGTCCATACCATATAATATCACACCATACCATACCATATAATACCATACCATATAATACCATACAATACCATACCATATAATACCATACCATATAATACCATACCACACCATACAATACCATATAACACCATACCATATAATACCATACCACACCATACAATACCACACCATACAATACCATACCATATAATACCATACAATACCATACCATATAATACCATACCATATAATACCATACCATATAATACCATACCACACCATACAATACCATATAACACCATACCATATAATACCATACCACACCATACAATACCACACCATACAATACCATACCATATAATACCATATAATACCATACCACACAATACCATACCATATAATACCATACAATAACATACCACACCATACAATACCATACCATATAATACCATACAATACCATACCACACCATATAATACCATACCATATAATACCATACAATACCATACCACACCATATAATACCATACCATATAATACCATACAATACCATACCACACCATATAATACCATACCATATAATACCATACCACACCATACAATACCATACCATATAATACCACACCATATAATACCACACCATACCATATAATACCATACCACACCATACAATACCACACCATACAATACCATACCATATAATACCATATAATACCATACCACACCATACAATACCATACCATATAATACCATACAATAACATACCACACCATATAATACCATACCATATAATACCATACAATACCATACCACACCATATAACACCATACCATATAATACCACACCATATAATACCACACCATATAATACCATACCATATAACACCATACCACACCATACAATACCATACCATATAATACCATACAATACCATACCATATAATACCATACAATACCATACCACACCATATAATACCATACCATATAACACCATACCACACCCATCCACCAATTACCATACCCATCCATAATACCATACAATACCATACCACACCATATAATACCATACCATATAATACCATATAACACCATACCATATAATACCATACCACACCATACAATACCACACCATATAATACCATACCATATAATACCATACAATACCATACCACACCATATAATACCATACCATATAATACCATACAATACCATACCACACCATATAATACCATACCATATAATACCATACCATATAATACCATACCACACCATACAATACCACACCATATAATACCACACCATATAATACCACACCATACCATATAATACCACACCATACCACACCATACAATACCATATAATACCGTACCACACCATACCATTTAATATTATACCATACCATACAATATTACCACATATAATACCACACCATACTACACCGTACCATACCATAGCACACCATGTCATACCACACCATACAATACCATACCATACCATACCATATAACACCATACCATATAATACCACAGCATATAATACCATACCATATAATACCACACCATACCATATAATACCATACCATACCACACCATACCATATAATACTACACCATACCATACCATACCACATAGTACCATACCACACCATACCATATAATACTACACCATACCATATAATACCACATCACACCATGCCATATAATACCACATCACACCATACCATATAATACCGCACCACACCATACCATATAATACCATACCACACCATACCATATAATATCATACCATATAATTCCATACCACACCATACCATATAATATCATACCATATAATACCATAACACACCATACCATATAATACCATACCATACCATACCATATAATACCATACCATATAATACCATAACACACCATACCATATAATACCATACCATACCATACCATATAATATCATACCATATAATACCATAACACACCATACCATATAATACCATACCATACCATACCATATAATACCATACCATATAATACCATACCACACCATACCATATAATACCATACCATATAATACCATACCACACCATACCATATAATACCATACCATATAATACCATACCACACCATTCCATACCATATAATATCATACCATATAATACCATACCACATCGCCAGGAGTACATGGACAACAAGGTAAAACAGGCTAGTCACCTTTGGAGTTATAATTATAGGAAACAAACTAAAAATCAAATCAAATCAAATTGTATTTGTCACATGCGCCAAATACAACAGGTGCAAACCTTAACGTGAAATGATTACCTACAAGCCCTTAACCAACAATGCAGTTAAATAAATATAGAATTTACTAGGTTGAATATAATTTAATAGCCAGGGTAGATCTACCTATGTTAATAAAATATAATTGCATGGCTAGGCCTATCTGTATTTCGTTTGTGTTACGCTCGCTCCCCCTGCTGGTGTTGGATGGAGTGACAGGTGGAGTTTAATTAAACCCCGTTTCTCATATTGATTTTCCCGGAGCACTATACTACGTATGTGGTTTGAGGAGTTAGCGAGTTAACTAAGGTCAACTCTGAGTTCAACTCAGGATAGCCGGTACCACGACGGTGGCTCAACCTTTTTTAGTCAGGTACATTTATATGGTAACGACTCTTTCAGAACGAACCTGCTCAGGGACGTCCTGAATGAAGTGTCTGAGATCTGAGTTGAAGACCAGTGAAATCAGATTCCCTCCCTCTCACGAAGATTGTGTCATCCCCTTCAGTTTGCACATGACTAGTCCTAATGCCGAAAGCTTCATTGCGACAACGCTGGAACATCAATCCATGGGCGAATCAGTACCGCATTTTCAATTGTGCCGAAATCAAAATGAAAGAACAGTTATCGTGCAAATAGGCTTTTAAAAGTGCAGTCTTTATTTTATTACTTATCATTAATTCCATCTTTGGTGAGCTTATCAATGCACGAATACCTTTTTTCCCCTCACTCGTGTCGATAAAATTGATATTTAAGTCATAAAAGTTTTATTGTGCGTGAAGTTTCAAAAAGTTCTACAGCTGCACCATAGTAACCGCTCTGCATCTGACCGTAAGGCGTTCCCAGCTTCTAACCCCCCAAGCCATAAGACTGCTGAACAACTAAACTAATCAAATGGCCACCCGGACTACTTACATTGACCCCCCCCCCTTGTTTTTACACTGCTGCTGTTTATAATTGATGCATAGTCACTTTACAAATTACCTCGATGGACCTGTACCCCTGCACATTGACTCGGTACCGAACTGAAAAGGGCACGCCCAATTACTAGGCTGCTAGAGTTAGCGGCAGGCAGGTGAACAATATCCACCATCGTAGTATGGATGAAGCCTGAGGAATGTGAAGCTGGCTAACTGAAGCTGGCTAACTGAAGCTGGCTAGCTTTAGAAAACCTTAAGTAGATTGTACTATACCCCTCTGGACAATACATTTGATTGATTGATAGATATTTTTTTAGACTATAACTGATTGATTGACTGCCTGATTTTTATTCCTAGACTATAACTGATCGATTGACTGCCTGATTTTTATTCCTAGACTATAACTGATTGACTGCCTGATTTTTATTTCTAGACTATAACTGATCGATTGACTTCCTGATTTTTATTCCTAGACTATAACTGATTGATTGACTGCCTGATTTTTATTCCTAGACTATAACTGATCGATTGACTGCCTGATTTTTATTCCTAGACTATAACGGATCGATTGACTGCCTGATTTTTATTCCTAGACTATAACTGATTGATTGACTGCCTGATTTTTATTCCTAGACTATAACTGATTGATTGACTGCCTGATTTTTATTTCTAGACTATAACTGATTGATTGGTTGACTGACTGATTTTTATTTCTAGACTATAACTGATTGATTGACTGCCTGATTTTTATTCCTAGACTATAACTGATTGATTGACTGCCTGATTTTTATTCCTAGACTATAACTGATTGATTGACTGCCTGATTTTTATTTCTAGACTATAACTGATTGATTGACTGACTGATTTTTATTTCTAGACTATAACTGATTGATTGACTGCCTGCTTTTTATTCCTAGACTATAACTGATTGATTGGTTGACTGACTGATTGATTTATTGATGTTGCAGGCCACCAACCTGATCAGTAAGAAGGAGCTGTTGAGCATGGACCCAGACACCGACGACGGTCAGCTGGTCTATGAGGTCACAGCAGAGCCTAAACACGGCTTCCTAGAGAGCAAACTAAAACCTGGGGCTCCTATCACCTCCTTCACACAAGGTATGGTGTGTGTGTGTTTGTGTTGTGTTTGTGTGTGTGTGTGTGGGGGGGGGGGTTGTCTGTGTGTGTGAGACAGGGCAGTGCACAAAACTTTCACTGGGCAGGAGCTCAAACTGGAAAAGCCCCCCCCCCCACTTAAAAAAAAACCTAACGACTCATAATTAATATCTTGAAAGTCATAACATACCAACTGCCTCGAGCAACACACATTCTTTTATTTTGCATTGGCCTATTTATTTCTGCGACACACTCATCACAAATTGTAAGCCAGCTAGTTACGGTGCCTCCTAAAGATGTGATTGACATCTGGAACAGAAGGTGGGCTGTCAGCCGATCGTTGATGGTTAATGTACATTAATGTACATCTGCTAGTTAGCTAGTTATCTACTGATTGTGATTTATCTTTAATGCTCTTAAATAATAACAAGATAATATTCATATTTTTCTAACTCAAGATATATGGCTGGGTGGCTAGTGACTTGTGTGAATTTTTTAGTATTTGGAGGTTACTTAGAGTTTAGACTGTGTTGCTGCTGCCGACTGAGGAAGGGATGGAGTTGGGTCTGAGCGAGGGTTGTTGAAGTAACAGCTCTTCTCTGTCTTTTTGCCTCTCTCTGCTGCGTGACAACGTCCATGATAACACAGTGCAGGAAATTAAGAAATGTATTAAAATGCTGGAATTGAATGCTGAATTAAACAATTAGCTATGAATGGGAAGCTAGGAGCCATTTATGTGTTGTTGTGAGTTGTATTTCTTCCCTGTTAGCTAGTGATAGGTAGTAGTCTTGGAAATCCCAGACTTTCAGTAACAGCAATAGGTCTGCGGAGGATGTCAGATTCTCTTGGACATTTTGGGGGGGGGGGGGGAATATTTTGGGGGAGGGTCCTCTTCCGACAGAAAACTCTCCCAACAAATCACGAGTTTCGGTAGGACCAAGCCTGAAAAATATAACTATTTCCGTAGCCTGTAGGACATCTCAGAACGTCCCGATTTGAAACCAAAGTTTGCAGGAAAACCCTTTGCCGTGGTTTTAGTAATAGATGATTCAAACTAGCAAAATAACCTCTGCGTTCTTTATCTCGCTAGCTAGCTAGTTAGCTACTACCTTGTGTCTGGCGGGATGTTTACACTAAGGCAGCAAGTGGACAAGGTGATTCAGACTATCAAAATAACCTTTGCGTTCTCCATCTCGCTAGCTAGCTAGCTAGCAGCAAGTGGACAAGGTGATTCAGACTATCAAAATAACCTTTGCATTCTCCATCTCGCTAGCTAGCTAGCTAGCAGCAAGTGGACAAGGTGATTCAGACTATCAAAATAACCTTTGCATTCTCCATCTCGCGAGCTAGCTAGCTAGCAGCAAGTGGACAAGGTGATTCAGACTATCAAAATAACCTTTGCATTCTCCATCTCGCTAGCTAGCTAGCTAGCAGCAAGTGGACAAGGTGATTCAGACTATCAAAATAACCTTTGCATTCTCCATCTCGCTAGCTAGCAGCAAGTGGACAAGGTGATTCAGACTATCAAAATAACCTTTGCATTCTCCATCTCGCTAGCTAGCTAGCTAGCAGCAAGTGGACAAGGTGATTCAGACTATCAAAATAACCTTTGCATTCTCCATCTCGCTAGCTAGCTAGCTAGCAGCAAGTGGACAAGGTGATTCAGACTATCAAAATAACCTTTGCATTCTCCATCTCGCTAGCTAGCAGCAAGTGGACAAGGTGATTCAGACTATCAAAATAACCTTTGCATTCTCCATCTCGCTAGCTAGCTAGCTAGCAGCAAGTGAACAAGGTGATTCAGACTATCAAAATAACCTTTGCATTCTCCATCTCGCTAGCTAGCTAGCTAGCAGCATGTGGACAAGGTGATTCAGACTATCAAAATAACCTTTGCATTCTCCATCTCGCTAGCTAGCAAGCTAGCAGCAAGTGGACAAGGTGATTCAGACTATCAAAATAACCTTTGCATTCTCCATCTCGCTAGCTAGCAGCAAGTGGACAAGGTGATTCAGACTATCAAAATAACCTTTGCATTCTCCATCTCGCTAGCTAGCTAGCTAGCAGCAAGTGAACAAGGTGATTCAGACTATCAAAATAACCTTTGCATTCTCCATCTCGCTAGCTAGCTAGCTAGCAGCAAGTGGACAAGGTGATTCAGACTATCAAAATAACCTTTGCATTCTCCATCTCGCTAGCTAGCAGCAAGTGGACAAGGTGATTCAGACTATCAAAATAACCTTTGCATTCTCCATCTCGCTAGCTAGCTAGCTAGCAGCAAGTGAACAAGGTGATTCAGACTATCAAAATAACCTTTGCATTCTCCATCTCGCTAGCTAGCTAGCTAGCAGCAAGTGGACAAGGTGATTCAGACTATCAAAATAACCTTTGCATTCTCCATCTCGCTAGCTAGCTAGCTACCAGCAAGTGGACAAGGTGATTCAGACTCTCAAAATAACCTTTGCATTCTCCATCTCGCTAGCTAGCAGCAAGTGGACAAGGTGATTCAGACTATCAAAATAACCTTTGCGTTCTCCATCTCGCTAGCTAGCTAGCTAGCAGCAAGTGGACAATGTGATTCAGACTATCAAAATAACCTTTGCGTTCTCCATCTCGCTAGCTAGCTAGCTAGCAGCAAGTGGACAAGGTGATTCAGACTATCAAAATAACCTTTGCGTTCTCCATCTCGCTAGCTAGCTAGCTAGCAGCAAGTGGACAAGGTGATTCAGACTATCAAAATAACCTTTGCGTTCTCCATCTCGCTAGCTAGCTAGCTAGCAGCAAGTGGACAAGGTGATTCAGACTATCAAAATAACCTTTGCGTTCTCCATCTCGCTAGCTAGCTAGCTAGCAGCAAGTGGACAAGGTGATTCAGACTATCAAAATAACCTTTGCATTCTCCATCTCGCTAGCTAGCTAGCTAGCAGCAAGTGAACAAGGTGATTCAGACTATCAAAATAACCTTTGCATTCTCCATCTCGCTAGCTAGCAGCAAGTGGACAAGGTGATTCAGACTATCAAAATAACCTTTGCATTCTCCATCTCGCTAGCTAGCTAGCTAGCAGCAAGTGGACAAGGTGATTCAGACTATCAAAATAACCTTTGCATTCTCCATCTCGCTAGCTAGCTAGCTAGCAGCAAGTGGACAAGGTGATTCAGACTATCAAAATAACCTTTGCATTCTCCATCTCGCTAGCTAGCAGCAAGTGGACAAGGTGATTCAGACTATCAAAATAACCTTTGCATTCTCCATCTCGCTAGCTAGCTAGCTAGCAGCAAGTGAACAAGGTGATTCAGACTATCAAAATAACCTTTGCATTCTCCATCTCGCTAGCTAGCTAGCTAGCAGCATGTGGACAAGGTGATTCAGACTATCAAAATAACCTTTGCATTCTCCATCTCGCTAGCTAGCAAGCTAGCAGCAAGTGGACAAGGTGATTCAGACTATCAAAATAACCTTTGCATTCTCCATCTCGCTAGCTAGCAGCAAGTGGACAAGGTGATTCAGACTATCAAAATAACCTTTGCATTCTCCATCTCGCTAGCTAGCTAGCTAGCAGCAAGTGAACAAGGTGATTCAGACTATCAAAATAACCTTTGCATTCTCCATCTCGCTAGCTAGCTAGCTAGCAGCAAGTGGACAAGGTGATTCAGACTATCAAAATAACCTTTGCATTCTCCATCTCGCTAGCTAGCTAGCTAGCAGCAAGTGAACAAGGTGATTCAGACTATCAAAATAACATTTGCATTCTCCATCTCGCTAGCTAGCTAGCTAGCAGCAAGTGGACAAGGTGATTCAGACTATCAAAATAACCTTTGCATTCTCCATCTCGCTAGCTAGCAGCAAGTGGACAAGGTGATTCAGACTATCAAAATAACCTTTGCATTCTCCATCTCGCTAGCTAGCTAGCTAGCAGCAAGTGAACAAGGTGATTCAGACTATCAAAATAACCTTTGCATTCTCCATCTCGCTAGCTAGCTAGCTAGCAGCAAGTGGACAAGGTGATTCAGACTATCAAAATAACCTTTGCATTCTCCATCTCGCTAGCTAGCTAGCTACCAGCAAGTGGACAAGGTGATTCAGACTCTCAAAATAACCTTTGCATTCTCCATCTCGCTAGCTAGCAGCAAGTGGACAAGGTGATTCAGACTATCAAAATAACCTTTGCGTTCTCCATCTCGCTAGCTAGCTAGCTAGCAGCAAGTGGACAATGTGATTCAGACTATCAAAATAACCTTTGCGTTCTCCATCTCGCTAGCTAGCTAGCTAGCAGCAAGTGGACAAGGTGATTCAGACTATCAAAATAACCTTTGCGTTCTCCATCTCGCTAGCTAGCTAGCTAGCAGCAAGTGGACAAGGTGATTCAGACTATCAAAATAACCTTTGCGTTCTCCATCTCGCTAGCTAGCTAGCTAGCAGCAAGTGGACAAGGTGATTCAGACTATCAAAATAACCTTTGCGTTCTCCATCTCGCTAGCTAGCTAGCTAGCAGCAAGTGGACAAGGTGATTCAGACTATCAAAATAACCTTTGCATTCTCCATCTCGCTAGCTAGCTAGCTAGCAGCAAGTGAACAAGGTGATTCAGACTATCAAAATAACCTTTGCATTCTCCATCTCGCTAGCTAGCTAGCTAGCAGCAAGTGGACAAGGTGATTCAGACTATCAAAATAACCTTTGCATTCTCCATCTCGCTAGCTAGCTATCTAGCAGCAAGTGGACAAGGTGATTCAGACTATCAAAATAACCTTTGCATTCTCCATCTCGCTAGCTAGCAAGCTAGCAGCAAGTGGACAAGGTGATTCAGACTATCAAAATAACCTTTGCATTCTCCATCTCGCTAGCTAGCAGCAAGTGGACAAGGTGATTCAGACTATCAAAATAACCTTTGCATTCTCCATCTCGCTAGCTAGCTAGCTAGCAGCAAGTGGACAAGGTGATTCAGACTATCAAAATAACCTTTGTATTCTCCATCTCGCTAGCTAGCTAGCAGCAAGTGGACAAGGCGGTAATGTCACAGGATAAGGCAGTGACGGTCTTCCCTGTTCCAACTCTCTGTCCCAGCTGGACGTGTGTGCTGGAACATTGGTACATTGTGGGAGGCAACCCATCCGTCTAGAGATACTAGATAGATAGTAATAGGGATGCTCGGCCTATTTGAAACTTCGCCATTTCCTGGCAACGTTTACCTGCCAGATTCAGAAGCTTGAAAACCCCATTAGAGATAAAAGCTTGAAAAAAATGTATTAAACTGAACATCATTTATGTTTTAAAAAAATATATATTAATAATATTTTTGGTGTCGAATATCATAGTTTCAGTATAGTTTTAGTTTTTAATTACTGACCACAACCACACAATTACTGACCATAAACCACACAATTACTGACCATAAACCACACAATTACTGACCACAACCACACAATTACTGACCATAAACCACACAATTACTGACCACAACTACTGACCACAACCACACAATTACTGACCACATCCCACACAACTACTGACCACAACCTGTTTTAGTTTCAGTTTTAGTTTACTGTAATAACCTTGACCATCACCTAAAAGGGCACATGGTGAGTGGGAGGGCAAAGGGGCATGTGCTGGGCACAGGTTGACTCCTATCTGTGCACGTGCCTGGTGTGCAAGCGTATAGTCACCAGAGTGACCAAACTAAACATTCTATCTGATTATTTTCTTCTTCTTCAGTGATTTCTGTCTTAAAGTTTGTCCCTTTTAATGCAAGTAATGTTGTTCTAACGTCGTCCTAACATTTTTCTAACGTCGTCCTAACATTGTGCTAACGTCGTCCCCTGCCCTCCAGCTGACATTAACCTGGGCTTGATCCGCTACGTGCTCCATGAGGAGAGCGTGACAGAGACCATGGACAACTTTAAGTTCCTGGTGAAGGACAGCAAGCCCAACGTTGTCTCTGATAACCTGTTCCATATCCAGTGGTCCCTCATCAGCTTCCAACACAGGAGGTGAGAGAAACAAGGACAGCTCTTCTTCACAGTACATCTTTTCTGTCACAAGTATGGCCCAGAGATTTTCTTGACCATGTGACTGGAATGGGGAGAAACTTCAGACTCTTCCTGAGCTAATTCAAAACTTGTGTATGTTTAAGACATGTATACGTCTTATGGCAGCAGGTAGCCAAGCGGTTAGAGCGTTGGACTAGTAACTGAAAGGTTGCATGATTGAGTCCCTGAGCTGACAAGGTACAAATCTGTCATTCTGCCCCTGAACAAGGCAGTTAACCCGCTCTTCCCCGGTAGGCCGTCATTGAAAATAAGAATTTGTTCTTAACTGACTTGCCTAGTTAAATAAAATAAAAATTAATGGGTTTGCTGGATCTGGTCGCTGTTTTACACAATTCTCTCCTCTCACTGGCCACAAAGTCCATTTCAGCTATTATACTGTAATTGTATCTCTCAAAAACTGTATGTTTATGTGACTGAGGCCGTCTGTTCCCCTCCCATACAGCTACAATGTGAGTGAGAAGGCTGGCACGGTGTCAGTCACAGTGAAGAGGACGGGCAACCTGAACCAGTATGCCATCGTGCTGTGTCGTACGGAACAGGGCACCGCCACCTCGACCTCCAGTGTGGGCTCTCGTCCCGGGCAGCAGGACTACGTGGAGTACGCTGGACAGGTACGGGCAACACTACACTGGCATCGCCACCTTGGCATTGCTAATTAAAAGTACTGGGCATTATTATACAGAGGGATACAATATAAAAACACAACCCCAAAACATGTTTTACAGGATAAATGAGACAATGAGACATTTCATGTACATCCTGTGTTGAAGAAATGGCCACAAAACGTCTCTTCTCTCTGTCTCCAGGTCCAGTTTGACGAGCGGGAGGACACCAAGGTGTGTACCATAGTGATCCAGGATGACAAGGTGTTTGAGGGTGTGGAGAGTTTCCAGGTGGAGCTTAGCATGCCCGTCTATGCCCTCCTGGGTCAGGTGACCCACGCCAGCGTCAACATCAACGACACAGAGGACGAACCCACGCTGCAGTTTGACAAGAAGATTTACCACGTCAACGAGAGTACTGGCTTCATACACGCCCCCATAGAGAGGAAAGGTATTAACCCTAAACATAATAAACTAGTATGTACATAACCTTAACTCTGCCATGTCAACCAGTACCGGCTTCATACACACTCCAATATAAAGAAAGGCAAGGAGGATACTAACCTTAAACCTACAGTACCAGTCAAAAATGTGCATACACCTACTCATTCACGTTTTTTTAAACTATTTTCTACATTGTAGAATAATAGTGAAGACATCAAAACTATGAAATAACACATATGGAATCATGTAGTAACCAAAAAAGTGTTGAACAAATGTTTTGATTCTTCCAAGTAGCCACCTTTTGCCTTGATGACAGCTTTGCACACTCTTGGCATTCTCTCAACCAGCTTCACCTGGAATGCTTTTCCAACAGTCTTGAAGGAGTTCCCACATATGCTGAGCACTTGTAGGCTGCTTTTCCTTCCCTTTGCGGTCCAACTCATCCCAAACTATCTCAATTGGGATGAGGTCGGGTGATTGTGGAGGCCAGGTCATCTGATGCAGTACTCCATCACTCTCCTTCTTGGTCAAATAGCCCTTACACAGTCTGGAGGTGTGTTGGGTCATTGTCCTGTTGAAAAACAAATGATAGTCCCATTAAGCGCAAACCAGATGAGATGGCGTATCGCTGCAGAATGCTGTGGTAGCCATGCTGGTTAAGTGTGCCTTGAATTCAAAATAAATCGCCAGCAAAGCACCCCCATACCATCACATCTCCTCCTCCATGCTTCACGGTGGCAACCAGACATGCAAACTTATCCAGGAAGTCCAACAATGTTATCTGGGACACCAAGGTTAAGGATTCTAGGATCCTACCTGGGGGGGGGTCCAAAATAATTATCTTGAGCACCCCAATGTCTGAAATTCAATAAAAAAATACTTGTATTTTAAACAATGGCAAATTTTTAATTGAGGAAGTGATTGAACATTTTATTGACCCTATCAACCCTGTTCAGGAAGGCAACCTTAATCTATTCTTTTCCTCCCTCTCCCCCTCTTCCTTCCTCCCTTCCTTCCTCTGCTCCACTCCTCCTCACCTCTCTTCCTCCCCTCTCCTGCCTCCTTTCACCACCGCCTCTCCCTGTTCTCTCCCTCCAGGTGACACCAGCAGTACGGTCTCAGCTCTCTGTTACACGGTCCCTAAGTCAGCTAAGGGTAGCAGTCTACACGGCCTGGAGTCTGGGTCTGACTATAAGAGTCGAGGTATGACTGTTGACAGCAGAGTCATCTTCGGCCCCGGCATCTCCATGTCCACCTGTGACGTCAAGCTCATTGATGACAGCGAATACGAACTCTCAGAGGAGTTCGAGCTCCACCTATCGGATGCCTCGGATAACGCCCGCATGGGTGATGTTAAAGTGGCAAAGGTGGTCATTGACGGACCAAATGATGCTTCAACGGTATCCCTGGGCAACGCTACGTTTACGTACAGCGAGGACGCTGGTGAGAGATTATAAGGCGTTAGTTATAAAGGCTCATAAGCCGTTATTAAGCAGTCTACCTGCAGTAAAGTGTTACTGAGGAAGTTATATCTGTGGTGACTTTACAATCTACGACCTCAAATGTTGGGTTGTGCTAGAGCGGGGATGGGCAACCTGGTGGGGTGTCACGCTTTCGCCCATCCCGAGCAAACACGGCTGATTCAGGTGTGTTAGCTGGGTCAAAAGTGTGACACCAATCAGGCCCCCAAGGACTGGAGTTGTCCATCCCTGTGCCAGAGTAAAAGGGTTTTATTAAGTTCATAAGGTATTTCCTAGTTATATTCTTCAAGAATCGATAGATGTATTTCACTGCATGCATTAACCATTGGAGAACAGGAAGTATCCCTAACCTCTGCCCTCTAACCCCGTAACGTCTGACCTTTGACTTCCAGGCACCATAGAGATTCCGGTGTTGCGGCAGGGGAGTGACCTGTCGTCGGTGACCTCTGTGTGGTGTGCCACGCGCCCCTCTGATCCCCCCTCCGCCACCCCCGGGGTCGACTACATCCCCTCCTCCAGGAAGGTGGAGTTCAAAGCTGGCAAGACTATGGAGGTACATTTTTGTATTTATCTTACTTTTAACAGGAAGTCTCATTGAGACCAAGGTCTCTTTAATGGGAAGCCCTGCATGTAAACAATTTACAAAATACAAAATAATACAAATATACTAAATTACGAACACTGAAGAGAAACAAATACATTCCTTATCGACATTTAAACACCGGGCATGCTAACTCTTACGTCTAAAGGATATTAAAGATGTTAGGTACGGTGGGAATTGACCTACGACACCTCAAAGAGGGACAGCCTACTTTCTGGTAATGAATGCAGTGATGTGTAGTGAACCTGTCACCTGTAATAAAACTACGTTGCTATGGTAATAGACCGCAGAGTCTATCATTGACTTTAATAGCAGTCCCCTGTGTTATATTTACCAGTTTAATGATACATTTTATGAAATGTCAGATTAGCATTTTTCAAGAGCAGGTATAATTCAAAGCATTTGATCTTCATAGATGTGTTGACATTAGATACAATGACAATGTCATTGATATGATACATTTCCTAAAATATTTTCGTCTTGTGTTGCTTTTTGTGAGAGTAGGAATTTAGTGTCATGGTCTGTCTCTTTCCCCTATCTCTTTCTTTCTCTCTCTCTCTCTCTCTCTCTCTCTCTCTCTCTCTCTCTCTCTCTCTCTCTCTCTCTTCTCTCTCTTATCGCTCTCTCTCTTCTCTCTCTTATCGCTCTCTCTCTTCTCTCTTTTATCGCTCTCTCTCTTTTTCTTCTCTCTTATCTCTCTCTCTTCTATCTCTCTCTCTCTCCCTTCTCTTATCTCTCTCTCTCTCTCTCTCTCTCTCCCAGACGTGCAGTCTGACCATCATGGATGACATTCAGAACCCAGCCATTGAGGGGGCGGAGGCTTTTGTAGTGTTCCTCTCCTCCCCTCAGGGGGCGGTGCTCCTCGAACCCTTCGAAGCCTCCGTGGTCATCACTGATACCTTGGATCGTACGTGTACCAATACCTAACGCGCACACACACACACACACACACACACACACACACACACACACACACACACACACACACACACACACACACACACACACACACACACACACACACACACACACACACACCCACCTGTCTTCTAGGGCAGGGTTTCCAATCTGAAAATAATCAAGCTTGATGATGAGTTGGTTGATTGAGTCAGCTGTGTAGTCAGCTGTGTAGTGCTGGGTGGGGTCAGGACCGAGTTTTGGAAAACAGAGAATTTCATCTGAAATTGTAATTTCATCATACAGTACTTCCTCAATCATAATCACTACTCATTTACCCCGCAATGCCACCCTCCCAGTACCCAGCATGCAGTTTGAGAAGACGGCGTACAAGGTGAAGGAGAAGGCAGGCGTGCTGAACATCCCCATCGTTAGAACGGGAGACCTGACGGTCAAGTCCTCTGTCCGCTGCTTCACGCGTACCATGTCTGCCATGGTCATGGACGACTTTGAGGAGAGGAGGAACGCGGACGACTCACGTATCGCCTTCCTCAAGGGAGAGAAGGTAGGTTCTTTATCAAGCCCACAGAGATTCTTCACAGCAGTTATAATAGTTGGTACGTATAGCACTCTGCCCAATGGGATAAAAACACAACCTTCTGTATAAAGCACTCCTAGACCAATAACGTTGGCTTTGATGTTATGATGATGATGTTGTTGATGATGCTAATGATGATGATGGTCCAGGTAAAAAACTGCACGGTGCACATCAATGACGACTCTGTGTTCGAGCCAGAGGAGGAGTTCCAGGTGCATCTTGGGACACCGCAGGGGGACCACTGGAGCGGGGCTATGGTGGGAGTTAGTGACATTGTCACGGTAACCATCACTAACGACGAGGACGGTAAGCAACACACAGGCTTCACTATTCTCTGTGCTTTTCTCTTTATTAACGAGTTGTACGCAGTCACTAGTGAGCGGCAGGTAGCCTAGTGGTTAGAGCTTTGGGCCAGGAAACTGAAAGGTTGCTAGATCCAATCCCCGAGCTTACGAGGTAAAAAACTTTCGTTCTGCCCCTGAACAAGGCGGTTAACCCCCTGTTCCCCGGTATGCCATCATTGTAAATAAAAATTTGCTCTTAACTGACTTGCCTATTTAAATAAAGGTTACATTTTTTTATTTTTTTATTACAGCTGTGAATAATTTTGAATAAGGTTTGAACAACTCTTAAGGCAACATATGTCCATTATTTTTGTAAAAATTGTATTAATTAGAAACATTGACGATAATTTCTTTTTCACTTCGAAAAATATGGAGTAGGTTGTGTAGATCGGTAGGAAAAACATGAAATTGAATCCCTTTTTAGATGTAATTTTAAGGTAGCAACATGTGAAGACTGTGTAAGGGGTGTGTAAGACCTTCACTAGCGATCAGTAGAGTTACAAACTCAGAGTTGATAGTTTGAGAACACTGACTTTGTATGGCATGTATTACATTGCCTAAGATAACGGCATTGTACAACATTACAAACAGAAACACAGGGCATACTTTTACATAGACAAAAAAAGCTCAGTCAATGTAAAAACAAATATGCATTGCATGTTCAATTTCACATTTTCATTGTACCTTTTTGTACTTCCCCAGCCCCCACCATAGAGTTTGAGCAGACGTCGTACCAGGTGCGGGAGCCCCCCGGGCCAGACGGCATCGAGGTGCTTAACATCAAGGTGGTCAGGACAGGAGACCAGGACCGCACCTCCAAGGTCCGCTGCAGCACCCGGGACGGATCAGCCCAGTCCGGAGTGGACTACAACCCCAAGAGCAGGGTCCTCAAATTCACCCCTGGTCAGTAAGACTTATTGAGAAGGAACACTATGGGTAGTATAGTTTGTATATCTGGCTACAAGAACCTCATAGCCAATCACATTCCCTTTAGTGATTGCTCAGACTGGCTCCTGTATATTTGTATTCACCTGTTTCAGAGGGATTTTGACAGGAAATGTAATACATTTTTACATTATTGAAGGTATTTTCCATCACATGTCGACGATGCAGCATAAGGAAATATTGACTTAACTTTTTTTGGTCTTTCTATGAAGGCATGGACCACATCCTGTTCAAAGTGGAGATTCTGTCCAATGAGGACAGGGAGTGGCACGAGTCCTTCTCATTGGTCCTCGGTCCTGACGATCCGGTGGAGGCAGTGCTTGGAGAGATCACCACGGCAACAGTCACCATCCTGGACCAGGAAGCAGCAGGGAGTCTCATTCTCCCGGCCACGCCCATCGTAAGGAGCATTACTTAATTCAATCTGAATTATAATGTAATTTTAATAAAACTATTATTTTCAGAACTTGCCAGAAAAAGAGCCAAGACAAAAAAAACATAAACTTTAAACTTTCCCTCAAAGATTGTAGCCACAGATACTTACAGTATCTTCTCTGGCCTAAAGCCTACCTTTAATATATGATTAATGATGTGACATATTTCACGATAAACCCTTTCTTCTGTTAACAGTCTTGAATAAAAATGAGGAATTGACCCCAATCAATTACACTTACTCCCAACACCCACCCTACCTCCCTCTCTCTTCCAGGTGGTATCTCTGTCAGACTATGACAACGTGGCTGAGGTGTCTAAGGAGGGCAGTAAGAAGCAGCCTGCGCCTGGTTACCCCTTGGTGTGTGTGACGCCCTGCGACCCGCACTACTCCAAATACTCTGTGATGAGGGAGCGCTGCAACGAGGCAGGCATCAACCAGACCTCTGTTCACTTCTCCTGGGAGGTGGCTGCCCCTACAGACACCAACGGGGCCAGGTCACCCTTCGAGACCGTCACTGATACCACACCCTATACTGGTGTTAACCATATGGTGAGTAGTCGAGTAGTAGTCGTAGCAGTATAGTAGTAGTAGTAGCAGTAGTAGTAGCAGTACTACAACAGTGGTAGGCCTGATCACCGACAACAACGAGACAGCCTATAGGGAGGAGGTCAGAGACCTGGCCGGGTGGTGCCAGAATAACAACCTATCCCTCAACGTAACCAAGACTAAGGAGATGATTGTGGACCACAGGAAAAGGAGCACCGAGCACGTCCCCATTCTCATCAACGGGGCTGTAATGGAGCAGGTTGAGAGCTTCAAATTCCTTGGTGTCCACATCAACAACAAATTAGAATGGTCCAAACACACCAGGACATTTGTGAAGAGGACATGACAAAGCCTATTCCCCCTCAGGAAACTAAAAAGATTTGGCATGGGTCCTCAGATCCTCAAAAGGTTCAACAGCTGCAACATCGAGAGCATCCTGACCGGTTGCATCACTGCCTGGTACGGCAATTGCTCGGCCTCCGACCGCAAGGCACTTCAGAGGGTAGTGCGTACGGCCCAGTACATCACTGGGGCAAAGCTGCCTGCCATCCAGGACCTCTACACCAGGCGGTGTCAGAGGAAGGCCTTAAAAATAGTCAAAGACCCCAGCCACCCCAGTCATAGACTGTTCTCTCTACTACCGCATGGCAAGCGGTACCGGAATGCCAAGTCTAGGATAAAAAGGCTTCTCAACAGTTTTTACCCCCAAGCCATAAGACTCCTGAACAGGTAACCAAATGGTTACCCAGACTATTTGCATTGTGTGCCCCCCCCCAACCCCTCTTTTACGCTGCTGCTACTCTCTGTTTATCTTATATGCATAGTCACTTTAACTATACATTCATGTACATACTACCTCAATTGGCCCGACCAACCAGTGCTCCCGAACATTGGCTAACCGGGCTATCTGCATTGTGTCCCACCACCCGCCAACCCCTCTTTTTACACTACTGCTACTCTCTGTTCATCATATATGCATAGTCACTTTAACCATACCCACATATACATACTACCTCAATCAGCCTGACTAACCGGTGTCTGTATATAGCCTTGCTACTCTTATTTTCAAATGTCTTTTTACTGTTGTTTTATTTCTTTACTTACCCACACACACACATACATTCTTTTTTTTCTTCTTCGCAACTATTGGTTAGAGCCTGTAAGTAAGCATTTCACTGTAAGGTCTACACCTGTTGTATTCGGTGCACGTGACAAATAAACTTTGATTTGAGTAGTAGTAGTAGCATTTGTAGTAGCAGTATAGTAGTAGTATAGTAGTAGTAGTAGTAGCAGCACTATAGTAGTAGTAGCAGTAGTGGTAGTAGTAGTAGTAGCAGCACTATAGTAGTAGTATTGACAGTAGTAGTGGTAGTAGTAGTAGTGATAGTAGTAGTGGTAGTAGTGCAGTAGTAGTGGTAGTAGTAGTAGTAGTAGTAGTAGTAGTAGTAGTAGTAGTAGTAGTAGTAGTAGTAGTAGTAGTAGTAGTAGTACAATAGTAATAGTAGTATAGTAGTACTAGTAGTAGCAGCACTATAGTAGTAGCAGTAGTAGTAGTAGTAGTAGTTGTGATAGTAGTAGTAGTAGTAGTGATAGTAGTAGTAGCAGTAGTAGTGGTGATAGTGATAGTAGTAGTAATAGTAGCAGTAGTAGTAGTAGTGATAGTAGTAGTAGTAGTAGCAGTAGTAGTAGTGATAGTGATAGTAGTAGTAATAGTAGCAGTAGTAGTAGTGATAGTAGTAGCAGCAGCAATAGATGACTGGAGTCTTTGACAATTTTGGGGGCCTTCCTCTGACACTGCATAGTGTATAGGTCCTGGATGGCAGGAAGCTTGGCCCCAGTGAGGTACTGGGCCGTACGCACTACCCTCTGTAGCGCCTTACGGTCGGATGCCGAGCAGTTGCTATACCAGGCGGTCATGCAACCAGTCAGGATGCTCTCGATGTTGCAGCTGTGGAACTTTTTGAGGATCTGGGGACCCATGCTTATTCTTTTCAGTCTCCTGAGGGTCTTGGTGTGTTTGGACCATGATAGTTTGTTGGTGATGTGGACACCAAGGTACTTGAAACTCTCGACCTGCTCCACTACAGCCTCGTCGATGTTAATGAGGGCGTGTTCGGCCCTTCCTTTTCCTGTGTTCCAGGATCAGCTCCTTTGTCTTGCTCACGTTGAGGGAGAGGTTGTTGTCCTGGCACTACACTGCCAGATCTCTGATCTCCTACCTATAGTCTGTCTCATCGTTGTCGGTGGTCAGGCCTTCCACTGTTGTGTCGTAAGGCAAACTTAATGATGGTGTTGGAGTCGTGCTTGGCCACACAGTCGTGGATGAACAGGGAGTACAGGAAGGGACTAAGCACGCACCCCTGAGGGGCTCCCGTATTGAGGATCAGCGTGGCAGATTTGTTGTTACCTACCCTTACCACCTGGGGGCAGCCCGTCAGGAAGTCCAGGTTCAAGTTGCAGAGGGAGGTGTTTAGTCCCAGGGTCCTTAGCTTAGTGATGAGCTTTCTGGGTGCTAAGGTGTTGAATGCTGAGCTGTAGTCAATGAACAGCATTCTCACATAGGTGTTCCTTTTGACTAGGTGGGAAACAGAAGTGTGGAGTGCAATCGAGATTGCATCATCTGTGGATATGTTGGGGCGGTATGCAAATTGGAGTGGGTCTAGGGTTTCCGGAATGATGGTGTTGATGTGAGCCATGACCAGCCTTTCAAAGCATTACATGGCTACGGGGATGTAGTCATTTAGGCAGGCTACCTTCTCTTTCTTGGGCACAGGGACTATGGTGGTCTGCTTGAAACATGTAGGTATTACAGACTCGGTCAGGGAGAGGTTGAAAATGTCAGTGAAGACACTTGCCAGTTGGTCCACGCATGCAATGAGTACACGTCCTGGTAATCCGTCTGGCCCCGCGGCCTTGTGAATGTTGACCTGTTGTTTATTATGCTCTACGGAGAGCATGATCACACAGTCGTCCGGAACAGCTGGTGCTCTCATGCATGCTTCTGTGTTGCTTGCCTCCAAGCGAGCAGAAAAGGTCCACTTCAGTCAGTGTAGATGAAAGGGAGGAGACAGGTTAAAGAAGTATTTTTAAGCCTTGAGACAATTGAAACATGGATTTTGTATGTGTGCCATTCAGAGGGTGAATGGGCAAGGCAACTCAATTTTAGGAAGTTGTCCTTAATGTTTTTTACACTCATAGTCTAGTATAGTCAGAAAAAGTTACATCTTAAAGGCTAATAAGGCTGATGGAACCGTTCATAGAGGGTTCTAGGAAGAACCTTTAGATGATAAAACGGTTCTAGGTCGAACCATTTACTGAGGATTCTATGAAGCACCAAAAAGGGTTCCCCTATGGGGACAAACCAAAGAACCCGTTATGGTTCTACTTAGCACCTGTTATTTCTATGAGTGTAGAATCAGTTACTAGTGGTAATGATATGTAGGAGAATGTTCTGTTGTAGTCTGTGTGTTTGTGTGTGTCTGTGAGCGTTTACAAAAATGAATTTCTTCAGCTGATTGACAGACTGATTGACTGATTGACTGACTGACTGATTGACTGACTGACTGATTGACTGATTGATTTACTGATTGACTGACTGATTGACAGACTGACTGGCTGGCTGACTGATTGACTGAATGATTGATTGACTGACTGGCTGACTGACTAACTGGCGTGACTGGCTGACTGATTGACTGGCTGACTGATTGACTGGCTGACTGATTGACTGGCTGACTGATTGACTGGCTGACTGATTGACTGAATGATTGATTGACTGACTGGCTGACTGACTGACTAACTGACTGACTGGCTGGCTGACTGATTGACTGACTGACTGACTGACTGATTGACTGACTGATTGACAGGCTGATTGTCTGACTGACTGTCTGATTGATTAATTAACTGATTGACTGATTGATTGACTGATTGGCTGATTGACTGATTGATTGATTGGCTGATTGACTGACAGGCTGATTGATTAATTAACTGACTGACTGTCTGACTGATTGACTGACTGATTAATTGACTGACTGACTGATTAATTGACTGACTGACTGATTGGCTGGCTGGCTGATTGATTAATTGACTAACTGGCTGACTGACTGCCTGGCTGACTGACTGACTGACTAACTGACTAACTGGCTGATTGACTGACTGACTGACTGTATTTGCTCCACAGGTCCTGGACAGTATCTATTTCTCTCGGAGGTTCCATGTGCGCTGTGTGGCCCAGGCCCGGGACAAGTCCGGCCATCTTGGAACACCCCTGAGGAGTAACATAGCAACCATTGGCACCGAGGGTTCCATATGCCACACCCCTGTTACCACGGGAACAGCCCGAGGGTTCCAGGCCCAGTCGTTCATCGCCAGTCTGAAGTATCTGGATGTCAAACACAAGGAGCACCCCAACCGGTGAGCAGGGAGTCATTCACACACACACAAACACAATGAGCAGGTGTGCAAACACACAAACAGTCATGCAGCCAAACATACTATAACACAAGAAGCTACCCAACCGATGAGCTCACCAAACACAAACATATCTGCATATGGTCTATAATAGTTCTAGAACACCTCCATATGGTCTATAATACATTTTTTTTTACATTTTAGTCATTTAGCAGACGCTCTTATCCAGAGCGACTTACAGTACTGAATGCATACATTTCAATTCATATACTTTTTTTTCCCCCCATACTGGCCTCCCGTGGGAATCGAACCCACAACCCTGGCGTTGCAAACACCATTGCAAACACCATGCTCTACCAACTGAGCAATAGTTCTAGAACACCTCCATATGGTATATAATAGTTATATAACACTAACCTTTTGTTGTCTTCTTTTTCTTCTGCAGTATCCACATCTCGGTGCAGATCCCCCACCAGGATGGTATGCTGCCCCTAGTGTCCAGCATGCCCCTCCACAACCTTCACTTCCTGCTGTCAGAGTCCATCTACAGACAGCAGCACATCTGTTCAAACCTGGTCACTCTCAAAGACCTGCAGGGGGTCTCTGGTGAGCATACACACACTTGATCACACACACACACACGTGCTTGATCACACACACGTGCTTGAACACACAGCCACTCATCCTTAAAATGCACTTACGCTTCAACACACACACACACACACACACACACACACACACACACACACACTGATGTGCACCAAATAATATAAATCCTCCCTTTAACAAAAGTGTGTTTGATATGTGTTTCAGAGACGGGTTTCCTGGATGATGTCCAGTATGACAGTATCTCTCTGGGTCCGGGTTATGACAGACCCTATCAGTTCAACCCCAGTGTCAGAGAGGCTAAGAGCATCCAGCTGTACAAACACCTCAACCTGAAGAGCTGTATCTGGACCTTCGATGCCTACTACGACATGACGGAACTCATAGACGTCTGTGGAGGCTCAGTCACTGCTGACTTCCAGGTACGCTACAATACGCCCTGCAGTGGGTTAGAGGGTCACATAGAGGGTTAGGGGTCACATAGGGTTAGGGGTCACATAGGGTTAGGGGTCACATAGGGTTAGGGGTCACGTAGAGGGCTAGGGGTCACGTAGAGGGCTAGGGGTCACATAGAGGGTTAGAGGGTCACATAGTGGGTTAGGGGCCACATAGAGGGCTAGGGGCCACATAGAGGGCCTAGGGGTCACGTAGAGGGTTAGGGGTCACTTAGAGGGTCACATAGAGGGCTAGGGGTCACGTAGAGGGCTAGGGGTCACGTAGAGGGTTAGGGGTCACATAGAGGGTTAGGGGTCACATAGAGTGTTAGGGGTCACATAGAGGGTTAGGGGTCACATAGAGGGTTAGGGGTCACATAGAGGGTTAGGGGTCACATAGAGGGTCACATAGAGGGTTAGGGGTCACATAGAGGGGCCTAGGGGGTCACGTAGAGGGCTAGGGGTCACGTAGAGGGCTAGGGGTCACGTAGAGGGCTAGGGGTCACGTAGAGGGCTAGGGGTCACGTAGAGGGCTAGGGGTCACGTAGAGGGATAGGGGTCACGTAGAGGGCTAGGAGTCACATAGAGGGCTAGGGGTCACATAGAGGGTTAGGGGTCACACTGTACTCTAGTGTTTATCATGCTCTGAATTCACTTCTGTTTCCTTTCATTTTTGGAGGCTTTCCATTTCTGGCACATTACTAGTGGACATAATATTATCACAGATATCCCTTTACACACCATAAGACATTATGATTGGAGTCCACAGTACTATTGTGTCCACATTGGCTAGTCAGGTTGATTTGCATTGACTTTGGTTTCCCAGTCACGTGAGCACACAGGCAGTAGAAGGCTTGAATGATCAGATAGAGTTTACATGTGACTCATCCCAACCACAGTATGCAAAACATTCTAGGACTGACTACAGGTGTTGCTACTGTATGTCACCTTATATCATGCCATGTTTAGTAGCATTACGTCATATCATACGGTGTCAACTTGGTCATGTCTTGTGTATGCCCCCCCCACAGGTTCGTCAATCAGTTGTTCCTGGTTGAGTAGTGTTATTTCCTGTCACTTTATCTTATGTCATGCGCTATGTCCCCCCAGGTGCGTGACTCGGCGCAGTCGTTCCTGACGGTGCAGGTTCCTCTCTATGTGTCGTATATCTACGTAACGGCTCCCAGGGGCTGGGCTTCTCTGGAACACCACACTGAAATGGAGTTCTCTTTCTTCTACGACACCGTGCTCTGGAGGACAGGTGTGTGTGTGTGGGGGGGGTGTGTGGGGGGGCTGTGTGTGTGTGGGTGGGGGCTGTGTGTGTGTGTGGGGGGGGGGGGGGGCTGTGTGTGTGGGGGGGGGGCTGTGTGTGTGTGGGGGGCTGTGTGTGTGTGGGGGGGCTGTGGTGGTGGGGGGGCTGTGGTAGGGGGGATGTATAAGGGGCTATGTGTGAGTGTTAAATGTAATATTATACATGTATGTATGTTTCTGTGTAACTCCATTTAACTGGTATGTTTCTGTGTAACTCCATTTAACTGGTATGTTTCTGTGTAACTCCATTTAACTGGTATGTTTCTGTGTAACTCCATTTAACTGGTATGTTTCTGTGTTACTCCATTAAACTGGTTTGTTTCTGTGTAACTCCATTTAACTGGTTTGTTTCTGTGTAACTCCATTTAACTGGTATGTTCCTGTGTTACTCCATTAAACTGGTATGTTTCTGTGTTACTCCATTAAACTGGTTTGTTTCTGTGTAACTCCATTTAACTGGTATGTTCCTGTGTTACTCCATTTAACTGGTATGTTTCTGTGTAACTCCATTTAACTGGTATGTTCCTGTGTTACTCCATTTAACTGGTATGTTTCTGTGTTACTCCATTAAACTGGTTTGTTTCTGTGTAACTCCATTTAACTGGTATGTTTCTGTGTTACTCCATTAAACTGGTTTGTTTCTGTGTAACTCCATTTAACTGGTATGTTCCTGTGTCCACTAGGCATCCAGACAGACAGCGTTCTGTCAGCCAGACTCCAAATCATCAGGATCTACATAAGAGAAGATGGCCGTCTGGTCATCGAGTTCAAAACACACGCCAAGTTCAGGGGCCAGTTTGTCCCCGAGCACCACACCCTGCCTGGGCACAAGTCCCACCTGATGGCCCCGGACCACCTGGGTGGGATAGAGTTCGACATGCAGCTCATCTGGAGCGCCCAGTCCTTTGATTCTCCCTACCAGCTCTGGAAGGCTACCTCCTCTTACAGCAGGTCAGTAAACAGACATACTGTTATATACAGTTATAGATATATATTAATAGATATACCCAGTCCTTTGATTCTCCCTACCAGCTCTGGAACGCTACCTCCTCTTACAGCAGGTCAGTAAACAGACATACTGTTATATACAGTTATAGATATATATTAATAGATATACCCAGTCCTTTGATTCTCCCTACCAGCTCTGGAAGGCCACCTCCTCTTACAGCAGGTCAGTAAACAGACATACTGTTATATACAGTTATAGATATATATTAATAGATATACCCAGTCCTTTGATTCTCCCTACCAGCTCTGGAAGGCCACCTCCTCTTACAGCAGGTCAGTAAACAGACATACTGTTATATACAGTTATAGATATATATTAATAGATATACCCAGTCCTTTGATTCTCCCTACCAGCTCTGGAACGCTACCTCCTCTTACAGCAGGTCAGTAAACAGACATACTGTTATATACAGTTATAGATATATATTAATAGATATACCCAGTCCTTTGATTCTCCCTACCAGCTCTGGAAGGCTACCTCCTCTTACAGCAGGTCAGTAAACAGACATACTGTTATATACAGTTATAGATATATATTAATAGATATACCCAGTCCTTTGATTCTCCCTACCAGCTCTGGAACGCTACCTCCTCTTACAGCAGGTCAGTAAACAGACATACTGTTATATACAGTTATAGATATATATTAATAGATATACCCAGTCCTTTGATTCTCCCTACCAGCTCTGGAACGCTACCTCCTCTTACAGCAGGTCAGTAAACAGACATACTGTTATATACAGTTATAGATATATATTAATAGATATACCCAGTCCTTTGCCCCCCAGCCTGGCGCTCCTCCCTCAGCGGCAGTCGCCGTCGTGAGACCCAGCCGCCCCCGCCTGGCGCACCTCCTCTTACAGCAGGTCAGTAAACAGACATACTGTTATATACAGTTATAGATATATATTAATAGATATACCCAGTCCTTTGACTCTCCCTACCTGCTCTGAGGGCCACCTCCTCTTACAGCAGGTCAGTAAACAGACATACTGTTATATACAGTTATAGATATATATTAATAGATATACCCAGTCCTTTGACTCTCCCTACCTGCTCTGAGGGCCACCTCCTCTTACAGCAGGTCAGTAAACAGCGCGGGCCCGCCTGACTCTCCCTACCTGCTCTGAGGGCCACCTCCTCTTACAGCAGGTCAGTAAACAGACAGACTGTTATATACAGTTATAGATATATATTAATCGATATACCCAGTCCTTTGATTCTCCCTACCAGCTCTGGAAGGCCATGTCCTCTTACAGCAGGTCAGTAAACAGACATACTGTTATATACAGTTATAGATATATATTAATAGATATACCCAGTCCTTTGATTCTCCCTACCAGCTCTGGAAGGCCACGTCCTCTTACAGCAGGTCAGTAAACAGACATACTGTTACATACAGTTATAGATATATATTAATAGATATACCCAGTCCTTTGACTCTCCCTACCTGCTCTGAGGGCCACCTCCTCTTACAGCAGGTCAGTAAACAGACATACTGTTACATACAGTTATAGATATATATTAATAGATATACCCAGTCCTTTGACTCTCCCTACCTGCTCTGAGGGCCACCTCCTCTTACAGCAGGTCAGTAAGGGTTACTCGGTGTGTAAGCTTTTGTTCCAACCTGTGTCTTCTGCATGCCACAAAACAGTGTTAGCCTGCTGAGCTAAGTTAAAGGCTAGGCATTAGCCTGGGGACCTAATGTAAGTCGTCAGGTCTCAGGGCAAGGTTAAATCATAATGTAAGTGTGATTCAGAAGCGTCTCTGTTAGAGGAGCTTTAACATAATGTATGCGCTTGTTGTGTTCCAGGAAAGACTACTCTGGAGAGTACACAGTGTTTCTGATCCCCTGTACCGTGCAGCCAACCCAACCATGGACCGACCCTGGAGACAAGCCTCTGTCCTGCACAGCCCACGCCCCAGAGAAGTATGTCCCTCTACAGTCACTAAACACTACTTAGTGAGGGCCCCAGAGAAATATGTCCCTCTACAGCCACCATACACTACTTAGTGAGGCCCCCAGAGAAGTATGTCCCTCCACAGCCGCCATACACTTCTTAGTGAGAGCCCCAGAGAATTATGTCCCTCCACAGCCGCCATACACTTCTTAGTGAGGTCCATACACTTTTGCCATGCTCCTATCTAGACATTCTTGCCGTGCTCCTATCCAGACACTGTTGTCATGCTCCAATCTAGACACTTGGTTGGCAAATAAAGATATGGTTGATTTGGTTAAATATGTCACACAAACATTTGTTGTGGTGTTCCTCAAGGCTCCATCCTAGGACCTGTTTCATATGACCATGCTCGACATAAACGGTAAGAACCTGACATTTTGTCATCTCTCCCAGGTTCCAATTACCTATAGCCTTCCAGCAGACCAACCGACCGGTGCCTGTCGTGTACAGCCTCAACACAGAGTTTCAGCTGTGCAACAATGAGAAGGTGTTCATGATGGACCCGGCCGTCGCTGACATGTCCATGGCTGAGATGGACTACAAGGGAGCCTTCTCTATGGGTACAATAACTGTTCCACACACAAGTCACAGGGCAGACTCAAATGAAGAGAACGGGGATAGTTGAGCTATTACCCATTATCTACATGACCATACATCCCGACTTACACAAAGATTTTGTAAAAATATACACTATTTCCCTTTCCACAGTGACGGAAAATGGAAAGCATGGCTCAATTTACCACACTTGCCCATATGTCTGTGATGCCACTGGGTTCAGAATGTGTGGCCCTTATATCCAGTCATGTACAACTTGTCTCTCTGCTGCCCCTACAGGCCAGACACTGTACAACAGGGTGCTGCGAATTACAGTATTGTCTCTCTGCTGCCCCTACAGGCCAGATGCTATACAACAGGGTGCTGCGAATCACAGTATTGTCTTTCTGCTGCCCCTACAGGCCAGACACTGTACAACAGGGTGCTGCGAATTACAGTATTGTCTCTCTGCTGCCCCTACAGGCCAGACACTGTACAACAGGGTGCTGTTTATTACAGTATTGTCTCTCTGCTGCCCCTACAGGCCAGATGCTATACAACAGGGTGCTGTTTATTACAGTATTGTCTCTCTGCTGCCCCTACAGGCCAGATGCTATACAACATGGTGCTGTTTATTACAGTATTGTCTCTCTGCTACCCCTACAGGCCAGATGCTATACAACAGGTGCTGTTTATTACAGTATTGTCTCTCTGCTGCCCCTACAGGCCAGATGCTATACAACATGGTGCTGTTTATTACAGTATTGTCTCTCTGCTGCCCCTACAGGCCAGATGCTATACAACAGGTGATGTTTATTACAGTATTGTCTCTCTGCTGCCCCTACAGGCCAGATGCTATACAACAGGTGCTGTTTATTACAGTATTGTCTCTCTGCTGCCCCTACAGGCCAGATGCTATACAACAGGTGCTGTTTATTACAGTATTGTCTTTCTGCTGCCCCTACAGGCCAGATGCTATACAACAGGTGCTGTTTATTACAATATTGTCTCTCTGCTGCCCCTACAGGCCAGATGCTATACAACATGGTGCTGTTTATTACAGTATTGTCTCTCTGCTGCCCCTACAGGCCAGATGCTATACAACATGGTGCTGTTTATTACAGTATTGTCTCTCTGCTGCCCTACAGGCCAGATGCTATACAACATGGTGCTGTTTATTACAGTATTGTCTTTCTGCTGCCCCTACAGGCCAGATGCTATACAACAGGTGCTGTTTATTACAGTATTGTCTCTCTGCTGCCCCTACAGGCCAGATGCTATACAACAGGTGCTGTTTATTACAGTATTGACTTTCTGCTGCCCCTACAGGCCAGATGCTATACAACATGGTGCTGTTTATTACAGTATTGTCTCTCTGCTGCCCCTACAGGCCAGATGCTATACAACAGGTGCTGTTTATTACAGTATTGACTTTCTGCTGCCCCTACAGGCCAGATGCTATACAACAGGTGCTGTTTATTACAGTATTGTCTCTCTGCTGCCCCTACAGGCCAGATGCTATACAACAGGTGCTGTTTATTACAGTATTGACTTTCTGCTGCCCCTACAGGCCAGATGCTATACAACAGGTGCTGTTTATTACAGTATTGTCTCTCTGCTGCCCCTACAGGCCAGATGCTATACTACATGGTGCTGTGTATTACACTATTGTCTCTCTGCTGCCCCTACAGGCCAGACATTGTATGGCAGGGTGCTGTGGAACCCGGAGCAGAACCTGAACTCAGCCTACAAGCTGCAGCTGGAGAAGGTGTACCTGTGTACTGGACGGGATGGATACGTGCCCTTCTTCGACCCCACAGGGACTCTGTACAACGAGGGCCCTCAGTACGGCTGCATCCAGCCCAACAAACACCTCAAACACAGGTTCCTGATCCTGGTATGTATATCTACAGAGATGGAAAGAGGTCATGCGTCCTATGTTTTCCATGTCTGCCATGGAGCTGCCCATCCTAATACAGGTTTTGTGGCAATTGTGCCCTCTACTCATCTCTATGATGGTACAGTTTCTATTCAACTCCCGTTGTCCTCTTGTAGTGGTTGGAGATATTGGTGATGTTCCAGGTTGTCCTTTTTTCGCGCTGCACATCTCAGCAGATTTCCATGTCACATGAATGTGCTTCCTGAGGTGCTTAAAAACACTGATAATCTGTGCAGTGTGACTGAAATTTTGAGAAACCTGGAATTGCAGGCAGTGCCACTCTTTGTAGATTTACATATAGTCCTTTTATCAGACACTTTTATTCCAACCCAACTTGTATTACAGAGAGCACACTGCACATTGCACAACCTAAGTGTTTGCTTGCTCCACGCTTTTACCAATTTGAGAACACATCGTTGACTGTGACCTTTTGGTTTGTCTGTGGTATGTCACCCAACGTAAACAGCCACCCATGTGACCTGATAGACTGGTTTGATCCACGTCGCTCAGGGCATAGTCATGGACTTAAAGAGATAAGACTTTGAGCTGTTCAAATAGGAGGAATCTTATTGGTGTACAAATCACTTCTCTGGTATCGTATTGTTGGATCATTTATGCTAATGTTTTCAAAAATGGGTGTATGGCAGGCTATTGTCACAAATGCTGGAAATTTTACATTTTACTGAAACTGCTTGTTTTACTGAAACCACATTTTACTGAAACTACACATTTTACTGAAACTTTACATTTTACTGAAACTACACATTTTACTGAAACTACAACTGAAAGTCCAACCTTTACTTAAGCAATAAGGCCTGAGGGGGTGTGGTATTTGGACAATATATCCCGGCTAAGAGCTGTTCTTATGCACAACGCAACGCGGAGTACCTGGGTACAGCCCTTAGCCGTGGTATATTGGCCATATACCACAAACCCCCGAGGTGCCTTATTGCTATTATAAACAGGTTACCAATGTAATTAGAGCAGTATAAATACATGTTTTGTCATTATCACAGCTGTCAGCCAATCAGCATTCATGGCTCAAACCAACCAGTTTATAATGAGATTTAAACAACAATTGTACTAATGTACTTTCTGCATCTATAGCCCACATCCAGCAGTTATCTAGCCTTGTTAGCATGTATGCTAGTGTTTGATTTGATAGTGTCTGGATAAGTTGAAATAACGGTGTTGTTAACGTCTCTCCTTTAGGACCGGAAGCAGCCTGACATCTGTGACAGGTACTTCCATGACGTTCCCTTCGAGGCTAACTTTGCGTCGGATATCACCGAGCTACAGACCATGACAGCCATACCTGGTGTTGATGGATTTACCATGAAAGTTGATGCCCTGTACAAGGTCAGCAAAGACAAAGACTTATCCACTTAACTGTAATGATTTATTCAATGATAATGTACTGCTTATGAATGCATTATATATGAGTTCGAAATGTGTTATGAAGGCCTTAGGTACCCTTCAAAAAGGTCTTCAAGTTTGAGAGTAACTCTCTCAGTAACTGATCTGACTTATCTCCATGGTAACTCTCTCTCTCTTTTGATTGACAGGTGGAGGCGGGGCATCAGTGGTACCTTCAGGTGATCTACGTGATTGGTCCAGATTCCATATCCGGCCCCAGGATTCAGCGCTCTCTGACCTATCAGCTCACCCACAGCAGCGGCGGGGGGCGGACTCGCCGGGACCTGGTCAATCAGCTGAGCCAAAGCATCGGCCACAGCCGTGCTCGCCGGGACCTTGTTGACCACAGCGGACGTCTCACTCTAGACCAGTCTCTGATATATGACAACGAGGGTGACCAGACGAAGAACGGAACCAACATGAAGACTCTCCGCCTCGAGGTCCCCGCTGCCTCAACCTTTAACCACCAGATGGGCGGTTCGGTGGGTGGGGGCGTGGCAGCACTAACCCTGTTGGTCCTCGTCCTGCTGGCTTCATGTTTACTCTTCAGGAAGTGCCGACGATCGGCTGGGAAGAAGCCGTCCCAGATGGCGGAGGAGTTCCCTCTGAACACCAAAGTAGAGGTGTGTTTGGAGAGGACCCTGGAGAAGAACTTCAGCTCCAAACACTGCACCGTCAGGAACATCAACATCAACCGCAACTACGACAACGTCAACTCCAAGGTCAACAGAGACGCAAAGGTCAACGGAGGGGCAAAAGTCAAGCAGGTCAACTTGGAGGTCAAGCTCCACAACAACCTCAACAACGACGGCACCGAGGTCTGAGGATCCATTGTTTACCCTGGCTAGATAATTTCCCAGGCGGGCTGCCAACGTTGTCAAATTGAAACTAGTAGAAGTAACAGTTCTACTCAAGGGGAAACATCTCCCGGTGTGGAGGAGTATTTTATGAGACATCTAAAAGAAATGTAGTTTTCTAAAAAGCGTTTGTTTGTACTTATGGAATGAAATATTGTTTGTTAATGTATTTTTATATGACCGTGATGAGATATAAAAGTAAAAAGGGAAGCGTTGTTTTTGACCGCCAGCTATGCAGCGTTTATTCAAATCATTTCAAATCTGGGCTACCTCAGGAATAGGGAAACGAGTGAACAACTATCGAACTATGGCGTAAAACACGATTGATTGTGTCATTATTTGAATCTATTTGGCTCTCTTTAGTTTTTTTTTTTCTTGTTTTCAACTTGTCATCGTTGTTGAACGACTAGAGAGTTTGGAATCAGTCAAGGGAAATATGCTGCCTTGTTTTTGCTTTTGTGTTTCCATGACAACAACAACGCCAAAATGATCAACATATGGTAGCCCAGGTACTTTGCTACAGCTTGTCGTGAATAATTTGAATAGTTCAGTTATAGCTCGGCTGCATTATTTAATCGCAGTGCCATTAATATGACAACTATGAAAGTATTAAACACAGTCAGGACCCCAATCCTAACTCCACTTTCGTTCATCATTCATTCATTTCAATGGAAGATTTGCACCAAAACTTTAGGTTACAGGCCTATAGCGTGTTATGGTCTTCTGCCCACAACTAAATGAGTAGTGTTGTAAATTATATATTTTCAAGTGCAATTAATCCATGAACACACTCTCTCCTCAAACTAAGTTCTCTGCATGTGGAACTAAGATCCAGCCTAGTAATATGGTGTGACACCCTATCCCCTATACCAGTGTTTCCCTACTCCAGTACCCCAACAGCCCACCTCCAGTCCTCCAGTAACCCCAACAGCCCAACTCCAGTACCCCAACAGCCCAACTCCAGTCCTCCAGTAGCCCAACTCCAGTCCTCCAGTACCCCAACAGTCCAACTCCAATCCTCCAGTACCCCCAACAGCCCATCTCCAGTCCTCCAGTACCCCCAACAGCCCAACTCCAGTCCTCCAGTATCCCCAACAGCCCAACTCCAGTCCTCCAGTAACCCCAACAGCCCAACTCCAGTCCTCCAGTACCCCCAACAGCCCAACTCCAGTCCTCCAGTACCCCCAACAGCCCAACTCCGGTCCTCCAGTACCCCCAACAGCCCAACTCCGGTCCTCCAGTACCCCCAACAGCCCAACTCCAGTCCTCCAGTACCCCCAACAGCCCAACTCCGGTCCTCCAGTACCCCCAACAGCCCAACTCCAGTCCTTCAGTACCCCCAACAGCCCAACTCCAGTCCTCCAGTATCCCCAACAGCCCATCTCCAGTCCTCCAGTACCCCCAACAGCCCAACTCCAGTCCTCCAGTACCCCCAACAGCCCAACTCCAGTCCTCCAGTACCCCCAACAGCCCAACTCCAGTCCTCCAGTACCCCCAAACAGCCCAACTCCAGTCCTCCAGTACACCCAAAAGCCCACATTATTGTTGTAGCCGCAGACAAACTCACCTGATTCAACTCATTGAGCATTGGGCTGTTGGGAGTACTGGAGGTCTGGAGTTGGGAAACATTGATATATACTTTATAGTGCACCAATGGGTCCTAGTCAAAAGTAGTGCACTAGGGAATAGGGGTGTCTTTTTGGACGCACACTGGCTGCATTTACACGGGCAGACAATTCTGACCTTTCGACATCACATTTTTTTCACAGCTAATCTGATTGGTCAAAAAAACAATTAGTGAATAATGATCAGAATTGGGCTGCCTGTGTAAATGCCTATGTTATTTTTTAAATTTAGACAAAAAGCTCAACAGCTTTCCATAAGTGCCATTACATGTAGTACTGTCTCATGCATTTCCAAATCCATACAAATAGTCCAAAGTGTTTTCACCAAAAGGGTAAAAAGTGGAATACTACTGCTGTAGATTAGATAGCCTAGCTACGTTGGTACCCAGCCACCTACTCACTCACTCACTCCCATTGGATGCTGCTGTAGCCTTGTGATTATTACTATAACAGAACTGATTTCTTTATTTTTTTTATTTCAATATGTTAGTTAAATTGTAATATTTTATACAAGATGTGTGTCTGTTTTATTTTATGCCTTGCCTTTAGTGTGCCAAAACACCCCAAATGCCTCAGTTCTATATTTGTGATGTACATACAAGTACAATGCCACAACACCATGGTTGCATCTCAAATGGCATCGTATTCCCTTTGTAGTGCACTACTTGACAATAGGGCACCATATTGACAATAGGGCGCCATACAGACAATAGGGCGCCATATAGACAATAGGGTGCCATATAGACAATAGGGCACCATATAGACAATAGGGTGCCATTTGGGACATTGCCTATGTTCACTCACATAATTATTTAACTGTTGATATTGCAGTATGCATAATTATCATGTTATTACCCATATCATTTATTACCCATATCATGTCATTACCCATATCATGTTATTACACCATATCATGTCATTACCCATATCATGGTATTACACCATATCATGTTATTACCCATATCCTGTTATTACCCATATCATGTTATTACCCATATCCTGTTATTACCCATATCATGTTATTACCCATATCATGTTATTAGCCATATGTCATTACCCATATCATGTTATTACCCATATCATGTTATTACCCATATCATGTCATTACCCATATGTTATTACCCATATCATGTTATTACCCATATCATGTCATTACACTATATCCTGTTATTACCCATATCATGTCATTACCCATATCCTGTTATTACCCATATCATGTCATTACCCATATCCTGTCATTACCCATATCATGTCATTACCCATATCATGTCATTACCCATATCATGTTATTACTGTATGTTTGGTCAATCATCTGTTAAAATAATGTGTAACATTTGTGGTGTGTGTTTGTAAGTGTTATAACACAACCAATCATTGATTGATTGATTGATTGATTGATTATGGCAGACGACTACTTCAGCACAGCATCCCACAGCACTGAATGTTCTGCAGAAAACCATTTTGTGGGGCATTGGTTTGTCAATAGCTCTCTCTCTCTCCCATCTCTCTCCCTCTCTCTCTCCCCCTCTCTCTCTCCCTCTCTCTCTCCCGCTCTCCCTCTCTTTCTCTCTTTCAATCTCTTTCATTTCATAGAACTGCGTGCCTATCAATAAAACAGTGGGAAGTTGGAGATTTTTGGTGCTATCATTTATGGAAATAATTCCAATGCTATCAATATGATGCCTGTATTCGGTGCCTTTTTAGTAATAAAAATGTTAAACACACGCTTGTATATTCCTTGCTAACTGGGTTGTTTCTGGAAGGCCAATCAAACCTGATAGTGTTCCAGGTTTAACCAGTAGTTAGTGGTCAGTGCTGTATGGTAATAAAACTATCAGTCTGTTTCAAGAAGGAGCAACAGACCTACAAGACATTTTTACTACTAAAAGTCCATTCCCCCCCAAGGGGCTCTGGCACAGCCTGTACACGGCTTATGTTCAAACCACAAACATGATTTTTGTTTTGAGGGATTGTAAAAAAAAAAAAAATGGTTTGCTATGTTTGCTGAGTAACCATTAATTCTCAAACATCCATGTAGCACCTGTCTGCATCCGTACAAGCTTTATTAAAAACCAATATGAGATATGAGCCTCCCCAAGCCATGTATATTTAAGTAGAGTAGGCCTACACACTGGGGGAAAAAAATGGTAGAATCAACATTGTTTCCACGTCATTTCAACCAATAGAAGTCAACACTATTACGTTGAATCAATGTGGAAAACTGATTGGATTTGAAAAAAGTCATCAACGTAAGGTAATTTTGTATTTTTTTCCCCCACCATTTTAACCTAAATCCAGTGACATGGTGACCTTTCTTGTTGATTTCATGTTGAATTCACATGACTCAAAATCAACACTATGTCATAGGTGTCGTAAGGATAGGACCAAGGCGCAGTGGGTAAAGTGCTCATCTTCTTATTTTATTAAAGAAAACACTTAATCAAAATAAACAAATGACAAAAACAGTCCAGTAAGGTGCACAGACTATACTAGAAACAACCACCCACAAAACACAAGAGAAAACAAACCCAACTAAATATGGCCTCCAATTAGAGACAACGACAACCAGCTGCTTCTAATTGGAGGTCATTGCCAAAAACCCAACATAGAAATAGAAAACTAGATAAACACATAGAAATAGATAACGTAGAACATAAACCAAAAACACCGAAACACACAAAACAAACACCCCCTGCCACGCCCTGACCAAACTACAATAACAAATAACCTCTTTTACTGGTCAGGACGTGACACACTAGACATTGAACTGATGTCTGTGCCCAGCAGGTACTGTGTATCAGTGTTCTAGATTAATATACAGGGTAACAGTGTTCTAGATTAATAAACAGGGTAACAGTGTTCTAGATTAATAGACAGGGTAACAGTGTTCTAGATTAATAAACAGGGTAACAGTGTTCTAGAATAATAAACAGGGTAACAGTGTTCTAGAATTGCACTTCTGACATGGTACCAATACTATTCAACATTTTAAATCAGCATTTTGAGGATTCTATCAAAAGTGAATCAGCAAAGTCATACTTGATAGAGAAGTGCAGTAGTCTATGGAATGTACCAAACGTGGGCCTGTTCAACAGGTCATCTTTTGTTCTCCAGGGGATGACATCATTTCCTCAATGGGAAGCACAGGGAGGTTACACCTCAGCTCAGGTAAAGGTGTGGTACTGCGTGGGAATACGTGAAGGATTGCTGCTGTCGCCTATTGTGTTGAGTGGTAGCTAAACTTCAGGTAAGAATCACTAGAGTATATTTATTTTTGCGAGATTGTTTTGTTTTATGAATAGGATGTACTGTAGACGAATGTTGTGTATTGACATGCGTTAGAAGTGATTTTCCTCGCTGTTCTATGAAAATGTGATGTGATTGATCTTGCCTGTACCTGACGCTGAGATCGACTCGACTGCTGAATACAGTTTTTGATCTCCAATCCTTTTGACATTGCTCTGACGAATTCAAATTTATTCTATTGTATTTTATTGTAATTTACTGTATTTTATTGTATTCTATTGCATTTTATTGTATTCTATTGTATTTTATTGTATTCTATTGTATTTTATTCTATTGTATTTTATTGTATTCTGTTGTATTTTATTCTATTGTATTTTATTCTATTCTATTGTATTTTATCTCATTAACTTTTGGTGTTTTAGGCTACTGTGATCTATCACTTTTTAAAACAGTAATATGGTAAGAGAAGTGGCCAATTTCATAAGAATATCTTTATCTCACCAGACACGGATATCCCCGGTCCACATCACCATTGAAATGGCAACTTTATGGGTAAGATCACTAGTGGTGTATGATGCATGCGTTGATATAAAATAGGCAATTCACATGAATACCTTCAGATCATTTTTAAGATAACTTTGTATAAAGCATAAAACAAACATTTTCTACACTGAGTGTACAAAACATTAAGAACACCTGCTCTTTCCATGACATAGACTGACCAGGTGAATCCAGGTGAAAGCTGTGATCCCTTATTGATGTCACCTGTTAAATCCACTTCAATCAGTGTAGATGAAGGGGAGGAGACAGGTTAAAGAAGGGTTTTTTAAGCCTTGAGACAATTGAGACATGGATTGCGTATGTATGCCATTCTGAGGGTAAAAGGGCAAGACAAAATATTGAAGTGCCTTTGAACTGGGAAGTAGGTGCCAGACGCACCAGATTGAGTGTGTCAAAAACTGCAACACTGTCGGGCTTTTCACGCTCAACAGTTTCCTGTGTTTATGAAGAATGGTCCACCACCCAAAGGACATCCAGCCAACTTGACACAACTGAGGAGCATTGGAGTCGACATGGGCCAACATCCCTGTGGAATTCTTTTGACACTGAGGCTGTTCTGAGGGCAAAAAGGGGTGCAACTCCGTATTAGGAAGGTGATCTTAATGTTTTGTACACTCTGTGTATATTTTGAATGTACAAATAGATAGTAGTCGAGGGCTAGGCCACCTCAGTTTTAATAGGCATAAAAACCCCTTAAGCGAACAATAGCACAAACCTGTGACTCACTGGCTGTGTGTCTGTATCTCTGTACTATTGAATGACTTGGAAGGTCTCATGGACTCCCCAACCTAATGCAGCGTTTACCAGTTCTGATATTGATAGAAGTCGAATGTGACACTGTTTTCATTTGTGAAATATTAATATAAACCGGTTTATTTTGTGTGCAGACAGGGGAGAGAGGGAGCATCAAGCCCAAGGCAGATTTCAACGCAAAGGATGACGCTGTTGCTCTCAGAATGGCCATAAAGGGACTAGGTAAAGAATATTGGCCCCTTCTAGAACAGACCTGGGTTCAAATACTGGCCCCTTCTAGAACAGACCTGGGTTCAAATACTGGTCCCTTCTAGAACAGACCTGGGTTCAAATACTGGTCCCTTCTAGAACAGACCTGGGTTCAAATACTGGTCCCTTCTAGAACAGACCTGGGTTCAAATACTGGCCCCTTCTAGAACAGACCTGGGTTCAAATACTGGCCCCTTCTAGAACAGACCTGGGTTCAAATACGGGTCCCTTCTAGAACAGACCTGGGTTCAAATACTGGTCCCTTCTAGAACAGACATGGGTTCAAATACGGGTCCCTTCTAGAACAGACATGGGTTCAAATACTGGTCCCTTCTAGAACAGGCCTGGGTTCAAATACTGGCCCCTTCTAGAACAGACCTGGGTTCAAATACTGGTCCCTTCTAGAACAGACATGGGTTCAAATACTGGTCCCTTCTAGAACAGACCTGGGTTCAAATACTGGTCCCTTCTAGAACAGACCTGGGTTCAAATACTGGTCCCTTCTAGAACAGACCTGGGTTCAAATACTGGCCCCTTCTAGAACAGACATGGGTTCAAATACTGGTCCCTTCTAGAACAGACATGGGTTCAAATACTGGTCCCTTCTAGAACAGACCTGGGTTCAAATACTGGTCCCTTCTAGAACAGACCTGGGTTCAAATACTGGTCCCTTCTAGAACAGACCTGGGTTCAAATACTGGTCCCTTCTAGAACAGACCTGGGTTCAAATACTGGTCCCTTCTAGAACAGACCTGGGTTCAAATACTGGTCCCTTCTAGAACAGACATGGGTTCAAATACTGGTCCCTTCTAGAACAGACCTGGGTTCAAATACTGGTCCCTTCTAGAACAGACCTGGGTTCAAATACTGGCCCCTTCTAGAACAGACCTGGGTTCAAATACTGGCCCCTTCTAGAACAGACATGGGTTCAAATACTGGTCCCTTCTAGAACAGACATGGGTTCAAATACTGGTCCCTTCTAGAACAGACCTGGGTTCAAATACTGGTCCCTTCTAGAACAGACCTGGGTTCAAATACTGGCCCCTTCTTGAACAGACCTGGGTTCAAATACTGTCCCCTTCTAGAACAGACCTGGGTTCAAATACTGGTCCCTTCTAGAACAGACCTGGGTTCAAATACTGGTCCCTTCTAGAACAGACCTGGGTTCAAATACTGGTCCCTTCTAGAACAGACCTGGGTTCAAATACTGGTCCCTTCTAGAACAGACCTGGGTTCAAATACTGGCCCCTTCTAGAACAGACCTGGGTTCTAATACTGGTCCCTTCTAGAACAGACATGGGTTCAAATACTGGCCCCTTCTAGAACAGACCTGGGTTCTAATACTGGTCCCTTCTAGAACAGACCTGGGTTCAAATAGTGGTCCCTTCTAGAACAGACCTGGGCTCAAATACTGGTCCCTTCTAGAACAGACATGGGTTCAAATACTGGCCTGTTTTAGATCTCTCAAATACTGGCCTGTTTTATATTTCTCAAATACTGGCCTGTTTTAGATCTCTCAAATACTGGCCTGTTTTATATTTCTCAAATACTGGCCTGTTTTATATTTCTCAAATACTGGCCTGTTTTATATTTCTCAAATACTGGCCTGTTTCAGTACTTGTTAATTCTCCCTAATTCTTTGCGGTTTAGATCAGTTCTATTGTATAGCCAACCAGCCTTGTTGGATTTGTCTGCAGGTACAAACGAGAAGACCTTAATAGATATTCTAACTCAGAGGAGTAATGTTCAACGTCAGCTCATCTGTAAAGCTTACCAAGAAGATGCCACTGGCAAGGTAAGAACTCAACTCTTTCTATCAGGGCTCACCCGCCCGCCCGCCCCCCCCCCGCACTCGTCTGTCGTCGTCTGTCGTCGTCTGTCGTCGTCTGTCGTCTGTCTGTCTGTCGCGTCGTCTGTCTGTCTGTCTGTCTGTCTGTCTGTCTGTCTGTCTGTCTGTCTGCTCTGTCTGTCTGTCTGTCTGCCCCCCCCCCCCCCCTCTGCTCTGCCCCCTCTCTCGGGTGTGTGATCACCTGTCTTCCTGTAGACTCTGGTGGAGGACTTAGAAGGGGACACCCATAGTCACTTTGAGGACCTGCTGGTCGCGCTGGTCACACCCCCTGCCATCTATGACAGCCAGGAATTCCACAAGGCCATGAAGGTGAGCTAGCTTCATAATTTTGTTTTTCTTGCCTCCCTAAACAAATCATTTCTTGATTTAACTTCATTTGTACTCAACACTAACAGCAGAATAATGTGTCGCAGGGAATTGGGACTAATGACAGTGCCTTGATAGAAATCTTTGCCACAAGATCCAACAAACAAATGAAAGAGATTTCTGATGCCTATTTAAAAGGTAAGAAATGATCAGTATAACCATTGCTAGGCTCAGTTCTGTGTTTCAACCAATCAGTTCAGTAACTAGACAGAGATGACATCATCAGACGCTAAGACGATGACATCATCAGATGCTAAGACCATTTGATAGTTGACACGGAGACAGGTTTACATTGCAACAGCTTTTCTCTCATAGAAACTGAGAAGAAGTTGACCTTGGACCTGAAGAACGAGATTTCTGGAGAATTTGCTAAAGCTATTCTCATTCTGGCCGAGGTATTGTGAGCCCAATCAAAACATAGGATCTGTAGTTGCTGTTGTTGTCTATAGAATGGGCCTGTTATAAATCTCTCAATATGGTTTGTCTTTAAACTAAGGGCAAGCGGGATGAAAACACACATGTGGATGCAGCCAAGGCCAAAGAGGATGCTAAGGTGCTGTGAGTTGATGTTTCTCAGGTGTTATAACACAGTTATTAGGGTGCAACATTTATAACAACATTTATGACAACATTTATAACAACATTTATAACAACATTTATGACAACATTTATAACAACATTTATAACAACATGTATAACAACTTGTATAATACCATTTATAATAACATTTATAATAACATGTATAATAACATTAATAAAAACATGTATAATAACATTTATAATAAAATGTATAATAACATTTATAAAAACATGTATAATAACATTTATAATAACATTTATAATAACGTAGAATAACATTTATAATAACATTTATAGCAGTATGTGTAAAAACATTTATAATGACGTATAATAGCAAGTATAATAACATTTATAATAACATGTATAATAACATTTATAACAGTATGTATAATAACATTTATAACAACATTTATAACAACATTTATAATAACATAACAACATTTATAATAACATGTATAATAACATTCATAATAACATTTATAACAACATTTATAACAACATTTATAATAACATAACATTTATAATAACATGTATAATAACATTCATAATAACATTTATAACAGCATTTATAATAACATTTATAACAACATTTATAACAACATTTATGACACCATTTAGAATACCGTTTATAACACCATTTATTACAACATTTATAACAACATTTATAATAATATTTATAACACCATTTATAACACCATTTATAATACCATTTATAACACCATCTATAACACCATCTATAATACCATTTATAACACCATTTATAACAACATGTACAAGACCATTTATAATACCATTTATAACACCATTTATAATACCATTTATAACACCATCTATAATACCATTTTTAACACCATTTATAACAACATTTATAACAATATTTATAACACCATTTATAATAATATCAATAACACCATTTATAACACCATTTATAATACCATTCATAATAACATTTATAACACCATTTATGAAACCATTTGTAATAGTATTTATAAAAACATTTGTAATAACATTTATAACACCATTTGACAAGTTTTTACAACACTGATAAACAGGGCAAAATAGAAATAGGCCTATAACAGTTCTTGTGCCATGCTTGTACTGATCATGTTTTAATGTTAACCACCTCCAGTAACCCTTACCATTTATAACACCATTTATAACCCCATTTATAACACCATTTATAACCCCATTTATAACCCCATTTATAACCCCATTTATACCACAATTTATAACACCATTTATAACAACATTTATAACACCATTTATAATACCATTTACAACACCATTTATAACACCATTTATAACACCATTTATAATAACATTTATAACACCATTTATAACACCATTCATAACACCATTTATAACAACATTTATAATACCATTTATAACACTATTTATAATAATATTTATAACAACATTTATAACAATATTTATAATAACATTTTTAATAACATTTATAGCAACATTCATAACAACATTCATAACAACATTTATAACAACATTTATAATAACATTTATAGCAACATTTATAACACCATTCATAACAATATTTATAACAACATTTATAATATCATTTCCATCTCTGTGAAACACATCTACAACAAATATTTCTTTATTCCCTCCGTCAGACTCTTTACACCGCGGGAGAGAAGAAGTGGGGGACAGATGAGTCCAAGTTCATCGACATCCTGTGTCAGAGAAGCATACCTCAACTCAGACAAAGTAAAGATAACTGACCTAATGCACAACATTGTTGTTGTTGTTGTTAGATGCCTTATATCTGACTTGTGATGTCATGTTTTTGTGTAGCTCTGGTGGAATACAAGACCATCAGCGGGAAGAGTCTGCAGGAGAGCATCGAGGGAGAGATGTCTGGGGAACTAGAGGAGCTCCTAGTGGCCATCGGTAAACTACTGCTCAATCACAGCTGTATTCTACTGGGGGCCATTGGTAAACTACTGCTCAATCACAGCTGTATTCTACTAGTGGCCATCGGTAAACTACTGCTCAATCACAGCTGTATTCTACTGGGGGCCATCGGTAAACTACTGCTCAATCACAGCTGTATTCTACTGGGGGCCATCGGTGAACTACTGCTCAATCACAGCTGTATTCTACTGGGGGCCATCGGTAAACTACTGCTCAATCACAGCTGTATTCTACTGGGGGCCATCGGTAAACTACTGCTCAATCACAGCTGTATTCTACTGGGGGCCATCGGTAAACTACTGCTCAATCACAGCTGTATTCTACTGGGGGCCATCGGTAAACTACTGCTCAATCACAGCTGTATTCTACTGGGGGCCATCGGTAAACTACTGCTCAATCACAGCTGTATTCTACTGGGGGCCATCGGTGAACTACTGCTCAATCACAGCTGTATTCTACTGGGGGCCATCGGTAAACTACTGCTCAATCACAGCTGTATTCTACTGGGGGCCATCGGTAAACTACTGCTCAATCACAGCTGTATTCTACTGGGGGCCATCGGTAAACTACTGCTCAATCACAGCTGTATTCTACTGGGGGCCATCGGTAAACTACTGCTCAATCACAGCTGTATTCTACTGGGGGCCATCGGTAAACTACTGCACAATCACAGCTGTATTCTACTGGGGGCCATCGGTGAACTACTGCTCAATCACAGCTGTATTCTACTGGGGGCCATCGGTGAACTACTGCTCAATCACAGCTGTATTCTACTGGGGGCCATCGGTAAACTACTGCACAATCACAGCTGTATTCTACTGGGGGCCATCGGTGAACTACTGCTCAATCACAGCTGTATTCTACTGGGGGCCATCGGTAAACTACTGCTCAATCACAGCTGTATTCTACTGGGGGCCATCGGTAAACTACTGCTCAATCACAGCTGTATTCTACTGGGGGCCATTGGTAAACTACTGCTCAATCACAGCTGTATTCTACTGGGGGCCATTGGTAAACTACTGCTCAATCACAGCTGTATTCTACTGGGGGCCATTGGTAAACTACTGCTCAATCACAGCTGTATTCTACTGGGGGCCATCGGTGAACTACTGCTCAATCACAGCTGTATTCTACTGGGGGCCATCGGTGAACTACTGCTCAATCACAGCTGTATTCTACTGGGGGCCATTGGTAAACTACTGCTCAATCACAGCTGTATTCTACTGGGGGCCATTGGTAAACTACTGCTCAATCACAGCTGTATTCTACTGGGGGCCATTGGTAAACTACTGCTCAATCACAGCTGTATTCTACTGGGGGCCATTGGTAAACTACTGCTCAATCATAGCTTTGTTCTTATGTATTTTCTTTTATTCATTATTTTATTTAACCTTTATTTAACTAGGCAAGTCAGTTAAGAACAAATTCTTATTTACAATGACGGCCTACCAAAAGGCAAAAGGCTTCCTGCGGGGACGGGGGCTGGGATTAAAAAAAAGGTATATAAACATAGGACTAAACACACATCACGACAAGAGAGACAACACTACATAAAGAGAGACCTAAGACAACAGCATAGCATGGCAGCAACACATGACAACACAGCATGGAAGCAACAACAACATGACAACAACATGGCAGCAACACAACATGGTAGCAGCACAAAACATGGTACAAACATTATTGGGCACAGACAACAGCACAAAGGGCAAGAAGGTAGAGACAACAAGCAAAGCAGCTACAACTGTCAGTAAGAGTGTCCATGAATGAGTCTTTGAATGAAGAAATGGAGATAAAACTGTCCAGTTTGAGTGTTTGTTGCAGCTCGTTCCAGTCACTAGCTGCAGCGAACTGAAAAGAGGAGCGACCCAGGGATGTGTGTGCTTCGGGGATCTTTAACAGAATGTGACTGGCAGAACGGGTGTTGTATGTGGAGGATGAGGGCTGCAGTAGATATCTCAGATAGGGGGGAGTGAGGCTTAAGAGGGTTTTATAAATAAGCATCAACCAGTGGGTTTTGCAACAGGAATACAGAGATGACCAGTTTACAGAGGAGTATAGAGTGTAGTGATGTGTCCTATAAGGAGCATTGGTGGTAAATCTGATGGCCGAATGGTAAAAAACATCTAGATACTCGAGAGCACCCTTACCTGCCGATCTATAAATTACGTCTCCGTAATCTAGCATGGGTAGGATGGTCATCTGAGTCAGGGTTAGTTTGGCAGCTGGGGTGAAAGAGGAGCGATTACGATAGAGGAAACCAAGTCTAGATTTAACTTTAGCCTGCAGCTTTGATATGTGCTGAGAGAAGGACAGTGTACTGTCTAGCCATACTCCCAAGTACTTGTATGCGCTCAAGCTCTAAACCCTCAGAGGTAGTAATCACACCTGTGGGGAGAGGGGCATTCTTCTTACCAAATCACATGACCTTTGTTTTGGAGGTGTTCAGAACAAGGTTAAGGGTAGAGAGAACTTGTTGGACTCTAAGAAAGCTTTTTTGTAGAGCATTTAACACAAAATCCAGGGAGGGGCCAGCTGAGTATAAGACTGTATCATCTGCATATAAATGGATGAGAGAGCTTCCTACTGCGTGAGCTATGTTGTTGATGTAAATTGAGAAGAGCGTGGGGCCCAGGATTGAGCCTTGGGGTACTCCCTTGGTGACAGGCAGTGGCTGAGACAGCAGATTTTCTGACTTTGTACACTGCGCTCTTTGAGAGAGGTAGTTAGCAAACCAGGCGAAAGACCCCTCAGAGACACCAATACTCCTTAGCCGGCCCACAAGAATAGAATGGTCTACCGTATCAAAAGCTTTGGCCAAGTCTATAAAAATAGCAGCACAACATTGCTTAGAATCAAGGGCAATGGTGACATCATTGAGGACCTTTAGGTTGCAGTGACACATCCATAACCTGAGAGGAAACCAGATTGCATACCAGAGAGAATACTATAGGCATCAAGAAAGCCAGTCAGTTGATTATTGACAAGTGTTTCCAACACTTTGATAAACAGGGCAAAATAGAAATAGACCTATAACAGTTCTTGTGCCATGCATGTACTGATCATGTTTTAATGTTAACCACCTCCAGTAACCCTTACCCATATATAACCCTTACCCATATATAACCCTTACTCATATATAACCCTAACCCATATATAACCCTAACCCTAACCCTTAAATAACCCTTAGCCATATATAACCCTTACCCATATATAACCCTTACCCATATATAACCCTAACCCATATATAACCCTAACCCTAACCCTTAAATAACCCTAACCATATATAACCCTTACCCATATATAACCCTAACCCTTAAATAACCCTAACCCTAACCCATATCTGACCCTAACCCATATATAACCCTTACCCATATATAACCCTTACCCATATATAACCCTTACCCATATATAACCCTTACCCATATATAACCCTAACCCATATATAACCCTAACCCTAACCCTTAAATAACCCTAACCCATATATAACCCTTACCCATATATAACCCTAACCCTTAAATAACCCTAACCCTAACCCATATCTGACCCTAACCCATATATAACCCTAACCCATATATAACCCTTACCCATATATAACCCTAACCCATATATAACCCTAACCCTTAAATAACCCTAACCCATATCTGACCCTAACCCATATATAACCCTAACCCTAACCCATATATAACCCTAAACCATATATAGCCCTTACCCTAACCCATATATAACCCTAACCCATATATAACCCTAACCCTAACCCATATATAACTCTAATCTATATATAACCCATATATAACCCATATACAACCCTAACCCATATATAACCCTAACCCATATATAAACCATGTATAACCCTAACCCTAACCCATATACAACCCATATATAACCCTAACCCTAACCCATATATAACACTAACCCTAACCCATATATAACCCTAACCCATATATAACCTGTCGTGTCTTTGGCTATGCCGGATTAAGTGATATGACATGCTAACCTATAAAATTCTTTCTCTGTAATTAATATTACCTGATTAAGCTAATCATGTAAATGTAATTAACTAGAAAGTCGGGGCACCACGGAAGAACATTTATAGAGCTGTTATCTTCCGAATAAATTCTTAAAATACTTAGTAATATTTTACATCGATAGCAGTCAATATTAACCCTTATCTTATTTTCAGTCTCATAATGAAAGTTGTAAATTCTTGGTTATCTTCACGAACCCTGGCTAACAAGTTGAATCAGCAATACAAAATTGGGTTTAATTATTTATTTACTAAATACCTAACTAATCACACAGAATTACAAATACACAGAATACAATGATGTCATACAGAATTCACCCCTGGTGAACGGAACCTGTATGAAAGCTGGTTACACAAAGGAAAGGGGGTTGGGCTTGAATGAAAGAGCGGGAAGATTTAGGAACACAGAAACAGCAGCTATGCTATCGTAAATACATTATCTTATGCATTCTAAATTACCGCCCATTTGGAAAAGGAAAATGCAATAAATATTTACTCTGAGCTGCGCTTCGGTAGATTGGTCGTAGATGCTGGCCGGGTTGGCCAACAGATCTCCCTGTACTTGGAAGAATGTCTCTGGTGGTGAATTGGATACGTGGTGGTATCTTCGTCCGTCTGTTAGACTGGATCCGTCGTCCGTCCTTTCCTAGCCCACGTCGACAGCGGCCGCTGCTAACTCAATGGCTAGGAAGTATCACTTCTGTAGTGAATAAGCTCAAAGTTCATACCAGTTCATACCATAGCTCACGCCGAGGTTGGCTTAGTTCTGTCCTTGACATGTGTGTCCTTCTAACGTAGAGGCTGCAGACCTCCCGTACTGGAACCACCTGGTTATCTTTTCGTCAAAGGCTTATATAGTGGAGAGGGGGAAGGATGTGTTTCATCGTTTATAACCCCTCCTCTTCACAGGGGTGGGCCACTGATCAAGCAGGGCACTTTCCTTATGAAAACCCAAATCTCTCATTTGGAAGCTAAAATTACATTTCATCTCCTAACAAACAATTTCAATATCAAACATTTCAATTGCATAACAATTCCATGTGACTCTGATAACTAGAGGGTGGATACTTTCCGAGGTACAGTTTATGTCGTCCTGTCATCAGTCATAATGTCTCAGATAACAACTGAACTGACATCCATACTCATTACGTTCCAAATATGGTTCCTTTCCCCATTTGTTTGATGTTCCCAGACTCTCTATATTTAACAGGACAGCAGTCCTTCAGGACAGCAGTCCTTCAGTAGGGTCAGAGAAGGGAAGGGAGAAAGGTATTTATGGGGGGGGGGGGTCATAAACCTTACCCACAGGCCAACGTCATGACAAACCCTAACCCATATATATCCCTAACCCATATATAACCCATGTATAACACTAACCCATATATAACTCTAACTCATATATAACCCATGTATAACCCTAACCCATATACAACCCATATATAACCCTAACCCGAACCCATATATAACCCTACCCATATGTAAACACCACCAGTTATGATGCTGCTTCTCTCCTCTAGTGAAATGTGTGAAGAATGTCCCAGCATACCTTGCTGAACGCCTGCATCAAGGCATGAAGGTACAGACAGTATATGTTCATGTTAAATACAATGAGCACATTGTTGTGTGATAGTCACTGCATGTTAGGAAATGATTCCATGGTAGAGTTTCAGTAGTTATGTCACTGTCAGAATCTTACATTTAAATGTTATTTACTTTATTTTTAATATGGTCACTGTCTCCCTCAGGGCGGAGGAACGGATGAGTGCATCCTAAACCGTATCATGGTCAGCCGGTCAGAGATAGACATGCTGGACATCAGAGCAGAGTTCAAGAAGCTTTATAGCTATTCTCTGCACTCTGCCATTGAGGTGAGACTACACCCTCTAACCCTAACCCTAACCCTCACCCTAGGCCTCACCTAAGCCTAACGCTCACCCTCACCCTAACCCTCACCCTAGCCCTCACCTAAGCCTAACGCTCACCCTCACCCTTGCCCTCACCCTTTCCCTAACCCTCACCCTCACCCTAACCCCTACCCTAAGCCTCACCCTCACCCTAACCCTCACCCTCACCCTAACCCCTACCCTAACCCTCACCCTTACCCTCGCCCTCACCCTCACCCTAACCCCTACCCTAAGCCTCCCCCTAACCCTCACTCTCACCCTAACCCTAACCTTCACCCTAGCCCTCATCCTAACCCTCACCCTCACCCTAATCCTCACCCTCACCCTAACCCTAACCCTCACCCTAGGCCTCACCTAAGCCTAACGCTCACCCTCACCCTAACCCTCACCCTAGCCCTCACCTAAGCCTAACGCTCACCCTCACCCTCACCCTAACCCTCACCCTTGCCCTCACCCTTTCCCTAACCCTCACCCTAGCCCTCATCCTAACCCTCACCCTAATCCTCACCCTAACCCCTACCCTAAGCCTCACCCTCACCCTAACCCTCACCCTCACCCTAACCCCTACCCTAACCCTCACCCTCACCCTCGCCCTCACCCTCACCCTCCCCCTAACCCCTACCCTAAGCCTCACCCTAACCCTCACCCTCACCCTAACCCTAACCTTCACCCTTTCCCTCACCCTTTCCCTAACGCTCACCCTCACCCTAACCCTCACCCTTGCCCTCACCCTTTCCCTAACCCTCACCCTAGCCCTCATCCTAACCCTCACCCTCACCCTAATCCTCACCCTAACCCCTACCCTAAGCCTCACCCTCACCTTAACCCTCACCCTAACCCTAAGCCTCACCCTCACCCTAACCCTAACCCTCACCCTCACCCTAACCCCTACCCTAACCCTCACCCTCACCCTAGCCCTCACCCTCACCCCTACCCTAACCCTCACCCTCACCCTAGCCCTCATCCTAACCCTCACCCTAATACTCACCCTAACCCCTACCCTAAGCCTCACCCTCACCCCTACCCTAAGCTTCACCCTAGCCCTCACCCTCACCCTAACCCCTACCCTAAGCCTCAACCTAACCCTAACCCTCACCCTAACCCTAACCCTCACCCTCACCCTAACCCTAACCCTCACCCTAACCCTAACCCTAACCCTCACCATAACCCTCACCCTAACCCTAACCCTCACCCTAACCCTCACCCTAACCCTCACCCTAACCCCTACCCTAAGCCAGGTAGAGATAAGGTCTTTTCACACTACTGAGCCGAACCAAGTCAAGGCAAACCAAACTGTACTGAGCTGGCCTGGTTACGCATCCACCCTAGACTCTGGAACTGTTCTAAAAAAGGACAAACTAAAAAGGAAATACCCAAGCCAGCACAGGTTGGTACGGATTGGCTTGGCACGAGACTGTGAAAAGGCCATTAGATAACTTATCGGTACCATGGTCAGAGTTGGAGTTCAAATTTAAACTGAGGTTGTCCTCAACTCTGCTACCTCTCATATATCTACAGTATTTCTCCTGTGAGGTCCATTGCATCTCAGTGCTTGAGGCGACACTACAGACACCTCGATTCAAATCCAGGCTGTATCACTACCGGCCGTGATTTGGAGTCCCATAAGGCGGCGCACAATTGGCCCAGCGTCGTCCGGGTTTGGCCGGTGTAGGCCGTCATTGTAAATAAGAATTGGTTTCTTAACTGACTTGCCTAGTTAAATAAAGGTTCAATAATTTGTTTTAAATATCCTGACATCGACAGGCATTGTACTCTATTAAATTAAAGGTTCTCTATACTGATTGTGGTTTCAATGGTCAACTGCGATATAGATCAACAATCTACTTGCTACAACTGTGATCTGTTGTTGTCTCACCTAGCTGTCTTAAAGGGATGCTTTGGGATTTTGACAATGAAGCCCTGCTAGCAGATAACCATGGACTTCCAGTCATTGCGCTAACACTAGTTAGCATTGGCTCTTGACAGTACCTCTAACTTCCTTCATACTGGACACAGAGACATAAAAATGGTATCCATGAGTTCGTCTGACTCTGTGTGAAGTAGATAAATGGCCTCTTTGCCAAAATCCCAAAGTATCCCTTTAAGATGAATGAATACACCAATTGTAAGTCGCTCTGGATAAGAGCATCGGCTAAATGTCTATAATGTTATTGTAAAATGTATACACACCTTTTCCTGTCATAGATTACAATGTATTCCTACTACATACTAACTATTTTCTCTCTATATATATATATATATTTGGTTGGAGCCCAGTTAGGTTTTGTGTGCTTGTCCTCACTGGTGTGTGACAGAACGATGGTGTTGTGTTCTTCTGTCTGTAGTCGGATACATCTGACTTCTATGGCGACTGTCTCAAGAAGATCTGTGGAGGGGACGATTAACAATGTAACACTTTGGAGGGGACGACTACGGCAGTAACACAACACTGCAGCCAGAAGATACCTGTGTATCACACGGGTGCTACTACTACTACTAATAATAATACTACTACTAATACTACTACGACTACTAATACTACTACTACTACTACCCACTAATATTACTACTCCTACTACTAATACTACTACTACTACAACAACTACTACAACTACAACTACTACTACTACTACTAATACTACCCACTAATATTCCTACTACTACAACTACTACTACAACTACAACTACGACACACTAATATTACTACTACTACTACAGCTACTACCACTACCACTACCGCTACCACTACTACCACTTTTACTGAGCTACCTTCCTCTCAGTCTACCATTTCAACATACAGTACTGGGTCATGTTCATTAGCCACCTGTTCTGAAAAAACATATATATACTGAAAAAGGGAGGGACTAGCTGGACCAATAAGAAACACTCATTGTCATTTTCAGTTGCAGTGCCCTAATGAACATGACCCTACTCTCTTCCTACCAAATCTACTCATCTTACAGACTTTTAAATGAATATTTTAGAATAGCTGTTAGTAGTAGGGAATCATTGTAAATCAGTGCTGTGTTTGATTTTGCGTGACGACTGTTCTGTTCTGTTTTTATCTATCTCTCTAGACTAATAGCCACAAGTCTGATAGCCACAAGTCTGATAGCCACAAGTCTGATAGCCATGATGAAGTCTGATAGCCACAAGTCTGATAGCCATGATGAAGTCTGATAGCCACAAGTCTGATAGCCATGATGAAGTCTGATAGCCACAAGTCTGATAGCCATGATGAAGTCTGATAGCCACAAGTCTGATAGCCATGATGAAGTCTGATAGCCACAAGTCTGATAGCCATGATGAAGTCTGATAGCCACAAGTCTGATAGCCACAAGTCTGATAGCCACAAGTCTGATAGCCATGGGGAAGTCTGATAGCCATGATGAAGTCTGATAGCCATGGGGAGGTCTGATAGACACAAGTCTGATAGCCACAAGTCTGATAGCCACAAGTCTGATAGCCACAAGTCTGATAGCCATGGGGAAGTCTGATAGCCATGGGGAAGTCTGATAGCCATGTTGAAGTCTGATAGCCATGGGAAGTCTGATAGCCATGTTGAAGTCTGATAGCCATGGGGAAGTCTGATAGCCATGTTGAAGTCTGATAGCCATGGGGAGGTCTGATAGCCATGGGGAAGTCTGATAGCCATGGGAAGTCTGATAGCCATGGGAAGTCTGATAGCCATGGGAAGTCTGATAGCCATGGGAAGTCTGATAGCCATGGGGAAGTCTGATAGCCATGGGGAGGTCTGATAGCCATGGGGAAGTCTGATAGCCATGGGGAAGTCTGATAGCCATGGGAAGTCTGATAGCCATGGGAAGTCTGATAGCCATGGGGAAGTCTGATAGCCATGGGGAAGTCTGATAGCCATGGGAAGTCTGATAGCCATGGGGAAGTCTGATAGCCATGGGGAAGTCTGATAGCCATGGGGAAGTCTGATAGCCATGGGAAGTCTGATAGCCATGGGGAAGTCTGATAGCCATGGGAAGTCTGATAGCCATGGGGAAGTCTGATAGCCATGGGAAGTCTGATAGCCATGGGGAAGTCTGATAGCCATGGGAAGTCTGATAGCCATGGGGAAGTCTGATAGCCATGGGGAAGTCTGATAGCCATGGGAAGTCTGATAGCCATGGGAAGTCTGATAGCCATGGGAAGTCTGATAGCCATGGGAAGTCTGATAGCCATGGGGAAGTCTGATAGCCATGGGAAGTCTGATAGCCATGGGAAGTCTGATAGCCATGGGGAAGTCTGATAGCCATGGGAAGTCTGATAGCCATGGGAAGTCTGATAGCCATGGGGAAGTCTGATAGCCATGGGAAGTCTGATAGCCATGGGAAGTCTGATAGCCATGGGAAGTCTGATAGCCATGGGGAAGTCTGATAGCCATGGGAAGTCTGATAGCCATGGGAAGTCTGATAGCCATGGGAAGTCTGATAGCCATGGGGAAGTCTGATAGCCATGGGAAGTCTGATAGCCATGGGAAGTCTGATAGCCATGGGAAGTCTGATAGCCATGGGAAGTCTGATAGCCATGGGGAAGTCTGATAGCCATGGGGAGGTCTGATAGCCATGGGGAAGTCTGATAGCCATGGGGAGGTCTGATAGCCATGGGGAGGTCTGATAGCCATGGGGAGGTCTGATAGCCATGGGGAAGTCTGATAGCCATGGGGAAGTCTGATAGCCATGGGGAAGTCTGATAGCCATGGGGAGGTCTGATAGCCATGGGGAGGTCTGATAGCCATGGGGAAGTCTGATAGCCATGGGGAAGTCTGATAGCCATGGGGAAGTCTGATAGCCATGGGGAGGTCTGATAGCCATGGGGAGGTCTGATAGCCATGGGGAGGTCTGATAGCCATGGGGTGGCAGGTAACCTAGTGGTTAGAGCATTGGGCTAGTAACCGAAAGGTTGCAAGATCGAATCCCTGAGCTTATAAGGTAAAAAACTGTTGTTCTGCCCCTGAAAAAGACAGTTAACCCACTGTTCCTAGGCTGTCATTGAAAATAAGAATTTGTTCTTAACTGATTTGCCTAGTTTAATTTTTTTTTATGTGGAAGTCTGATAGCCATGGGGAAGTCTGATAGCCATGGAGAATATGAAAAGTGTCTGGAAAACCTCTGTGGAGGAGATTATGAATGATACAAGTCGAACACCACTTGTCTCTCTGTGTTTCCCTGTATTTGATACAGCAAACGATGTACTGCATGTGTGCTGTACTTGCATTTTATGACATGATTCTAACTTATATCAATAAAAAGATCTCATTAAGAAGGAGATACTGTACTAAATACCAGAATATTTCCAACACGTTCTGGAATGTTCTTTAAAGGCACAGAGATCTTCGATGGGTGACATGTGCTGTATGTAATTTACACTCACCACTAGAGGTCCCCATTGATTCACACAGAAGCAGGAGATGCCATGTGAGTGAAGCATAGGGTCTCTGATATTAAGGCACGGTAGAGTTTATAGATGAAGCATATAGCCAAAAGCTGCCATATGTCAAAACCATTTATCCAAGTAAATGCAATCATTTATTTTTCAAACTTGGCAATTAATGATTCTCTCAACTTCATTGACTGTAAACTATAGAATGAATGTTTGATGGGAATGTTGTCTTTCTCACCCTTCTTTCAAGTCGATGTCCATTGGTACAGCACTGTGTGACTCTTGGCTATGTTTGTCATTTTTCATTGTCATTTTGCTCAATTTTCCCACACGCTATATGACTTTGAATGTTTTTGATGGCTGAACTATCTGTGACGTTCAGGGAAACTGAATGTGTTATTAGTATGCCCTCAGTTGACAGCCGTTCACATTTCAACATCATCAACTAACTGGGTTTAAATAGCGTTGGTTTTCTTTCAAATACTTCAGTTGCATTTGATGGAGCTTACCTATCTCAATAGAAGTAATGGAATCGTCCCAAAAGTGCAAACCCCACCCATCTGGATCCAGACAGGCCCAGTCAAACAAAAGTACTTGAGTGGAAACAAAAATGATTTGTTTTCATGCATCGGGAAAGAAAAACAACAAGAATAGAATTAGACTAACAAAAGGGTTAATTTCAGACATAGGTTGTGTACAGAGAGTATAACTTCTCCTCAGTTCAGGAGGGAGTACGGTTAGCTCCTTCAAGATCAACTCTGAAAACAAAGCCTGTCACGCAAACTTAACCTTTTTCTGTTTTGAGCTAACCTCATATTTTCTAACCTCGACATGAATAAATGTTTTATTATTCACAACAAGCATGCATTATGGATGTGTAACTTCTGTTGTTCTTGTTCAGCTGTTGACATATTCTACCTCAAAGATTAGAATTCACTGTACTGCTTCTAATATTCTACCTCACAGAGATTAGAATTCACTGTACCGCTTCTAAGACGTTACTGTTAACATATTCTACCTCACAGAGATTAGAATTCACTGTACCGCTTCTAAGACTTTACTGTTGACATATTCTACCTCACAGAGATTAGAATTCACTGTACCGCTTCTAAGACTTTACTGTTGACATATTCTACCTCACAGAGATTAGAATTCACTGTACCGCTTCTAAGACGTTACTGTTAACATATTCTACCTCACAGAGATTAGAATTCACTGTACCGCTTCTAAGACTTTACTGTTGACATATTCTACCTCACAGAGATTAGAATTCACTGTACCGCTTCTAAGACTTTACTGTTGACATATTCTACCTCACAGAGATTAGAATTCACTGTACCGCTTCTAAGACTTTACTGTTGACAGATGGCAACTCTTCTTCTTATGAAATGACCTGTTCAATTATGTAATTTCTTCACAGCAGAGCTGAGGTGAATTTGCGAACACTAAATTCGCAAATATGTTCTCTCTGAGATATGGAAAGTTTCATATCAAACAAAACTCCATTTTGCTTTTGCAAAGTCTTCCCAGAAAAAAAAAAACAATTCCTCAATTGATGCTTATAACATAATCTATCCCATAACATAGAGATGGTTCCCAGCAGACGGTCTTTAGAGTAAATCACATGATTGTTGTGTTGTGTTATTCAGAGCAGAAGAGAAGCTTGTGGTCTTGGTATGCAGTAGCTGCTCCTGGCTGACTATAATTGTGTGCGTCTGACAAGGGCTTCTCAGTGGAACATCAATTCCCTGTGTTTTCTTCTTTTAAAGGAATTTAAAATGCCTCAAATTAACGTGTCTCATAAGAAAGACAAAATGTGACATAAATCATCTTGTTTAGCCTCCGTATTGTTCTCGGTGAATGTTGCCGGCGGTGCTTGTGTGTGGGGTGTGCACGTGTGTGTGTGTGTGTGTGTGTGTGTGTGTGTGTGTGTGTGTGTGTGTGTGTGTTATGGTGTTGAACTTAATTAGAATCCTCTGTTGAACGGAGAACTAGATGATGAAACATGCATACCACTCAGAATAGATTATCACTGCTTCACTGATTAAGTTAGCTGGGAGAGAGGAGAGACAGATTGGGGATTCTCAGAAGATTCTCAGAAGAACAAGAAAAATAATACTTCAACATTGATCGTCATTTTTTTTTTCTCTCACTTTTAAACCCATCAGACTCTCCGGTGGTCCAGTTTGGACATTTGTGATTTGATAATAAGGCATGTTTTCAACGACCTGATGACACCTGTCCGGATGCTGTCCCGGATGCCCACCCCGAAGAGCCCTGCAGGGGAATGGCCGAGGCCAGCTGTGGTGTCGGTGTTGATTGGACGCCCTCGTTAGTGTTAGACAAACTGCTTCCTGTCTCACAATGAGGCACGGGGGGGTTAGAACCATGATGGACAGTTGCACTGGGGATACTGATCCAGTTCTGGGAGGCTAAGAATCCCACTATCCCATAGCTCAGTTCTAGAAGCTGAGCATCACTCAAAGCAGAGAAGTTTCTATATAGTCCAGCTGGAGAACACAAGCTGATTTCATTGGCAGTACTGTATGATACCGTACTGTATTTCAAGCCACAGCTGTCTTCTGCTTGATAGTTTGCCAGTAATTACCTACATAAGAAAAAAAAGCATTCATTTGTAAAGGATTTTAACATGTTTATTTGAATCATCATTCTGAACGACACATTCAACTCTTTGGGACTCACCGCAGGGATACATATATGATGTTTCCTGAAATCTGACGACTTCCTAATAGAGATGCCTAATTTTTTCGCACTCACACACACTTCAATACAGTACAATTCATCTTATAAAACAAATATCAGGTACAAATATATTTGCATAATTTAACATGATAAAAATAACGCTTTACTTAGAAATGTTTCTGTAAGTGTGATAATACTGTATATTGACTCTCAATGTACAGGTACATGTAACTGCCAAAATAATGGAAACACATGAGTAAATGAGGTATACAAAGAATATCGAAAGCAGGTACTTCTACACAGGTGTGGTTCCTGACTTAATTAAGCAATTAATGTCCCATCATGCTTAGGGTCATGTATAAAAATGCTGGGCAGGCCATTACTTTGGCTACCATGGCTAGGATGACATTGTCTCCATCCACAGGGCAGAAGTGATCCCTGAATGGTTTGATGAGCATGAAAACAATGTAAACCATATGCCATGACGATCTCATTAATCACGTCTCAATCCAATTGAACTCCTATGGCAGATTCTGGAGCGACGCCCGAGACAGTGTTTTCACCAACAAAACACCAAATGATGTAATTTCTCGTCCCTCCAATAAAGTTCCAGACACTTGTAGAATCTATGCATTAAAGCTTTTATTTAAGACACTTTATGTTGGTGTTTCCTTTATTTTGGAAGTTATGTATATATCCCTTGTTTTGTAACTGACTGATAGCAAAATATATCTATGTACATACACATACTGTAGCAAGCAATAGATTTACCTTTAGTCACATTCTATATTAAATGTTTATATTTCATAGATTAAAAAAAAACTCTAGAAAAACTGTCTTTGGGACTTGATCTCATGACCATTATAAAACATAAAACACACCAAACGTATAACAGAGACTGCACACTTTGAATAATCAGATGTTAGAATTCCTTTGAATGAGGATGATGATGATGTTTCATACGAATACAACACAATCAACGTTGTTTCCACGTCATTTCAATTCAATTACATTGAACCAAAGTTGAATAGATGTTAAATTGACGTCTGTGCCTAGTGGGATTCGTCATATGTTGTGTCGATGCCTAACATTTAGCCCAGAGGGCTAACACAGTTTTATGGCATCCAGAAGACCCGGGTTACGAACCCAACCAGTCTTCAAAACTATCCAACCCCCTACTCCTCCTCACTGTTTTCCTTCTAGCCTACACGGACCGCGGCTGTCTGCCTTTATGCCATCCGATACACCTATGGCTTGAGCCTTCTCAAAAACACGGCCCTTCTAGGCATCTTTATCCCCATGGAACTGTCCTCCAGGGAGGAATTCCTCAGGCCGCAGGGTCATGACAGGGGATTTTTCTCTAGTGACAGCCGGCTGCTAAAATATAGGATAGTTCTGATGGACAGTTTACTACTTGATCCCCCCCCAGCTGTTCATGGACCTGGTGATCAACTAGTAACTTTGTGTTTTTAGTTGGCCGGTGAAAGGGATAGTTCACCCCAAAACGGAAGTTTGTCTGATCTTTTCATACCTTAACAGTGATCGTGGGACATGGATTTCAGATGACTTTTGAGAAGGGAAAACAAAAAAACCTTGAGTGAACTTGGTTTAGGCATGAACAATCTCATAGAGATTGAAGATTTTTTTTATCACAGAAGGAGAACAATACCTCCACAAGGGGGAAAGAACGTGACCCACTTCGTAAGCATTACCAACCCCAACCATTGTAACTGTCACGGATCCCTCCGGAACCTTCATTACGCACACCTATTCCCACTAACTAGTACTTGTATAAGTGTGCCCTTTGGTTTCCATTGGGCTGTTCCATTATTGTTACAATGTCCGTTGGTGTGTGTGAGTACCTGTGCTGTGTGTTTTGGGCTTTTGTGCCCTTGTGGATTGCTCAGATGATTACGGGTCTTGTCCCGTGTGATAATCATTGTGCACTAGTGTGTGTTATTTATTCGAGGTACTCCTCGCTCTTTTGTTTGGGTTTCAACCCTGTGTTTTGTTACGTGTTTGTTTGGTCTTCGTCCCTGTGCCTTTACACGGCAAACCGTAATTTGGGTACAATAAAAAAAACTATTACGCATTCCTGCGTCTGTCTCCCGAATCTCTTCATACCAACGTGACAGAATAAACGACCATTAAGAGAGACAGCGGGAATGGCCCGTCCGATGACGCTGCGACTGGTCCGTCCTGCGCCGCCGCATCTTTGGCAGCTGCAACTGGACCGTCCGACGTCGCCACAACGGGTCCATCTGACGACGCAGCTTCAGCAGCTGCAACTGGACCGTCCGACGACGCAACTTTGGCAGCTGCATCGGGTCCCGATCGATCCCGCACAGCATTCCTGTGATCGTCCTCGAGGCCGGCGTCGTTGTGCTACTGCGAGGGGGGGGGATCCCTCCGGAACTTTCATTACGCACACCTGGCCCCTATTCCCAGTGATTAGTACTTGTATAAGTGTGTCCTTGGTTTACCAGTGTCCTGTTGATTATTGTTACAATGTCCGTTGGTGTGTGTGAGTACCTGTGCTGTGTGTTTTGGATTTCGTGCCCTTATGGATTGCTCAGATGATTACGGGCCTCGTTCCGTGTGTTAATTATTGTGCGCTAGTGTTATTTATTCGAGGTACTCCTCGCTCTTTTGTTTTGCATTTCAAACCTTTTGTTTTGTAAAAGTGTTTGTTTGGTCTTCGTCCCCGTGCCTTTACACGGCACACTGTAATTTGGGCTTAATAAAAAAAAACTGTTACGCATTCCTGCGCCTGTCTCCCAACCCTTCACACCAACGTGACAGTAACATCAAAGCTTTACAATCACAAAACTCAACGGTTGCATTTTACAGCCTTTTGGTTTGAACTCACTTTACATACATGTACTGTATGACAACAGGAATGCTTCTAATAACGGAAAAGTCAAAGTTCAGAAAAATAGAAACTAAACAGAAGTCCCGTTGATGTGCCCAGTAATCCATCCAACCTTGGGCTGAATATTTTCCCGGTATTTTACAAATGTTCCATCCAGAGAATAAATCACTTTTTTTGGGGGTAACCAGGTATTTTGCGCCCAAACCGGAAGTTCTAAAACAGGGGTGTCCAACTCATTCCATGGAGGGCCTAGTTGAGTGTTATTTTTTTGTTTTTTCATTTCAATTAAGACACAGACAACCAGGTGAGGGGTGTTCTTTACTAATTAGTGACCTTAATTCATCAATCAAGTACAAGGAAGGAGGGAAAACCTGCAGACACTCGGCCCTCCTTGGAATGAGTTGGACGGATTCTAAAGAATATAAAGCATATTAATATGTCTGGATTTGATTAGAGCTTTGTTCAGCATGAAAATTCATACTCCATCCTACCTGAGCCCGATGAGCCTACATTAAATACATTTTATGAGCCCTAGCCTACAATTAAATGCATATTATGAGCCCAAGCCCCAAAACGGCCAAATGATTGTGCCGTTATCGAATACAAGCACATGATATAGAATACTGAACATTACGCACAACAGAAAAATCTAAAAGCCCATAGATGTAGCTAGCTATATGCTCTCTTGGGTAAATAAATGAAACCAGTCTCTAGTAGGTTACTCTTTTTGGAGTGTGAACTGTAATACTGTACTGTATTATATTATACTGTGTTATACAACTGAAATTACGCACCTCGTTCAAACCATGAAGTTGGGAGAGAACATACGATTGCTGTTGCAGGACATGCAGCCTAAAAAGTTACAAGTATAGGCTAGTGAATTTAATTTTAATTTAGAAATATACTAGGGCCTATTTGGCATCTTTAGAAATAGTAGGTTGACGAATATATATATATATATAGGCCCACCTTTCATAGTATTTCCGCTAATGTTGTACAATGTTCGTATTAGCCTCCCTCCTCTTTCTGTTACTTCATTACTTCCTCGCTTTCAACAGTTAAATTAAATACGTTTTGTTATCATCATCATTGTAATGACATGCTCGAATAATATAGGACTATAATTATACTGAACAAAAATATAAATGCAACATGCAACAATTTAAATTATTTTACTGAGTTACAGTTCATATGAGGAAATCAGTCAATTGAAATCAATTAACTCGGCCCTAATCTATGGATTTCACATGACTGGGAATACAAATACGCATCTGGGAATGCCTTAAAAAAAGATGCCTTAAAAAAAAATGGGCCTCAGAATCTCGTCACGGTATTTCTGTGCATTCAAATTGCCATCGATAAAATGTGATTGTGTCTGTTGTCCGTAGTTTATGCCTGCCCATATCATAACCCCACCGCCACCATGGGGCACTCTGTTCACAACGTTGACATCGGCCCAACACTTTACATGTTGCGTTTATATTTTTGTTCAGTAAAGTGTTGGTCCCATGTTTCATGAGCTGAAATAAAAGATCCCAGAAATGTTCCATACACACAAACAGCTTATTTCTCTCCAATGTTGTGTACAAATTTGTTTTACATCCCTGTTAGTGAGCATTTATCTCTTTTGCCAAGATAATCCACCCACTTGACAGGTGTGAGATATCAAGAATCTGATTAAACAGCATGATCATTACACAGGTGCACCTTGTGCTGGGGACAATAAAAGGCCACTCTAAAATGTGCAGTTTTGTCACACAACTCAATGCCACAACACAAACCACACCAGCCCAGGACACCAGCCCAGGACACCAGCCCAGGACCCCAGCCCAGGACCCCAGACCAGCCCAGGACACCAGCCCAGGACCCCAGCCCAGGACCTCAGCCCAGGACCTCAGCCCAGGACCCCAGCCCAGGACCCCAGTCCAGGACCCCAGCCCAGCCCAGGACCCCAGCCCAGGACCCCAGCCCAGGACCTCAGCCCAAGACCCCAGCCCAGGACCCCAGCCCAGGACCCCAGCCCAGGACCCCAGCCCAGGACACCAGCCCAGGACACCAGCCCAGGACACCAGCCCAGGACCCCAGCCCAGGACCTCAGCCCAGGACCCCAGCCCAGGACACCAGCCCAGGACACCAGCCCAGGACCCCAGCCCAGGACACCAGCCCAGGACCTCCACATCCAGCTTCTTCACCTGCGGGATAATCTGAGACCAGCCACCCAGACAGCTGATGAAACTGTGGGTTTGTACAACCAAATAATTTCTTCACAAACTGTCAGAAACCTTCTCAGGTAAGCTCATATGCGTGTTCGTCGTTCCTCACCAGGGTCTTGTCCTGACTGCAGTTAGGCATCGTAACCGACATCAGTGGGCAAATGCTCACCTTTGACGGCCGCTGGCACGCTGGAGAAGTGTGCTCTTCATGGATGAATCCTGGTTTCAACTACCGGGCAGACGGTAGACAGTGTGTATGGATTGTGTGGGTGAGCGGTTTGCTGATATGAACGTTGTGAACAGAGTGCCCCATGGTGGCGGTGGGGCTATGGTATGATTAGGCATAAGCTACAGACAATGAACATTTTATCAATGGAATTTGAATGCACAGAGATAACATGATGAGATCCTGAGGTCCATTGTTGTGCCATTCATCCGTCTCCATCACCTCATGTTTCAGCATGATAATGCACGGAAGCTGAAAGCAGGAAGTTGAAAATGTCCCAGTTCTTCCCTAGCCTGTATACTCACCAGACATTTCAACCACTGAGCATGTTTGGGATGCTCTGGATTGATGTGTATGACAGCGTGTTCCAGTTCCCTCCAGCCATCGAAGAGGAGTGGAACAACATTCCACAGACCACAATCAACAGCCTGATCAACTCTATGTGAAGGAGATGTCGTGCTGCATGAGACAAATGGTCACACCAGATACTGACTGGTTTTCTGACCCATGCTCCTACTTGTTTTAAAGGTATCTGTGACCAACAGCTGCACATCTGTATTCCCAGTCGTGAAATCCAAAGATTAGCGCCTAATGAATTTATTTAAATTGACTGGTTACCTTATATGAACTGTAACTCAGTAAAATCTTTGAAATTGTTGCATGTTGCGTTAAAATGTTGGTTCAGTGCATAATTTCCTGTTTTTTTGCAGTTATTTATCCTGGGAAAAGGGAGTGGGTTTAGGCGGGAAATCTCTGTAAATCTCGGTAACACAGTTCCCGCTATTCAACCCTAATCCAATCCACATAGCCTGGAACTCTGTTTCACCCATTGTTTCACTACAGCAGTCTGGCAATCCTGAATCCTATCATTGATTCCAGTCTACAGTACTCAACCTACAGTCTTCCATGACATGAACCTCTCCTCAGTCTATCCAAACCGAAACTTTGGCCAGTACTTGACAGTCTGCACCCTCTTCCCTGTTCCTGTATTAAGGTTCATCTTTGGCTGCGAGGGAGGTTTAGATGCCACCGGTAGGCTTTTCCTTCTCTCTTTGCTCCTGTCGGTGATGGTGAAGCCTCGTTCGCTCTGCAGGTCGTGCAGGTTGAGCCTGGGGAGGAAGTGCGTGGCAACGTGCTGTGATTTGACCCTGGGGCTTGAGCCCATCTTGGCTTTGCCTCTTTTGTTGAGGGCCACATACCAGTCCCGTCCCGTCCGGTGGTTCCGGTGTAACACCGAGGCGTACGTGTTGTAACTGTTCTCTTGGAAACGCTCCCGGAATCTACAGTCGTCCGTGAACCGCTCCTGGAAAAAAAACACAAACAAATTGTACAGTAATGTTACCAAGAGCAGAATGCTACTGTTAAATGTGTTACAGCACAGCAGGAAGGAACAGAGTGGCATTAATGACCTAACATAGAAATCCTATTGGTTATCTCCTTAAACCAATCAGCAAGCAACAACAACAAAAAAGCCTCTGAGGATATTTAATCAGAACTTTCATAAAACCTCCCTTTACGTTTGTTTAATGTAACATTTTAAAGCATAAAATGAAATGAGCCCTGGACACATCTAAAGGAGATGTGAGATATGGTCAGCAGAGCACCTAGTTCTAAGAATATCTCCTTGATGATTGACGGCACATAGACTAACCACTAATCTCCTGAAGAGAGTCCCAGCTCAGATGGAGAGGTGTGGGAATGGGGATAGAGTTGCAACATGGAGCAGGGCGACATTGGGGAAAGGATACATTCAAGTATTTTATATTCACGATACTCTCAGTGTGTCTTGTGACTGAATGAATGTATGAGTTTCCATTTCCCAGGCTATAAACTATTAGGTCAGTCGTCAGTAGGGAGAGCGAGAGAGAGCGAGAGCGAGAGAGAGCGAGAGAGAGAGAGAGAGAGGGAGAGAGAGAGAGAGAGAGAGAGAGAGAGAGAGAGAGAGGGAGAGAGAGAGAGAGAGGCACCTTTCATTCTTCCTGCTGAATCCTACCCATGTATGGCTATCATGCAAATTAGTTTGATACACAGGTTCTCTTAGTAGTTGAGAGTGTGTTTGTTTTATGTGTGTGTGTGTGTTTGTTTTAATGTGTGTGTGTTTTATGTGTGTGTGTGTGTTTCATGTGTGTGTGTTTTATGTGTGTGTGTTTTATGTGTGTGTGTTTTATGTGTGTGTGTGTGTTTTATGTGTGTGTGTTTTATGTGTGTGTGTTTTGTGTGTGTGTGTGTTTTATGTGTGTGTGTGTGTGTGTGTGTTTTATGTGTGTGTGTTTTATGTGTGTGTGTTTTATGTGTGTGTGTGTGTGTGTTTTATGTGTGTGTGTTTTATGTGTGTGTGTGTGTGTGTGTGTGTGTGTGTGTGTTTTATGTGTGTGTGTGTGTGTGTGTGTGTGTGTGTGTGTGTGTGTTTTATGTGTGTGTGTTTTGTGTGTGTGTGTGTTTTATGTGTGTGTGTGTGTGTTTTATGTGTGTGTGTTTTATGTGTGTGTGTGTTTATGTGTGTGTGTTTTATGTGTGTGTGTTTTATGTGTGTGTGTTTTGTGTGTGTGTGTGTGTTTTATGAGTGTGTGTTTTATGTGTGTGCTTGATGCGTGTGTGTTTTATGTGTGTGTGTGTGTGTGTTTTATGTGTGTGTGTTTTATGTGTGTGTTTGATGCGTGTGTGTTTTATGTGTGTGTGTGTGTGTGTTTTATGTGTGTGTGTTTTATGTGTGTGTGTTTTGTGTGTGTGTGTGTGTGTTTTAGGTGTGTGTTTTATGTGTGTGTGTGTTTTATGTGTGTGTGGGGGTGTGTTTTATGTGTGTGTGTGTTTTATGTGTGTGTGGGGGTGTGTTTTATGTGTGTGTGTGTGTTTTATGTGTGTGTGTGTGTTTTATGTGTGTGTGTGGGGGGTGGGGGGGTGGGGGGGTGAATAGACTGGTCAGGATATTGACCAGCGGTCAGAGGTCACCCTTTATTTGGATAGTCCGGATCTTTCATGTGTAGATGCTCTACAGATGTCCTTACTATTAACAAACGATCCGTTGATAAGCAACAGCTTGCTGAGGTTATGGTTAGTGTTCGGGTTAGGTTTAGAATAATGGTCAAGGTTAGGGTTAGAGCTAGGGTGTTGGTTAGTAGACAGTTGTAATGTTAGTAGTGATAGTCTGTAGAGCTTCGACAGACGGACTATCCAAATAAAGTGTTACCTGGTCAGCATTATCAATGAAGGAAATGAATGTCAACATTCTGTATTTTCTTGGAGACTGCGTCACCTCGAGATGCTTGTTTGATGAGCAGTTTCCTGTAAAGCGATAGGGGCGATAGTTTTTCTCCCCACGACATAAAGGCAATTATCTAATCAGAGTAGGGACAGGAGAAACATGGCCTGAGGTAACATGGTAGTATGTCAACAAATTCTCACCCAGATGTTAACCAGCTGACTTCGGTTTATATCAGTGTGTGTCAACTGAGCTGTGTTAACATCAGCAGTATTAGCACAGAACAAAATACCACATTATTCACTTGGGGTTAATATAATTCTTAGGGTGTTAGCTTAACCGTGTTCAACTCCCAGGCATGGCTGGTTTCACAGTCAGATTTAGTTTGTGTCCAACTCCCAGACAGGGCTGGTTTCACAGTCAGATTTAGTTTGTGTCCAACTCCCAGACAGAGCTGGTTTCACAGTCAGATTTAGTTTGTGTCCAACTCCCAGACAGAGCTGGTTTCACAGTCAGATTTAGTTTGTGTCCAACTCCCAGACAGAGCTGGTTTCACAGTCAGATTTAGTTTGTGTCCAACTCCCAGACAGAGCTGGTTTCACAGTCTGATTTAGTTTGTGTCCAACTCCCAGACAGGGCTGGTTTCACAGTCTGATTTAGTTTGTGTCCAACTCCCAGACAGGGCTGGTTTCACAGTCTGATTTAGTTTGTGTCCAACTCCCAGACAGGGCTGGTTTCACAGTCTGATTTAGTTTGTGTCCAACTCCCAGACAGAGCTGGTTTCACAGTCAGATTTAGTTTGTGTCCAACTCCCAGACAGAGCTGGTTTCACAGTCTGATTTAGTTTGTGTCCAACTCCCAGACAGGGCTGGTTTCACAGTCTGATTTAGTTTGTGTCCAACTCCCAGGAAAGGCTTCAGATTAAACCTAGGGCATCTACTCCAGGACTACAAAGCATGCCTAGTGAAGAGTGTTTTTACTCTTGAGGGGTCTGGGAAACTGTCTCTCAATGTTTCTATGTATATCTTTCATGCCCTGGATGTTGTGAAATTCAACCCCTGGACACTATATCACATGGTATTTCCTATATATTAATATGTCATTATTACATGTTGAGGCATAGGTCATTTTGTGGATATTCTTTCAAATAGCACTCTGGACCACCAGATTACATTAGTAAAGTAATTAAGAGGACCAGCAAATTATATTGAGAAGTGCCAAGGTGAAACTCCCCATTAAAAACAGAGTTTCCCGATTAAGTTTTCTATTAACACAACCTTTTATAGAGTCAAAAACCTCTGGAGCACATTCAAGGATTTACTCTGGATTCTGTTGTTATTATTATGACATTTATTGTATCAGATTTCCAACACAGAAATAGAAGTGTAGAGTTAAACAAAACACTGTGACAACCGTACAATCTGTAATTGCTGTGAGCCGTGTGACCCACTGTAACGACGTCGTATTAGCAGCTGGTGAAACCAAGCCACTTGGTGTGTGTGTGTGTGTGTGTGTGTGTGTGTGTGTGTGTGTGTGTGTGTGTGTGTGTGTGTGTGTGTGTGTGTGTGTGTGTCTGATTGGGGTTAGGCCTGTAAAACTAGTTAATGAGAGCAGATTACAGACACAGACCCACCGACCAGACTAGACTGGACCAGTCCGGAGCAGAACAGATCAGACTAGACTAGACTAGACCAGACTGGACCAGACTAGACCAGACCAGAGCAGAACAGACTAGACCAGATCAGAACAGATCAGATCAGACCAGACCAGAATAGACCGGAACGGAATGGACCAGACCAGACTAGACTAGACTAGACTAGACCGGAACGGACCAGAATAGAACAGACCAGACCAAACTAGACCAGAACAGACCAGACCAGGCCAGAACAGACCAGACTAAACCAGACCAGACCAGACTAGACCAGACCAGACCACTCATCATGGGGTTACAGAATAATTACCAGACTTTACTTTCATCTGGAGGGCCTTTGTGCTGTGTGTATGAGTGTGTGTGTGCGTGTGTGTGTGCGTGCATGCGCACGTGTGTGTGTGCGTGCGTGCGTGCGTGCGTGTGTGTGTGTGTGTGTGTGTGTGTATGTGTGTGTGTGTGCTGCTCCTCTCAAAGAGGTGGACAGAGTGACAGACAGGAGCAGGGATTCTTTGTACTGTCCCAGTACTCATTAGAGACCCAACATGTCAAATTATTGAATGACTACACTCATTCAGTATAGAGATAAAACCCATTCCTCAACGTGCAGGAGAAATCACAATATAGTAAGTAACAGCGACTTCTAACATTCAAGAAAATCATCACGATACAGGCTGTAAATGTGAATTGATTGATACAGGCTGTAAATGTGAACTGATTGATACAGGCTGTAAATGTGAACTGATTGATACAGGCAGTAAATGTGAACTGATTGATACAGGCAGTAAATGTGAACTGATTGATACAGGCTGTAAATGTGAATTGATTGATACAGGCTGTAAATGTGAACTGATTGATACAGGCAGTAAATGTGAACTGATTGATACAGGCAGTAAATGTGAACTGATTGATACAGGCAGTAAATGTGAATTGATTGATACAGGCAGTAAATGTGAACTGATTGATACAGGCAGTAAATGTGAATTGATTGATACAGGCAGTAAATGTGAACTGATTGATACAGGCAGTAAATGTGAATTGATTGATACAGGCAGTAAATGTGAACTGATTGATACAGGCAGTAAATGTGAACTGATTGATACAGGCAGTAAATGTGAATTGATTGATACAGGCAGTAAATGTGAATTGATTGATACAGGCAGTAAATGTGAACTGATTGATACAGGCAGTAAATGTGAACTGATTGATACAGGCAGTAAATGTAAATTGATTGATACAGGCAGTAAATGTGAACTGATTGATACAGGCAGTAAATGTGAAGTGATTGATACAGGCAGTAAATGTGAACTGATTGATACAGGCAGTAAATGTGAATTGATTGATACAGGCAGTAAATGTGAATTGATTGATACAGGCAGTAAATGTGAACTGATTGATACAGGCAGTAAATGTGAACTGATTGATACAGGCAGTAAATGTGAAGTGATTGATACAGGCAGTAAATGTGAACTGATTGATACAGGCAGTAAATGTGAAGTGATTGATACAGGTAGTAAATGTGAACTGATTGATACAGGCAGTAAATGTGAATTGATTGATACAGGCAGTAAATGTGAACTGATTGATACAGGCAGTAAATGTGAACTGATTGATACAGGCAGTAAATGTGAATTGATTGATACAGGCAGTAAATGTGAACTGATTGATACAGGCCGTAAATGTAAATTGATTGATACAGGCAGTAAATGTGAACTGATTGATACAGGCAGTAAATGTGAACTGATTGATACAGGCTGTAAATGTAAATTGATTGATACAGGCAGTAAATGTAAATTGATTGATACAGGCAGTAAATGTGAACTGATTGATACAGGCAGTAAATGTGAATTGATTGATACAGGCAGTAAATGTGAACTGATTGATACAGGCAGTAAATGTGAACTGATTGATACAGGCAGTAAATGTGAACTGATTGATACAGGCAGTAAATGTAAATTGATTGATACAGGCAGTAAATGTAAATTGATTGATACAGGCAGTAAATGTGAACTGATTGATACAGGCAGTAAATGTGAACAGATTGATACAGGCAGTAAATGTGAACTGATTGATACAGGCAGTAAATGTGAATTGATTGATACAGGCAGTAAATGTGAACTGATTGATACAGGCAGTAAATGTGAATTGATTGATACAGGCAGTAAATGTGAATTGATTGATACAGGCAGTAAATGTGAATTGATTGATACAGGCAGTAAATGTGAATTGATTGATACAGGCAGTAAATGTGAACTGATTGATACAGGCAGTAAATGTGAACTGATTGATACAGGCAGTAAATGTGAAGTGATTGATACAGGCAGTAAATGTGAACTGATTGATACAGGCAGTAAATGTGAAGTGATTGATACAGGTAGTAAATGTGAACTGATTGATACAGGCAGTAAATGTAAATTGATTGATACAGGCAGTAAATGTGAACTGATTGATACAGGCAGTAAATGTGAACAGATTGATACAGGCAGTAAATGTGAACTGATTGATACAGGCAGTAAATGTGAATTGATTGATACAGGCAGTAAATGTGAACTGATTGATACAGGCAGTAAATGTGAATTGATTGATACAGGCAGTAAATGTGAATTGATTGATACAGGCAGTAAATGTGAATTGATTGATACAGGCAGTAAATGTGAATTGATTGATACAGGCAGTAAATGTGAACTGATTGATACAGGCAGTAAATGTGAACTGATTGATACAGGCAGTAAATGTGAAGTGATTGATACAGGCAGTAAATGTGAACTGATTGATACAGGCAGTAAATGTGAAGTGATTGATACAGGTAGTAAATGTGAACTGATTGATACAGGCAGTAAATGTGAATTGATTGATACAGGCAGTAAATGTGAACTGATTGATACAGGCAGTAAATGTGAACTGATTGATACAGGCAGTAAATGTGAATTGATTGATACAGGCAGTAAATGTGAACTGATTGATACAGGCCGTAAATGTAAATTGATTGATACAGGCAGTAAATGTGAACTGATTGATACAGGCAGTAAATGTGAACTGATTGATACAGGCTGTAAATGTAAATTGATTGATACAGGCAGTAAATGTAAATTGATTGATACAGGCAGTAAATGTGAACTGATTGATACAGGCAGTAAATGTGAATTGATTGATACAGGCAGTAAATGTGAACTGATTGATACAGGCAGTAAATGTGAACTGATTGATACAGGCAGTAAATGTGAACTGATTGATACAGGCAGTAAATGTAAATTGATTGATACAGGCAGTAAATGTAAATTGATTGATACAGGCAGTAAATGTGAACTGATTGATACAGGCAGTAAATGTGAACAGATTGATACAGGCAGTAAATGTGAACTGATTGATACAGGCAGTAAATGTGAATTGATTGATACAGGCAGTAAATGTGAACTGATTGATACAGGCAGTAAATGTGAATTGATTGATACAGGCAGTAAATGTGAATTGATTGATACAGGCAGTAAATGTGAACTGATTGATAAGTAACCCATTCCTCAACTCTAAAAAAATGTATCTCACAAGATGTTTGTCTTGTGGCTCCCTAACTAACTGCTAAAAATACCTTTGGTGGGAAACTATAAACTGTAAGATGTACGAGAGGATGGCGATGGCCACGTCCTCAACCCAACGATGCCTTGTATAACCCTGTTCTGTTGGTTCTGAAACAACAACACTGTTCTGCTTTGTTGAAGACTGCAGCATAGCAGAACAAGATGCCATTAAAGCCATTCTGTAAACATGTCACTCACGAGATGAGAGGCAGAACACTTTATAAGTTGTTCTAAAATCACCAACATCCTCTGGGTATTGTTGTTTTGAATTATAATTTGAAAAATGTATGGGAAACCCCTTGATGGTTGTGGGTGGGTGACTTAAACAGTTTTAGCCCGACAGTGCAGTAAATTCTACAAACACATTGAAAGGCGTTACTGTAGCACATGTGCACAGCTAGTTGAGAGATATAATGTAGGCCTGCAGTACAACAGGCTGTACAATAATGATTCCAAGATTCATTCTTTTAAAATGGTTCTGTGTGGCTCAGTTGGTAAGAGTGTTATGCTTGTGATTCCAGGTCTGTGGATTCAGATCTGTCATGGGTCACATTTACAAAAATGTATGTGCTCACTGTGGACGCTTTGGATAGAAGTGTCTGCTAAATAAGGTGTATTGTTACATTATTTAGTGCTTGGGGAATGCTGAGATGTTCTTTAGTGGAATGCTGAGGTGTTCTTTAGCGGAATGCTGAGATGTTCTTTAGCGGAACGCTGAGATGTTCTTTAGTGGAATGTTGAGATGTTCTTTAATGGAATGCTGAGATGTTCTTTAGTGGAATGCTGAGGTGTTCTTTAGTGGAATGCTGAGGTGTTCTTTAGAGGAATGTTGAGATGTTCTTTAGTGGAATGCTGACGTGTT
>NC_138305.1:6392500-6407500 GCF_965601325.2 Salmo salar
TAGAACACAGCAAAACATAGAGTAGAACACAGCAGAACATACAGTAGAACACACAGAAGAACACAGCAGAACATACAGTAGAACACAGCAGAACATACAGAAGAACACACAGCAGAACACAGTAGAACACACTGTAGAACACAGCAGAACATACAGTAGAACACACAGTAGAACACAGCAGAATACACAGTATAACACAGCAGAACATACAGTAGAACACACAGTAGAACACAGCAGAAAACACAGTAGAACACAGCAGAGCATACAGCAGAACACACAGTAGAACACAGCAGAACACACAGTAGAACACAGCAGAACATACAGTAGAACACAGCAGTGCATACAGAAGAACACACAGCAGAACACAGAAGAACACACAGCAGAACACAGTAGAACACACTGTAGAACACAGCAGAACATACAGTAGAACACACAGTAGAACACAGCAGAATACACAGTATAACACAGCAGAACATACAGTAGAACACACAGTAGAACACAGCAGAAAACACAGTAGAACACAGCAGAGCATACAGCAGAACACACAGTAGAACACAGCAGAACACACAGTAGAACACAGCAGAACATACAGTAGAACACAGCAGAGCATACAGCAGAAAACACAGTAGAACACAGCAGAGCATACAGCAGAACATACAGCAGAACACACAGCAGAACACAGCAGAACATACAGTAGAACACACAGCAGAACATACAGTAGAACACACAGCAGAACATACAGCAGAACACACAGTAGAACACAACAGAACATACAGTAGAACAAAGCAGAACATACAGTAGAACAAATCAGAACATACAGTAGAACACAGCAAAACATAGAGTAGAACACAGCAGAACATACAGTAGAACACACAGAAGAACACAGCAGAACATACAGTAGAACACAGCAGAACATACAGAAGAACACATAGCAGAACACAGTAGAACACACTGTAGAACACAGCAGAACATACAGTAGAACACACAGTAGAACACAGCAGAATACACAGTATAACACAGCAGAACATACAGTAGAACACACAGTAGAACACAGCAGAAAACACAGTAGAACACAGCAGCGCATACAGCAGAACACACAGTAGAAGACAGCAGAACACACAGTAGAACACAGCAGAACATACAGTAGAACACAGCAGAGCATACAGAAGAACACACAGCAGAACACAGAAGAACACACAGCAGAACACAGTAGAACACACTGTAGAACACAGCAGAACATACAGTAGAACACACAGTAGAACACAGCAGAATACACAGTATAACACAGCAGAACATACGGTAGAACACACAGTAGAACACAGCAGAAAACACAGCAGAACACAGCAGAGCATACAGCAGAACACACAGTAGAACACAGCAGAACATACAGTAGAACACACAGCAGAACATACAGTAGAACACACAGCAGAACATACAGCAGAACACACAGTAGAACACAGCAGAACATACAGTAGAACACATCAGAACATACAGTAGAACACAGCAAAACATAGAGTAGAACACAGCAGAACATACAGTAGAACACACAGTAGAACACAACAGAACATACAGTAGAACACAGCAGAACATACAGAAGAACACACAGCAGAACACAGTAGAACACACTGTAGAACACAGCAGAACATACAGTAGAACACACAGTAGAACACAGCAGAATACACAGTATAACACAGCAGAACATACGGTAGAACACACAGTAGAACACAGCAGAAAACACAGCAGAACACAGCAGAGCATACAGCAGAACACACAGTAGAACACAGCAGAACATACAGTAGAACACACAGCAGAACATACAGTAGAACACACAGCAGAACATACAGCAGAACACACAGTAGAACACAGCAGAACATACAGTAGAACACATCAGAACATACAGTAGAACACAGCAGAACATACAGTAGAACACACAGTAGAACACAGCAGAACAAACAGTAGAACACAGCAGAACATGCAGTAGAACACACAGTTGAACACAGCAGAACATACAGTAGAACACACCGCAGAACACAGTAGATTACACAGTAGAACACAGCAGAACATACAGTAGAAGACATCAGAACATACAGTAGAACACAGTAGAACACAGCAGAACATACAGTAGAAGACAGCAGAACATACAGTAGAACACATAGCAAAACACAGTAGAATACACAATAGAACACAGCAGACCACACAGTAGAACACAGCAGAACATACAGTAGAACATACAGTAGAACACACAGCAGAACATACAGTAGAACACACAGCAAAACATACAGCAGAACACACAGCAGAACACAGCAGAACATACAGTAGAACACAGCAGAACATACATTAAATTACACAGCAGAACATACAGTCCAACATACTGCAGAACACACAGTAGGACGCAGCAGAACACAGAGTAGAACACAGCAGAACATACAGTAGAACACAGCAGAACATACATTAGAACACACAGCAGAAAATACAGTAGAACATACAGCAGAACACACAGTAGGATAAAGCAGAACATACAGTAGAACATACAGCAGAACACACAGTAGAACATACAGCGGAACATAAAGTAGAACACAGCAGAACACAGTAGTACACACAGCAGAACATACAGCAGAACACACAGTAGGATGCTGCAGAACACACAGTAGAACATACAGCAGAACACACAGTAGAACATACAGCGGAACATACAGCAGAACACAGCAGAACATACAGCAGAACATACAGTAGAACACACAGCAGAACACAATAGAACACACAGTAGAACACAGTAGTACACACAGTAGAACATACAGCAGAACACACAGTAGAACACATCAGAACATACAGTAGAACACAGCAGAACATACAGTAGAACACATCAGAACATACAGTAGAACACAGCAGAACATACAGTAGAACACACAGTAGAACACAGTAGTACACACAGTAGAACACATCAGAACATACAGTAGAACACAGCAGAACACACAGTAGAACATACAGCGGAACATACAGTAGAACACAGCAAAACATACAGTAGAACACAGCAGAACATACAGTAGAACACACAGCAGAACACAATAGAACACACAGTAGAACACAGTAGTACACACAGTAGAACATACAGCAGAACACACAGTAGAACACATCAGAACATACAGTAGAACACAGTAGAACATACAGTAGAACATATAGCAGAACACACAGTAGAACACAGCTGAACATACAGTAGAACACAGCAGAACATACAGTAGAACACACAGCAGAACACAATAGAACACACAGTAGAACACAGTAGTACACACAGTAGAACATACAGCAGAACACACAGTAGAACACATCAGAACATACAGTAGAACACAGTAGAACATACTGTAGAACATATAGCAGAACACACAGTAGAACACAGCAGAACATACAGTAGAACACACAGCAGAACATACAGCAGAACACACAGTATAACACAGTAGAATATACAGCAGAATACGCAGTAGAACACAGCAGAACATACAGTAGAACACACAGCAGAACATACAGTAGAACATACAGCAGGACACACAGTAGAACACAGCAGAACATACAGTAGAACATATAGTAGAACACAGCAGAACATACAGTAGAACACAGCAGAACATACAGTAGAACACACATCAGAACATGCAGTAGAACATACAGCAGAACACACAGTAGAACACAGCAGATCATATAGTAGAACATATAGTAGAACACAGCAGAACATACAGTAGAATACAGCAGAACATACATTAGAACACACAGTAGAACATACAGTAGAACATACAGCAGAACACACAGTAGGACGCAGCAGAACATACAGTAGAACATACAGCAGAACATACAGTAGAACACAGCAGAACACACAGTAGAACATACAACTGAATATACAGTAGAACACAGCAGAACATACAGTAGAACACAGCAGAACATACAGTAGAACATACAGTAGAACACAGCAGAACATACAGTAGAACACAGCAGAACATACAGCAGAACACACAGTAGAACACATCAGAACATACAGTAGAACACAACAGAACATACAGTAGAACATACAGCAGAACACACAGTAGAACACAGTAGAACATACAGTACAACACACAGCAGAACATACAGTAGAACATACAGCAGAACACACAGTAGCACACAACAGAACATACAGTACAACACACAGCAGAACATACAGTAGAACATACAGCAGAACACACAGTAGAACACAGTAGAACATACAGTAGCACACAGCAGAACATACAGTAGAACACACAGCAGAACATACAGTAGAAGATACAGCAGAACACACAGTAGGACGCAGCAGAACATACAGTAGAACATACAGCAGAACATACAGAAGAACATACAGTAGAACACAGCAGAACATACAGTGGAACATACAGCAGAACACACAGTAGAACATACAGCAGAACACACAGTAGAACACAGCAGAACATACAGTAGAACACACAGCAGAACATACAGTAGAACACAGCAGAACACACAGTAGAACATACAACTGAATATACAGTAGAACACAGCAGAACATACAGTAGAACACAGCAGAACATACAGTAGAACATACAGCAGAACACAGCAGAACATACAGCAGAACACACAGTAGAACACATCAGAACATACAGTAGAACACAACAGAACATACAGTAGAACATACAGCAGAACACACAGTAGAACACAGTAGAACATACAGTACAACACACAGCAGAACATACAGTAGAACATACAGCAGAACACACAGTAGCACACAACAGAACATACAGTACAACACACAGCAGAACATACAGTAGAACATACAGCAGAACACACAGTAGAACACAGTAGAACATACAGTAGCACACAGCAGAACATACAGTAGAACATACAGCAGAACAGACAGTAGAACATAGCAGAACACACAGTAGAACACAGCAGAACATACAGTGGAACACACAGCAGAACATACAGTAGAACATACAGCAGAACACACAGTAGAACACAGCAGAACATACAGTAGAACACAGCAGAACATATTGTAGAAGACACAGTAGAACACAGCAGAACATATAATAGAAGACACAGTAGAACACAGTCAAACATGCAGCAGAACACACAGTTGAACACAGCAGAACATAGAGTAGAACACAGCAGAACATACAGCAGAAACACAGAAGAACACAGCAGAACATACAGCAGAACACACAGTAGAACATACAGCAGAACACACAGCAGAACACAGCAGAAAATACAGCAGAACACACAGTAGAACATACAGTAGAACATACAGCAGAACACAGAGTAGAAAATACAGCAGAACACACAGTAGAACATACAGTAGAACATACAGCAGAACACAGAGTAGAACATACAGCAGAACATACAGTAGAACATACAGCAGAACATACAGTAGAACATACAGCAGAACATGCAGCAAAACACACAGCAGACTGTAACTTTAACAACAGACATTAACAACAGATACTGTAATATGACAGTTATTCTGAAGCGGACAATGAAATGGGAGAGAGAGAGAGAGGCAGAGAGAGAGGCAGAGAGAGAGACAGAGAGAGAGAGAGAGATAGAGAGAGAGAGAGAGAGAGAGAGACAGAGAGAGACAGAGAGAGAGAGAGAGAGACAGAGACAGAGACAGAGACAGAGAGAGAGAGAGAGACAGAGACAGAGAGAGAGACAGAGAGAGAGACAGAGAGAGAGAGACAGAGGGCTTTGAACAGTTTACCAAGTAAATGAGAGTTAGTATATATCTGGGGTGGTTGAGTCTCCTAAAGGTCAAAGCCTGATTCATATGAATCTGTTGGCTTGAGACACACAGTGACACTTTGTAGATTCCTGCTACTACATTAATTGAATTGTTTTGATCTTAAATAAGTATTACTAGAATTACTATAGGCCAGTGTTCCCTAACTCCAATCCTCGAGTACCCCCCAACCAACAGCACACATTTTGTTTTAGCACTAAACAAGCACCCCTGATTCAAGACTGATTTGAGACTAGACTAGAACTCTTACATTATCCATCACTGTCATTATCATACACATAACTAGAGTATCATTATTTAACTAGCTAAACTTTTTTTGACAATAACACACAAATCATTTAATAAAAACGTTTTTATTTTTTATTTTTAAATAATAGATAACACTTTCTGACTGCGGAAACTGAAGGAAGACCTCGGAAACTGTTACGTTCCGACGTAACACACAGAGCCAATGACAACCATCCAAACATGTTTCACATTGCATTGTTACGATAACAATCATACTGATGTCCAATCCAAAACATCCTGGTCTCTTCTGCTGCACCTGTTTTATGTATGCAGATAGACCTGCCAATGTCTCAAACAGTCCCAAATAAGCCAGTTCAGCCAGGCGGTCGAACTCCAGTCCAGTCAACAGTTTCTCAGGGCCACCAGTAAGTTAGTAACATGAGGCTAAGGATAAGTGTAGGAATGGCACGGGTACTATATCTGTTGTCTGTGACTGCCATGTATAGCTAAACCATGAATCTCTATTCATAAATGATATAGTGTGTTATTTAACAGGTCATTTTATGTAACACTTGTGATGAACACAACCCTTCCCTGGTTACATGTAGCTTAAAGAGTGATTTAGTATTCTTAAAACTGATTTTTGGTCAAATACAACATTTTATTAAGGTGGAAGTCATGAAAATAGATCCACTAGGGAATTGGATGTCCGTCCAGGTAAACAGGAAGTCAGGAGATGACCTCAAAACCGGCCACTAAGTGGAAAGATGAGTGCTGTTACCATTAAGTAGGCTTGGGTTTCGGATGGGTGTTGTGGATAGGGATGGCGGAAGGGCGCGAGCTCTGACTCTGGGGGTCGGGCGTTCAATCCCTGTGCTAGGCACTCATTACTTTTTTTTTAAAACATTTTTTTATTTATTTCAACCCTATCCCGAAACCTTAACCCTTACCTTAACCATTCGGAAATAATGCCTAAACTTAAAACCTCTATGGGATCTGTGTCCCTATACAGGGACGGTTGTTGCTAACGTGCGCTAATGTGACTAGAATGACATTGTAAGTAACATCCACATTTCCGGGACATAGACATGTCTTTACATGTGCAGAAAGCTTCAATTCTTGTTAGTCTAATTGCACTGTCCAATTTACAGTAGCTATTACAGTGGGGAAAAAAGACCATGTTATTGTTTGAGGAGAGTGCACAACAACCATAAACTTTTATCACGGCACTTGGTTTGATACATTCACCTCTGAAGGTAAATAATGTACTTACATTCAGTAATCTGGCTCTGATTTGTCATCCTGAGGGTTCCATAGATAAAAATGTAGCATAGTTTAGTTGGATAAAATCCATTTTTTTATATTCAAATGTAGGAACTGGGTTCTACAGTTTGAACCCCTGCTGTTTCTGAATATGCATATCCTTGCTTCAGGTCCTGAGCTACAGGCAGGTATATTTGGGTCATTTTAGGTGAAAATTGAAAAAAAAAAAGGGTATGATCCTTATTAACCTTTGAAATGTGTCGTTTATGTACAAGGGTTTGGTCGTCTGATTCTGTAAGTGAGACTGTGATTGCTTGTGCAATATTAATAGCCCTATTACACTTTTTGAGGATAAAAAGCAATGTACAGTTAAGAGGCAAACTGCATATTCATATGTATGTAGCCTAAGTTCATGTTGGAAACACAGCAACACAATAAGTCGACAATAGTCTGCCATTACAGCATTACCTTCTCTCTAGTCACACTTTATGAATCATTATTAGTCCAACCACTTGATACTCAGAGGCCTATTATAGCGAAAATGGTTTAATAACTTACTTAACCGATTGGGTTCATGACTGCCGTTAACTCGTCCGTCGGTGTGTATCTGAAGATGAAAACCAATGCCAACCCGACAGTACAGTCTGCAAGTCCTGCGTCCGGAACCACTGACTGTACCCGCTTCCAGAAGTTGGTCTTCCAAGGAGACGTATCCAAGGGATCCAGTGACTACTGCGGTGGAGACGGCGACCACAGCGGCGCAAATCAACTGCACCAGAGCAAAGGTAAAAAGGGAAGGAGGAACATTCATTCTTCCAAAAAAGGAAACTCTTGTCTTCTCTCTGGCTCTGCTAGGCCACTTCTTCTTCTTCTTCTATCATTGCGTTGTTGTGGTGTATCCCGAGCTCACTGGAAAAGCTCTGTGTGTGTAGTGCCAGTGCACGAGGAACCGTGCGCACACTAGAAACACATCCAATTCCTGAAGACGCTCGTGGGCATTACCCCAGCCGTGCAGCGCGGTGGTCGGTGTGTGTAGCTGCTGCTGCGGGTGCAGGAGTGGCTCCGCTGGCCTGGCACACACGGAGATATTTATAACCAACAAAATGATGTCACTGCTTAATGCATGACTGAATTCTGAAGGACGTTTTCTCTCTCATCCGTATTTTTTCCCTCTAAAAAACACCAGCCCCTGCTCAATATCGATCTGCGCTGCCAACAGCAAATATGAGGCAAAAATAGGACAAAACTGACAGCGCAAAATGTTCCTTCCAAAGGACTCCTCCGTGCCAGGACGCAGCATGCGCGGCATTTTACGCACGAGGAGGCATGCTTTCATAGATCTGCAGCACAGCAATAATTCATAACTGGAGAGAGAGAGAGAGAGAGAGAGAGAGAGAGAGAGAGAGAGAGCGAGATGGGGGCATTTCTATCGAAATCGGAAATGTTCTGTGTGGAAAGTTCAAACTTTGCTGTACGACCTGAGTGCGACGCTATAAAGAAGAATATCTGTGTGTCTGAGGGACAGTGGGTTTCAAATAGATACAGACCTACAGTTCCTCAGGTGACGTTTTACAGTTTGAACATCGCACATCACGCAAGCACAGCGCTACTTTACCTTAATAGCTTATTTCTTTAGCCTACTTTATGATACATTTAACCCACATGGCCGTTATTCTGTCCCGACCGAGGGAATAGAATCCACTAGAATAGAATGGCACTTCTGAATGCAAGGTGCATTTTGGGGAAATATTTAAATGGCTTTGAGAATTATAATGGACTATTAAATGTACTGCCGATTGTTTTTGAGAATTAGGTTACTGGTAGTATGTAGCCTGTTGTGGTACCTATGTAATGCATTCATTATATAGGTAAAGTGGAGTCTATTTTAAATATCATATCGGCAGATTTCATAAACATAATAGACGTTATTTTACAATACTGATAAGAAAGAAGCTATGACCTTTTATTGGGTTTTAGATACACCTAAATTCTGATGTTCTACACTCAGACAATGTTGTTGTCTAATCCAGTTGTCTCCACTTCAGATCACACAGTGCAGGCTGATGATCACACAGTTCCATGCTGCATCCATGTGCTCCTGCCTCGGCAGGGATTCAACCCTGCTTTGTTATGGTGTCTGCATCATATGGGAAAACAGTTGTGTGCACAGACAAAACCATTCACATACCTGCTTACACAGCCCTCCTGTAGGTTAAAGGTTTCAAATAATCAACCCACATTTCCAGTGGTAACATTTTACTTAAAGTTGGCAAGTATTTTGCATGATAATTAGTACATAATTCTTTATTTAATTTTTGGGGGATTATTTATCATTTGTTAGATTATGAGAACAGAAGAAATTATAGCTAATCATATTATTTTGGGCCTTCACTTTTCACATGCTTTCGCCACTGCCGACATTGTTTCTGAGACCGCTAGCTGTGAATGTTGGCCATTGATTATCTCCCCCATTGTGTGTGGATTAGGGTTTGTGTGGGCTGGAGGGGTCTGGTCTAATTGTCTGACACATAACAAAGACTATACGACATTACATTACATTACCTTCTATGTAAACAACCAAGGCACTGCTAAGACCCACTGTTGTAATGGCTACTCATTCCTGTGTGTGTGCGTGCACTTGTATGCACATATGTATGTGTGTGTGTGTGTGTGTGTGTGTGTGTGTGTGTGTGTGTGTGTGTGTGTGTGTGTGTGTGTGTGTGTGTGTGTGCAAAGCATTCCAGTAACAGTGAGGTAACTTTAAGCCGTTGAGTCGGATAAACAAGATGATCCTGATGGATTCTTCTCACCCAATTGATCCCAGCTTTTAGACAGAGAGTGTAGAGTAGAGAGTAGAGTAGAGTTGAGAGAGCAGACATCGATGTTCTGGACTGGACAGCCTGTCTGGCTCTATATTGTCTGCTGCATGTTTGGTTATATATACATTTTTTTTTTCATGAAATATTGACAACTGCTGTGATCAGGGCCTTCAGTACATATAACCTTATTCAATATAATCGACAAGGCAAAACCAATCTTGTATTGGTTTTTTATTCCCCTCAATGCTGAGGTTGTTAGTTAGGTTTTGGTACTCATGATGAGTGACTGTGTGTATCTGCTTTAAGACCAGAAGGGCTTGGCTCCTCAATAATTCAGCGAGTTTGTGGTTCCTGTTTAGTGACAGCTTGGAGTAGAGAGCCACCTGCACAGTAACAATTGAAAAGGTCAACCCCAAGTCGCCTCCATTTTATTTCTCAATAGCTGAATCCTTCGTCTTAACTCTAAGAAATGAAACGGTCCTCTGGCTTGTTCCTGTAAAGCCCTCTATGTCGCTGTGGCCGGGATTCAATACAATCAGCCCGTTTTCGGGATATGCACCTTTTAAAGGCAACGTTACCGCTTTTGCAGAGACCGACTTCATGATAAATGCTGCATATGTCGGCTCAATAGGAAATTACCCTTAACCTCTATGGGCTAGGTGGGACGCAAGCGTCCCACCTACTCAACAGCCAGTGTAATCCCGTGGCACGTTATTCAAATACCTCAAAAATGCAAAGACTTCAATTTTTCAAACATATGACTATTTTACACCATTTTAAAGACAAGACTCTCATTAACGTACCCGATTTAATCTGGTTATTACTACTGCCCAGAAACTAGAATATGCATATAATTATTGGCTCTGGATAGAAAACACCCTAAAGTTTCTAAAACTGTTTGAATGGTGTCTGTGAGTATAACAGAACTCAAATGGCAGGCCAAAACCTGAGAAGATTCCATGCAGGAAGTGGCCTGTCTGACAAGTGGTGTTTCATCTTGGCTCTTTTTATTGAAGACTGAGGATCTTTGCTCTAACGTGACACTTCCTACCGCTCCCATGGCTCTCAGAGCCCGGGAAAAAGCTGAACGATATCGAGGAAGGCTCTGGCTGAAACACATTATCGCTTTTGGCAAGTGGCCGAACAGAGTACTATGGGCTTAGGCGCGTGCCCGAGTCGACCGAATGCTTTATTTTCTTTTGTCTGTTTACCTAAACGCAGATTCCCGGTCGGAATATTATCGCTTTTTTATGAGAAAAATGGCATAAAAATTGATTTTAAACAGCGGTTGACATGCTTCGAAGTACGGTAATGGAATATTTATAATTTTTTTGTCACGAATGGCGCCATGCTCGTCACCCTTATTTACCCTTTCCGATAGTGTCTTGAACGCACGAACAAAACGCTGCTGTTTGGATATAACTATGGATTATTTTGAACCAAACCAACATTTGTTATTGAAGTAGAAGTCCTGGGAGTGCATTCTGACGAAGACAGCAAAGGTAATAACATTTTTCTTATAGTAAATGTGACTTTTCTGAGTGCTAAACTTGCTGGGTGTCTAAATAGCTAGCCCTGTGATGCCGGGCTATCTACTGAGAATATTGCAAAATGTGCTTTCACCGAAAAGCTATTTTAAAATCGGACATATCAAGTGCATAGAGGAGTTCTGTATCTATAATTCTTAAAATAATTGTTATGCTTTTTGTGAACGTTTATCGTGAGTAATTTAGTAAATTCCCAGCGTCGTCCGGGTATGCCATCATTGTAAATAAGAATTTGTTCTTAAACTGACTTGCCTAGTTAAATAAAGGTTACATTTTTAAAAAAAAGTTTGGAATATGCTTAAAACAAAAATCTCAAAAACAACTTTCTATCGCTGGATAGAAACTTGCAACCTTTGGAATCAGAGGCAGATGCCGACGCCCATCCATCCACCCCGACCACAACTCCCTAACAAAAACCGAAACCTACTTGAAGGAAACAGCACCCACTGTCGCCCCTAGTGCCCGTTTTCAACGTCATCTCTCAACGTCCTCAGACATGGCTGGACGTCGAAAATTGACTTAACACGGGTGACCTGGCTGTGAGGGGGAGGGTTAGAAGTTAGAACCCCCCCTCCTCCTCCTACTCCTCGATCAGCCAATCAGTAATCAGCAGAGCCATCTCAAAGGTTTGGTTAACTCTCCGGCACTCGCTGTTAATGTGTGGATTTGTGGGGTGGGAGAGATCCTGTTGTTTTTCTCTCCGACTGGAGCTCCGGCCTTTCTGGGTTCACCAGAACAGAGGAACACCTGTTCAACTTGTTGCAGACATGCGAACACGCACGAGCACACGCACATACACACACACACACACACACACACACACACACACACACACACACACACACACACACACACACACACACACACACACACACACACACACACACACACACATACACACACATACACACACATACACACACAGAGATTAAGCCATTTGTCAGTGAGGGGGTATGAGGGACTTATCCACAGACAGACAGACAGACAGACAGACAGACAGACAGACAGACAGACAGACAGACAGACAGACAGACAGACAGACAGACATGTCTGTCTGTCTGTCTGTCTGTCTGTCTGTCTGTATGTCTGTATGTATGTATGTATGTATGTATGTATACTAGTTTTAGAACACCTACTTATTCAAGGGTTTTTCTTCATTTTGACTATTTTCTACATTGTAGAATAATAGTGAAGACATCAAAACTATGAAATAACACATATGGAATCATGTAGTAACCAAAAAAGTGTTAAACAAATCAAAATGTAGTTTATATTTGAGATTCTTCAAATAGCCACCCTTTGCCTTGATGTTGGACCTTCAATGCTGCAGTATTTTGTTGGTACCCTTCCCCAGATCTGTGCCACGACTCAATAGTGTCTCGGAGCTTTACGGATAATTCCTTCAACCTCTTATAGACAGGTGTGTGCCTTTCCAAGTCATGTCCAATTAGTTACATTTACCAAGTTGTAGAAACATCTCAAGGATGATCAATGGAAACAGAATGCACCTGAGCTCAATTTCTAGTCTCATAGCAAAGGGTATGAATACTTATGTAAATAAAGTATTTCTGTTTTTTTTATTTTTTTTATTTTTACATTTGGAAAAAAATCTATAAACCTGTATTCACTTTGTCATTATGGGCTATTCTGTGTTAATTGATGAAGGAACATTTTATTTTTTATATAATTTAAAATAAGGCTACAACGTAACAAAATATGGAAAAAGTCAAGGGGTCTGAATACTTTTCTGAATGACCTAGCTACACACACACACACACACACACACACACACACACACACACAAAGAGCCGAATGACCAAGCCCAGGGCCGGTTATCTCTGAATATATTTAGTAAGTAGTCCGTGGGTGGCCAATAGCCAATGAGGTTTAATGCGTCAAATAAATGGGGGGCGTTTTTCTGCTCCAGGAGTCTGACCGATCTGAACTTCTACAGTATCTACAACTAATCCATTATCCTCCACTTCCACGTCTGGCCTTCCCTAGGGGGCTATACATCTTCATTCAGTCTGCCAGCTATACCACATACACACACACACACACACACACACACACACACACACACACACACACACACACACACACACACACACACACACACACACACACACACACACACACACACACTCACAAACACATTCACACGCAAACACACACACACACACACACACACACACACACACACATACAGACAAGCATGCACTCACACACAAACACAATAATGCACAGTCTTGCACACATATAACCACACACACGACATACACCCGCATGTACACCGCGATTCTATCCCCTCAGGGCAGAGCAGAGACAGAGTTGAGGCCCCTCTCTCACCCAGATGTGTACCTAACTCCGAACAGAGAACTTATTGAAAACACCTTTCTTTACAAGTCTTTTATCTTGTATCTTCTCTTCCTCGTTGGTCCTGCAGTGGAATGGAGGGGAGAGGAGACTGTCATTGCTGTGGTGTGTGTTAGCCTAACCATAACTTAAACCTAACTTAACTCTAACCCTAACTTAACCTTAACCCTAACTTAACACTAACCCTAACCCTAACTTAACTCTAACCCTAACTTAACACTAACCTTAACCCTAACTTTACACTAACCCTAACCCTTACTTAACACTGACCTTAACTTTACACTAACCCTAACCTAACTTAACACTAACCCTAACACTAACCCTAACCAAATCAAATCAAAATCAAATCAAATTTATTTATATAGCCCTTCGTACATCAGCTGATATCTCAAAGTGCTGTACAGAAACCCAGCCTAAAACCCCAAACAGCAAGCAATGCATGTGAAAGAAGCACAGTGGCTAGGAAAAACTCCCTAGGAAAAACTCCCTAGAAAGGCCAAAAACCTAGGAAGAAACCTAGAGAGGAACCAGGCTATGAGGGGTGGCCAGTCCTCTTCTGGCTGTGCCGGGTGGATATTATAACAGAACATGGTCAAGATGTTAAAATGTTCATAAATAACCAGCATGGTCAAATAATAATAATCATAGTAGTTGTCGAGGGTGCAACAAGCACGTCCGGTGAACAGGTCAGGGTTCCATAGCCGCAGGCAGAACAGTTGAAACTGGAGCAGCAGCATGGCCAGGTGGACTGGGGACAGCAAGGAGTCATCATGCCAGGTAGTCCTGAGGCATGGTCCTAGGGCTCAGGTCCTCCGAGAGAAAGAAAGAAAGAGAGAAAGCGAGAATTAGAGAGAGCATATTTAAATTCACACAGGACACCGGATAAGACAAGAGAAATACTCCAGATGTAACAGACTGACCCTAGCCCCCTGACACATAAACTACTGCAGCATAAATACTGGAGGCTGAGACACCTAACCCTAACCCTTACTTACCCTAACCT
>NC_138305.1:6412500-6465000 GCF_965601325.2 Salmo salar
GTGCAGGTGTTACACACACCGTAAAGTTAGGTCATAATTTTCTATTAGGTTTAACGGTCAGCTAAAACATTAGACAGACAGACAGACAGACAGACAGACAGACAGACAGACAGACAGACAGACAGACAGACAGACAGACAGACAGACAGACAGACAGACAGACAGACAGACAGACAGACAGACAGACAGACAGACAGACAGACAGACAGACAGACAGACAGACAGACAGACAGACAGACAGACAGACTCATATTCCTGTAAAGCTTAGAGAGGATCTCATGTTAAATACTGTTGAAGTAATCTGGCTACAGGTTCATCTGCCTCAACTAAAGCCCATTCTAGTGGGAAGCTGCTATAGACCACCAAGTGTTAACAGTTAGTATCTGGATAATATGTTTGAAATGCTTGATAATGTATGTGATATCAACAGAGAGGTATATTTTCTGGGTTTCTGATTTCTGATTTAAATACTGACTGGCTCTCATCAAGCTGCCCACTCAGGAAAAAGCTTCAAACTGTAACCAGTGCCTGCAACCTGGTTCAGGTTGTCAGTCAACCTACCAGGGTAGTTACAAACAGCACAGGAATGAAATCATCAACATGTATTCATCACATCTTTACTAATGCTGCAGATATTTGCTTTAAAGCAGTATCCAGATCCATAGGATGTAGTGATCACAATATAGTAGCCATATCTAGGAAAACCAAAGTTCCAAAGGCTGAGACTAATATAGTGTATAAGAGGACATACAATAAGTTTTGTAGTGATTCATATGTTGATGATGTAAATAATATTTGCTGGTCTGTGGTGTGTAATGAGGAGCAACCAGATGCTGCACTTGACACATTTATGAAATTGCTTATTCCAGTTACTAATAAGCATAAACCCATTAATGAAATGACTGTAGAAACTGTTAAATCCCTGTGGATTGATGACGAATTGAACAATTGTATGGTTGAGAGAGATGAAGCAATAGGAATGGCAAATAAATCTGGCTGCACAACCGATTGGCAAACGTACTGCAAATTGAGAAATCATGTGACTAAACTGAATAAAAAGAAGAAGAAACTAAACTATGAAAGAACGATAAATGACATAAAGAATGATAGTAAAAAGCTTTGGAGCTCCTTAAAATACATTTTGGGCAAAAAGGCAAACTCAGCTCCATCATTCATTGAATCAGATGGCTCATTTATCACAAAACCCACCGACGCTGACAATTACTTGAATTCATTTTTCATTGTCAAGATTAGCAAATTTAGGCATTACATGCCAGCAACAAGCATTGACACTGCACATCCAAGTATAACTGATCAAATTATGAAAGACAAGCACCGTAATTTTGAATTCCGTAATGTAAAGTGTGGAAGAGGTGAAAACATTATTGTTGTCTATCAACAATGACAAGCCACCGGGGTCTGACAACTTGGATGGAAAATTACTGAGGATAATAGCGGACGATATTATCACTCCTATTTACCACATCTTCAATTTAAGCCTACCAGAAAGTGTGTGCCCTCAGGCCCGGGGGGAAGCTAAAATAATTCCACAAACCAAGAATAGTAAAGCCCCCTTTACTGGCTCAAACAGTCGACCAATCAGCCTGTTACCAACCCATAGTAAACTTCTGGAAAAAATTGTGTTTGACCAGATACAATGCTATTTTACAGTAAACAAATTGACAACAGACTTTCAGCACGCTTATAGGGAAGGACATTCAACAAGCACAGCACTTACACAAATGACTGATGATTAGCAATGAGAAATTGATGATAAAATGAATGTGGGGCTGTTTTGTTAGACTTCAGCGCGGATTTTGACATTATCGATCATAGTCTGCTGCTGGAAAAATGTATGTGCTATGGCTTTACACCCCCTGCTATATTATGGAAGCCACTCCAACATAATCCAGAGCGATTTACAGTAGTGAATGCATACATTTCATACATTTTTTTCCCCGTACTGGTCCCCCGTGGGAATCGAACCCACAACCCTGGCGTTGCAAACACGCTCTACCAACTGAGCCACATGGGAGAGAGGAGGTATGGGGAGAGTGAGGCATGGGGAGAGGGAGGCATGGAGAGAGTGAGGCATGGGGAGAGGGAGGCATGGAGAGAGTGAGGCATGGGGGATAGGGAAACATGGGGAGAGGAGGCATGGAGGAGAGGGAGAGGGAGGCATGAGGGAGAGGGAGGCATGGGGAGAGGGAGGTATGGTGAGAGGAGGCATGGGGAGAGGAGGCATGGAGGAGAGGGAGAGGGAGGCATGGGGAGAGGAGGAATGGGGAGAGGAGGCATGGGGAGAGGGAGGTATAGTGAGAGGAGGCATGGGGAGAGGAGGCATGGAGGAGAGGGGGCATGGTGAGAGGAGGCATGGGGAGAGGGAGACATGAGGGAGAGGGAGGTATGGAGGAGAGGGAGGCATGGGGAGAGGGAGGCATGGGGAGAGGGAGGCATGGAGGAGAGGGAGGCATGGGGAGAGGGAGGTATGGAGGAGAGGGAGGCATGGGGAGAGGGAGGCATGGGGAGAGGGAGGTATGGAGGAGAGGGAGGCATGGGGAGAGGGAGGCATGGGGAGAGGGAGGCATGGGGAGAGGGAGGTATGGAGGAGAGGGAGGCATGGGGAGAGGGAGGCATGGAGGAGAGGAAGGCATGGAGGAGAGGGAGGCATGGGGAGAGGGAGGCATGGGGAGAGGGAGAAATGGGTGAGAGGGCGGTAAGGGGGAGAGGAGGGCTTGGGAGACATGGGGAGAGGGGGGTATGGAGGAGAGGAGGCATGAGGGAGGCATGGGGAGAGGGAGGCATGGAGGAGAGGCAGGCATGGGGAGAGGGAGGCATGGGGAGAGGGAGGTATGGAGGAGAGGGAGAGGGAGGCATGGGAGAGGAAGAAATGGGTGAGAGGGCGGTAAGGGGGAGAGGAGGGCTTGGGGGAGAGGGAGGTATGGAGGAGAGGGAGGCATGGGGAGAGGGAGGCATGGAGGAGAGGAAGGCATGGAGGAGAGGGAGGCATGGGGAGAGGGAGGCATGGAGGAGAGGAAGGCATGGAGGAGAGGGAGGCATGGGGAGAGGGAGGCATGGGGAGAGGGAGAAATGGGTGAGAGGGCGGTAAGGGGGAGAGGAGGGCTTGGGGGAGAGGGAGGCATGGGGAGAGGGAGACATGGGGAGAGGGGGGTATGGAGGAGAGGAGGCATGAGGGAGGCATGGGGAGAGGGAGGCATGGGGAGAGGGAGGTATGGAGGAGAGGGAGAGGGAGGCATGGGGAGAGGAAGAAATGGGTGAGAGGGCGGTAAGGGGGAGAGGAGGGCTTGGGGGAGAGGGAGGCATGGGGAGAGGGAGACATGGGGAGAGGGGGGTATGGAGGAGAGGAGGCATGAGGGAGAGGGAGGCATGGGGAGAGGAGGCATGGGGAGAGGGAGACATGGGGAGAGGGAGACATGGGGAGAGGGGGTATGGAGGAGAAGAGGCATGAGGGAGAGGCGGCATGGGGAGAGGGAGACATGGGGAGAGGGAGGTATGGAGGAGAGGAGGCATGAGGGAGAGGGAGGCATGAGGGAGAGGGAGGCATGGGGATAGTGCCTTAGACCGCTGCGCCACTCGTGAGCCCACAAAACATGTGCACTTTATGACATAATATGAAAATGAGGTGAAATTAAAAGAATGATTCATAAAAAAAATGTATTACCAAGTTACACTTTTCAAAAAGCACCGAATTGGTGGAAGGACCATAAAAGTACCCTACAGTGGAGTGTGCATACGCTCCATGCAGAGAGCTGCACAAAATGTTACCTGGGTCTACCACAATGACATATGATTGATTGGTATCCATAATGTGTATTTATTCAGCTGGAGAGTTATTTGTTGATGTGTGTTGAGGACTATGTTATGTCCACCTGATTCTGTGAGTGACTGCTAGATGAAATGGTGAATTCATCTGTCTACACTACAGCGTTTGAGGGCTCTGTGGTTTGACTTCTGCTGATGCATACTTGGTTGTAGTTCACATTATATCCGCTTGATGTCACTGTTGAGCTATATTTTAACGTTTCAGCGTATAGTTCAGTGTTTCTCATGGTGCGTCATTCTCTTCCCCGCAACTGTAAACGATAGATAGGCCTACATTTCTGCACAATGCAAATTAATGTATCCAAACAATTCTATTTAAATATTTTATGAACTTCAATAAAGGGTAGACCTGGGCTACATTTATTAGCCTTTGTGGCCTTTGTTTTACATTTGTTCATGATCGTAGTGTGAATAGTGTGAATAGCGTGCATGTGTTCTAGCTATCCACATACTGTAAAGGGAACTTCATTTCACTGTAAATCAATAGTCACCCCTAAAACACCAGGACTTGTGACTTCACATAGAATTATAGATTTGATTCTAATGCAACGGATTAATTATATCCACATAATGAGATGTAGCCAGTAGGACTTTTATTGGCTTACGGGAAAGGGAAGGTATAGGACTACTGGGTTACGAAGAAAAACTTCCTCATGTAGTGGTTTATTTATTTATATTTATATTTGATCAAATTGAAATGATTTTATTCATCCGAAATATTTGCAGGGTTGCTGATATTCTGTGGATATAACAATACATATGTCATTGGCAGGCGTATTAGACGGTGAATGCAACCGTAATGTTAATGGGAATTTTCTTTTATTTCATAGAAAGAGTACAGCTTTTATTGGCCGTGCGAATAAATATGTGAAGGAGTTTGAGAGGGAAAGAGCCTTTAGAATGCGATGCCAAGATATTTGATTTCATTATGTGGTAGTGGCGTTGGAGACCATCTAATCACCTGTCTTGGAAAACGCTTGAACACCTTATTTAACTTGATCGGATATGTTGTAGTATTTGTAAGCTATTACACGAAATATAATAATTCTGTAGGCCTAACGGTATGTGAAAACATGTAGAGTTGCAGCGCACTCATTTCCGTAATGATTTTCGGTTATTAAAACAGATATCACACCAGCATATACAAGTAAACAGGAAAACTATTTTATTTTTGGTGAAATATTACCACTACTAATACTAATACTAATAGTAATAATAATAATAATACGTATTAGTATTATTACTCATAACAGTAAGTAGTGATATTACTAGGCCAATCTTTAGTCTCGCTTGGTCAGAGAAATTCGACAATGCAGGCGTGTCATCTCTAATCCTCCTCTTGATGACAGAATACTGAATAGAAACACAAAACAGAGGTCACTACGTACATACTGGTGTATTTCTTGATAACGCGCTAGGCCTATACCCATGAAAACATGGTTATTTATGATTTTAATTGCCAAAAAAAAACTAACAAAAAATGTGTTTCATGCTACAAGATTTGTTTATGAGCTAGCACATCGTGTTAACGGCCCCATGTCTGTCATGTTAACCTTTCTTGTAAACAGTGAGCGATTGTTTGAGATGTTTATTATCTTATTTTTAACATTTTGGGATCGAATTTGGCCAGTTTTCACACCAAATCATAATTGCATACTTATCGGTTATGGGTTTATGTGGTTATGCCTTTGTCACACTGAAGTTTAAACCCTTATAATAAGAAATAATATTGATTAATATTCTATACATACCTGAAACTCAACTGCCTTATTCCCCCGCACATTGACTTCGTACCGGTACTCCTGGTATATAGCCTCGTTATTGTTATTTTATTGTGTTTGTATTTCCTTTTTTGTGTCCTAAAGTTTTATTACTTTTTAACTCTGCATTGTTGGGAAAGGGGCTATGAAGTTAGCGTTTCACGGTAAAGTCTACACCTGTTGTATTCGGCGCATAACAAAATACAAATGTAATTTCTTTAAGTTGTTATTTTGTATAAACACAAGGTTCCACACACATAGATGAAAATAAAGCTATTTTATTGTCAAAGCATTCAACATGATTCAGATAAACTATCAAGTAGTACATTTCACTAATTTCAGCGTGAAGGACAAAACCCTGAAACTATTCCCCACTGACACAAAATATTACACTTTGTATTTCAAACAAACAAAAAAAAACATGTATTTACATTGTACCTGTATAATCTTCATCTTATTTATATCGACTGTCATTACACATGCGCTCTGAAATATAGTCAGTCTGTCTGACGTCACATCCCCATTTGTGTCAATAATATTTAACCTTTAAAGTGAACATGAAAAAAAAAGTTATTGAATACTAAACCATGTAATGTAACTATTTTTTATTATCATTTTCTATATATGTATTTATATCATATAAAATACAACTTACTGTACATTTAAATTACACATATTCTTATCTTCCCTTATTTCCCAAATTGTAAGTGCTTCATAAGATAAATAGAGTCCTTTCTCAAAGTCAAAAAATGCATTTGCATACACTCAAATAAAGAAACATGACATTTTGAAAAAGAAACAAAAAACAGACTGAAGGAAAAGAACAACTGTCTGTGTTGAAAGTGGAAACAAGTGCTCTGCTTAAGTGGTGTATATCCAGCCAGTCAGCCAGTCAGTCAGCCAGCCAGTCAGCCAGGCAGTCAGTCAGTCAGCCAGTCAGTCAGTCAGTCAGTCAGTTAGTCAGCCAGTCAGTCAGTCAGCCAGTCAGTCAGCCAGGCAGTCAGTCAGCCAGCCAGCCAGTCAGCCAGCCAGTCAGCCAGGCAGTCAGTCAGCCAGTCAGTCAGTCAGTCAGTCAGTCAGCCAGTCAGTCAGTCAGTCAGCCAGTCAGTCAGCCAGCCAGTCAGCCAGCCAGCCAGCCAGCCAGTCAGCCAGTCAGCCAGTCAGCCAGTCAGCCAGCCAGTCAGCCAGTCAGTCAGCCAGCCAGCCAGTCAGCCAGCCAGCAAGCCAGTCAGTCAGTCAGCCAGTCAGCCAGCCAGTCAGTCAGCCAGTCAACCAGTCAGCCAGTAAGCCAGCCAGTCAGCCAGCCAGCCAGCCAGTCAGTCAGCCAGCCAGCCAGCCAGCCAGTCAGTCAGTCAGCCAGTCAGTCAGCTAGTCAGTCAGGCAGCCAGTCAGTCAGCCAGGCAGTCAGCCAGCCAGCCAGCCAGCCAGTCAGTAACTCAATGTCTGTTTACCAGAAGGTAAAAAGTTCCTCCCCATGGTCAATGATGTGATAACCTTTTCCCACTATAGTGCTGACCCAAACCGTACTGTGCTGACCTGGCTCGGGTATATTATCTTCCCATTGTCCTTTATGCTCTGTCCCAGTAACTTCATGGATGACCGAGCCATACTGTGCTGGCTCGGCTACAGTATTTTCTTTACACAGTGTCCTTTGCGGCAAAGGGTTCCTTCATCTGATGCAAGTCCGTAACCCAGCTCAGCTCAGCTTGGCTCAGTTCAGCTTGGCTCAGTTTAGCTTGGCCTAGCAGTGTGAAAACGGTTTGCTATTGATCTAAAGGTCAGTTGTGGGAGGTCATGTGACGCGAGAGGTGGTGCCTCTCCCTGAACGACTCGTTACAGATCGGACACTTGAGTTTCTCCTCGCGCCTCCTCTTGACCATCGGCTCCATGGCCAACTCCTTCTTGTGGTGCGACCTCATGTGGTACACCAGGTCAGAGGTCATCCTGAAGGAGGCGTTGCACTTGGCGCACCAGTTCTGGGCGGGCAGACACAGAGAGGTGAAGGAGGGGGGGAGTAAGGTTAATGCTGAGGGCATCTGCAGCTGGATGGGGCCCTGGCTCTTAGGCCAGAAGGCTGTGGCAGCAGCCGCTGCGTAGAGGAACGGGCTCTGCTTGGACATGGCGCCCGGCACGGGGCAGTTGGTGCTCAGCTCAGCACCGTGGAGTTTGGCAGCCAGGTGGTCTGCCTGGTAGAGTCTAGAGGAGGAGATGGTGTCGCCCACCGCCGGGTGGCAGTCCAGGAGTTTGGGCGTGGTCATGACCAGAGGTGAGATCTGGGAGAAGGAGGAGGTAGCGTGGCGGGAGGGTTGGCTGAATGCGCTTTTCCTCTCCCCACTATTCCCCCCTCCATGCTGGGCTACGGAGGTGAAGGCGCTCCCTAGCGGAGAGGCCTCCATGCGGGTCTGTGACTGGACAGGCTGAGTCTCCGATAGAACCTGCCTGATGTTGAGATGCTTCTCCTGGGGAGGGTTGCTGCCGGGGCTGGGACGACCTCCGTCCTTGTTCTCGGCGTTGGAGCTCTGTAGGTTTTTGGTGCTGCTGTTACCGTGCGTCTTTAGGCTCTGTGGAGACTTCTTGACCTCGGTGAAGGCACTGCGTTTACCCTCACCACCTGACTCAGTGGATCCTGACCCTGGTGGGGAGAACGTAGGCCCTCGTCGGTTCTCCTCCAGGCCGTATGCTCCCCGGTAGTTCTGTGCCGAGCTAGCCAGCTCCTCCTTAGACTTGAGGGACTGAGACAGACTCAGAGAGGCCCTGCTACCATCCCTGTCTCTCTCTCTATCCCTGTCCTCTACCTCTGAGAACTTCCTCTTCCCAGAGCTCTCGCTGCGTATCTCAGCCTCGCGGTCGCTGGGTGGGCTAGTCCGGCTGTTCTCTAGGTCCCTGGCCAGGTTATGGAAGTCTGTGGAGGGTTTGGCGTTGTCCCCCTCCGAGCGGCCCAGTTTAGGGCTTGCCCTGGTGGGTGTGGTAGTTGTTGGGTTGGGGTTAGGGCGCTCGGTGCTTGGCTCCTTACTGTGGACCTCCTCGTCCACATCGCCTGCTGCCATGCTCTGTAGTCTCTTGGTGCAGCGGAACCTCAGGTGGGCGAGGAAAGGAAACTCAAACTGAAAGCGCTGGTTGCAGTCAGGACACGAATAGGGAGCTGGCCCTGAAAATGGAGAGAAATAATGTCAATCATTCAGAAAGAAGCTCTGTAGTAGGATATCATCCTGAAAAACACCACTGTAATGTTTTGTTTTAGGACTATAAGCTACTGATTATTATAAATTATAAATAATAAATAGGCCTACAGAAGATTTATTACATGTATTTTTTTTAAACAAATTAATTTACCCTACAAGGAAATGAAACTGTGGGTGTAAGTGACAGGACGTGTACAATATGACCTAATTAAAGAATAACAGCGGGTTATTAATCTCTTGAACTTGAGCTTCAAATCAACAGTATTCCTCAAGTTTTGTTAAATGATGGATTATGCCGCAAAAGTGCAACGCAAACGTCTATATAGAAATAATAAGCCTAGTAGCAGATCATGCTATAATTGCTACTCACCCTTGGTCTTGACCGGCGCTTTACCCGCGCTGAGCAGCAGCAGCTCAATCAGGTCTTTCCCGTACCAGACTAACAGCTCCTCGTCCTTCTCGATCCTCCGGAGAGACCGGTAGAACAGCTGACCGTTCTTCACGTAGGCCTCGAGGTTCTGCTCGTCCCGGTCCCGCGCCGACTGCACGAGCCGCAGCCACATCAAGCCCTCCGACGTGCTGTTGGCTGCTGACGTGTCCACCTGCGCGGTCAAACCGTGACAGAGAGCGAGGCAAATCCGTTAGTTGGACCCAAACGAGAAATCCGTGCGCCAGTATTCATTCTAACCGTTAAGCATAGGCTGTCCAATTTTTATTTTATTTTAAATAGGCTATTTTTCATGTGTTTTGGCTGTGGAACTATCAATATGCATTATACCTACATGCGATCTTGTAAGATAAGTCCTCAAATAGGTTCTAATCAAATGTCTAGCCAGACTATTTGCATTGCATCCTCTTCTACGCTGCTGCTACTCTCTGTTATTATCTCTGCATAGTCACTTTAATAACTCTACCTACATGTAAATATTACCTCAATTACCTCGACACCGGTGCCACCGCACATTGACTCTGTACCTGCTCTTTAATTATTTGTTACTTTTATCTCTTACTTTTTGCTGTTGTTGTATTTTCTTAAAACTGCATTGTTGGTTAAGGGCTTGTAAAGTAAGCATGTCACTGTAAGGTCTACTACACCTGTTGTATTCGGCGCATGTGACTAATAAAGTTTGATTTGATTTGAATATATATATTATACCGTGTCACACCGACGTCATGAGAAACAGAAATGTGAAACCATATTGTGTTATCTTCTTTGTGAAATGGGATCAATAATGATAAAAATCAACCACGGCAGACAATTTAATTCAGTCTGAAGAAGGAGACCGTAATAACATCTTAAATAAAGAATATTATCATCATTATCATTCTAGAAAAATCACAATATTTGTCATTCCTTACCCTGAATATGTAAGGTGCAGTTCGTTTGTCCGTTGACTTGAGGGCCACGAAGGCTATGCTGTCATACAACGACGTGTGGCTCAAAACACAAGGCCCGAAAATGGCATTTTCCGGAATGTCACATGTGGTGTAGACGCTGGTGAATATATCCGTTAGACACTGCTGCACGGCTTTGGCGTCGCCGTCCCAAACCAACCTCTGTGAGCTGGATTCCTCCATCGTTGACTGTTGGTTGCGAACAGAACAGACAAAGAGATAGAATGAATAAAGATACAATATAAAAATGTCTAGATGATAAAGAGGTCAAACAAATTGGCACTTCATGAGAGGGTTGGCTAAATGCATGTAGTCAGCTGTCATGGTCGAGCTGGACTAGGAAAGGGAATTTTTTTGTGGTCGTTTTAATTAATTGAAGTCTATTGTAGGATGAGAGTGGCCTATCAATTTCAAAGAGCACCATGGTTGGTTGCCTATTTTCCGCTGAAATTCCCAGATGCTGATGAAACAGCTGTTAATTGGGAGAAAATGAATCCACGGTCCTAAACCGGATATTAACAATGGTGTAAATAATGTTTTATAATTATGATAAACATAAACAACCAGAACATTAATACAATAAGGTTAATACAATGAATACATTATTACAAGCATTTCGCTACACCCGCAAAAACACCTGCTAATTATCTGTATGTGAGCAATAAAGATTTGATTTGATTTGATAATATACAAAAATAACCCAATATCAATGTAATGATAATAATGACATTGATACTAATATATTATCAGTGTCTCTAAATTATTATTGTTTATAGGTCTAACATTAATTATATTTGGTAGAGATGTATTACTTCAATTAGGCGTATTATTATTATAACTACTATTATTACAAAGGCTTTACTATGCTGGATGTGCAAACTGGACTGTACATTCATCTCAAACCCTAATTTCTAAGTGTGTAACCTAATTATTTAAATTTAGCCTCTGGTAGAAGATGAAGAAGAAGAAAAAAAAAACGAGCAATGAGAAACGGTAAGGTCCGTATAAAATCGAAAGAGCATGTCGAATGGATTTGGAAGTGGACTGTCCAAGTCACCGGTTTCATGTCAGACAACCTTTCTACACGCGCTCCCAACGTATGTCCCCTCATTACCATAATCCACCACGTTCCCTCTCGAGACTGTAATTAAGGCAGCACGCAGAGTGTATTTACGGGTGACCAGTTTCTCTGGCCTCACTGAATTATGCAGCTGTGATCTACCTTTGCTTTGCCACTTGTTCAATTCAATTATGCGTATAGGCCGGTGTAAACACATCCGGTAGACACTTGCATGAATGCAACAACAACAAAAAAATAGCCGTGTGTGTCTAGATGAATATCTGGTAAATAATAATAACGATAACGATTCAACTTTTGTATTATCAAATTCATTTTATTTGTGCATGTTATTTTAATGTCATGTTATAGGCTAGGCCTATCTTAATTTTATGCACATATGCAAATGTTTTTATAATTGTTTTCTTCTAAATCGTGCTACCTTGTCTTAACGCCCCTTCACACTATAACACAAACCATGCGTCCAGATCTCAAGAGATTATGAACTAATACCTACTTAATAATATTTGTCATGTAATGATCATTTGTCATGTAAATATATAACGACAAAAAATGTTCTAAAATATTGAAACGTGTTGATACATTGAACATGCCTAAAAGACACCATATCTCGAGACGTGTTTCTCTCTTGTCCGCTGTCTGATGATGAATCATTTGTTTTCCATTCATTTGCTCACAGTGTCTGAGCCTAAAAGCAGAAAATGAACAGCTGTCTGCAACGCATATCAAACAAAATGCTCCTATTTCAATGACGCTTTATAGTGAAACATTATCATTCAAGAAACGTACCGGTCCTCGAACCAAAGTAACTTTTCTCTTCAGCTGCGTCGGTTGAGGGGAAATAGTTTGGAGCTATATCCTACGATCCTGTTCTCCTATTTAGTCGATTCTATATCAAAAACAATTTGAACAAAATGCAAACCTTCAACTAAAGATCACCGCTTGCAGAAAAGCAATTTTTCGCTCCATCTCCTATATAACCCAGTCTTTTGTGACTTTAAATGTCGCTCTCTCACAAGGGAAAGCCACACAAAAGGTCCAATGAATATGCATCTGAGCTAAATGAGAGAGAATAGCACCCGGAATGTATGCGCATCCATAAAACGGATGAGGCCAACCCATTCAACCTTCTGCCTTCTATTTCAGAGCGTGTTTTATTCCTATATCCGGGTGCCTTGTCAGTCTAAAAAACGGTCCTAAATCAACGCAAGAGCTGAATTGCCGATTGTCTGCTTGCCCCAACATCTGCGGAGCTCTGTCTCCGACACTACACCGTGCTCCATTGATGGGATGCTGACTTGGCTACTGCTTTGTGGCGGTGCCTGCCTGTCTTTCTGTCGCTGCAAAACAAACCCTCTATTAAGCGCATACAAATACAGCCTCTGGCTACGTACCTTTTTTTTGGACAATAAATAATAATCCACCAAAGTGATGCTGGAATGAATATGCCGCCTTGGAGAGCAGGTTTCGATGCGTCCTCCGCGTCAGTACATGTCCCTGTGTGGTCGTTTGAAAGTGACAGTGGTGCGGCTGATATCGCCCTTTGCTGAGAGGCAGAGAGAGAGAGAGAGAGAGAGAGAGAGAGAGAGAGAGTGAGCAGAGAGAGAAAGAGAAAGAGATGCGTGCAGAAGTGGCGCGATGCACTAGCTGACTGGCACACACACACACTTTTTGTTTGCAGCACATAATCTACCCAATGAGGCGTGTCACTCACCGTCTCCTCCCTTTAACTCTTTACTGGCCGACTGTCATTTGATGAGATTTACAGGCTACTGCTTCAGCCTCTTGTCATAACCTCCCAGAGCGCCTTTTCTGTTGTTGTAGTTATTATTATACGGTTGTTTCAGTTTGCGCGAGCACAACATGAAGCCGTTCATAAAATATTTATTAAGGACTTTTAAACCGATTGACTCTGAAAGTAGGGTTGTGTTTTTTTCTACCAAATTGTCCGCAAACAATGGATTGTAGCTATACTTCAGCCCTATTACTCATGTTGAGGTTTTATTAGGGCTTACTATAATTATTTATTATTTATTTATTTTTATTGGCCTATTATTATTATTATTATTATTACTATATGACTAGCTTATTGAAGTTCAATTAAAGTCAGCAATATGGACGTCCCGTGAATGATATGGATATCAATATCATTCCGTGTCCTTATCATTACTAGAGTCTGAAGTTTCCACAGCTCCGTACGGCACTTTGCCCTGTAGGGAGGCGGGAGCCTAGTGGACACCTGCCTGGCCGGCGCCCAGCGTCCGGAGGAAAATCCGGGCTTCGTCGTTATGGAGACGGTGGGGAAGACGGTAGAGCCGTTCCACCGCTGGGCCAACCGACTGATGATCAGCTGTGTTAGAGAAAGCGGTTTAAGGTCAGGCTATAGTGAGTAGCCTCACAGTAATATGTGATTTACTTTCTGTTGTTGTCATGTCCTATGACTGGTTCATTTGTGGGACGTCAGCGGTTCATTTGCATTCCCTGGCCCGAAAGGTTTTTTTTTTTAAACCAGCTAATCTCAACAGAGGAAAGAGCAGCAACCTGCAAAACTCTGGTGGTCTGAACGAAGATGTTACATTTAGTAATTTAGTGACATCTTAATATGTGTCAGGTAACTAAAGCAACGACGTTTCATGATTTTAGATCACTGCCTTCAGCGCTAGGCTAAATACTTCCGCCGTAGATCCCAAAGTTTCAGAAGTTGTCCGAATTAATTGACCAGAAATAATTAACTTAAGAGCATCCATCCTTCCATCCATCCTTCCATCCATCCTTCCATCTTTCCATCCATCCAACCTTCCGTGCATTTAAGTCTTTAGGTAGTTACTACGCACATGAGCTCATGAAACACAGTCTACATTTTCAAGCTTTATCTTAACAGAACAAAGGTTGTAAGGAAATCATATTGCGCATTCATATCCATAGCAGGCGCACAACCGTATTCTAATGTCTAAAACTATTCTATTATGTCGTGTTATAATTTATTATTCTATTCTATTCTGTTATGTTCTATTCTATTCTATTCTGTTCTATCTGCTCTATTCTGTTTTGTTCTATTCTGTTCTATTCTATTCTGTTTTGTTCTATTCTATTCTGTTCTATTCTGTTCTGTTCTGTTTTGTTCTATTCTGTTCTGCTCTATTCTATTCTGTTCTATTCTGTTTTGTTCTATTCTATTCTGTTCTGTTCTGTTCTATTCTATTCTGTTCTATTCTATTCTGTTATGTTCTATTCTGTTCTATTCTGTTCTGTTCTGTTCTATTCTATTCTATTCTGTTCTATTCTGTTCTATTCTGTTTTGTTCTATTCTATTCTATTCTGTTCTGTTCTATTCTGTTCTGTTCTATTCTGTTTTGTTCTATTCTGTTCTGTTCTGTTCTGTTCTGTTCTGTTCTGTTCTGTTCTATTCTGTTCTATTCTGTTTTGTCCTATTCTGTTCTGTTCTATTCTATTCTGTTCTATTCTGTTTTGTTCTATTGTGTTCTATTCTGTTATATTCTGATTTGTTCTATTCTGTTCTATTCTGTTCTATTCTGTTCTATTCTGTTTTGTCCTATTCTGTTCTGTTCTATTCTATTCTGTTCTATTCTGTTTTGTTCTATTGTGTTCTATTCTGTTCTATTCTGATTTGTTCTATTCTGTTCTATTCTGTTTTGTTCTATTCTATTCTGTTCTATTCTATTCTGTTATGTTCTATACTGTTCTATTCTATTCTGTTTTGTTCTATTCTGTTCTATTCTGTTCTGTTCTGTTCTATTCTATTCTATTCTGTTCTATTCTGTTCTATTCTGTTTTGTTCTATTCTATTCTATTCTGTTCTATTCTATTCTGTTCTATTCTGTTTTGTTCTATTCTGTTCTATTCTATTCTGTTCTATTCTGTTTTGTTCTATTCTGTTCTGTTCTATTCTATTCTATTCTGTTTTGTTCTATTCTGTTCTATTCTATTCTATTCTGTTCTATTCTATTCTATTCTATTCTGTTTTGTTCTACTCTGTTCTGTTGTGTTCTATTCTGTTCTGTTCTGTTCTATTCTGATTTGTTCTATTCTGTTCTATTCTGTTCTATTCTGTTTTGTTCTATTCTATTCTGTTCTATTCTATTCTATTCTGTTCTATTCTGTTTTGTTCTATTCTGTTCTATTCTATTCTATTCTGTTCTATTCTATTCTGTTATGTTCTATTCTGTTATGTTCTATTCTGTTCTGTTCTGTTCTGTTCTATTCTGTTCTGTTCTATTCTGTTTTGTTCTGTCTGTTCTATTCTATTCTATTCTGTTCTATTCTATTCTGTTATGTTCTATTCTGTTATGTTCTATTCTGTTCTGTTCTGTTCTGTTCTATTCTGTTCTGTTCTATTCTGTTATGTTCTGTTATGTTCTATTCTGTTATGTTCTATTCTGTTCTGTTCTGTTCTATTCTATTCTGTTCTATTCTGTTATGTTCTATTCTGTTATGTTCTATTCTGTTCTGTTCTGTTCTGTTCTATTCTGTTCTGTTCTATTCTGTTTTGTTCTATTCTGTTCTATTCTGTTTTCTTCTGTTCTTTTCTATTCTATTCTATTGTTGCATTTCTGTATTTTGAGAGCATGTGGTTTCAATCTGGTTGTAAGCCTGATGAATTCCGGGGCAAGGTAATTGATGAGAGCATTGGTTTGGAAGGAGTAATTTCATGTGATGTACAGTAAGTTCACCAGGAACTAACTCTAACCCTACAGCTGATGAGGCAGAGGTGGCACTGTCATACAACTAATGTGAAGAAAATGTACTGGAGCCCACAGTGATATTACGTTCTATTCATTCTGCCCCAATGTATATGAACAAATCCTTAAACCAATCATTGAACAAATAATGGTTAAAACAAAATTCAGATAGGGCTAGTAACCAAAGCAGTCTCAGGGTAGCTGAAGCTGGCTTCAGTGTGAAGATATGTTGATGCTACAGTTGTTGCTCTCCAGCCTTTATTTAACATGGCATAACAATATCCTAGCTGACAAACAAACGGGTACGTCAAAACTTAAAGCATCCTACTGCATGATGCATGAAACATACTGCAATTTGTATTGGTCCGTTCACCAAATCAGCTCTACTGGCTGGTGAACTCAAGAGTAAAGAGTGCTGATTCAGGATCAGATCCCTCACGTCCATGTAGTCTTAGTCATTATAATGTAGAAGTCGAGACTGATCTTAGATCAGTGCTACAACTCTGAGACACTTTTTGAATTTGGCTCAGACTTAGTAACACAAGCTAATGTCTGAAGACAGCGGTGGTGTAAAATGCTGTATGTCATGTTGCCTAGACAATGGTGTCATAAACAGATTTAGAATACAGCTCTGATGATGTAGCTCCTTCTATTTCTTTGAGGTTTCATCTCAATCTCACTAACCTGTATTAATGAAGGTTGAATAGATGTATTTCCCTCTATCTCTTCTTACTACAATGACATAAACCAAATGATTAACAAAAGCTATATTTAGTAATATTTCTCATAATTGTTATTAGGCTTAAGTGTCAACTGAGAATTACAGTAGAATTACAGTAGTATTCCATTAAAACACTGTAGGTTCTAGAATATCATTTCTATAGAATTTTAGAGCTATAGAATAGAGTAGCTATATAATTTTAGAACTATAGAATATAATTGCTATAGAAGTATAGAACTATGGAATACAGTAGCTATATCATTATAGAACTATAGAATACAATTGCTATAGAATTATAGAACTATAGGATAGAGTAGCTATATAATTATAGAGCTATAGAATATAATTGCTATAGAATTATTGAACTATAGAATAGAATAGTAGAATACGACTGAAATGTGGTATCTCATTCCTCAGAGCAAAACTGCAGTAAATTAAATGTTTTATTTACATGAAGTCATTGTCTGTATATATTTTGGGGCAGAAACAGATTGATGTGTTGTTAGTAGGGAATGTCATCCTGCTCAGTACAGTCCTGTTTAGCCAAGCATGGTAAAGCCCTGTTCCCATACACTGCCTGAATTAAAGACACAAAGCCTGCCCAATCAGTAGCCATCTGCTGGGACCAGAGCACCACATCATGATGATGGTGGAGGCAAGGGGCTGGCCTGGGCCTGGACAGAATGGCTGTGTGTATCCCCCCTCACACACACACACACACACACACACACACACACACACACACACACACACACACACACACACACACACACACACACACACAACACACACACACAACATAAACACAAACACACACTTTTGTGTCAAACGCAGCACATAGCCCAGCCAAGGAGGACAATATTCATAAATGCTAATTCCAGACTGATTGTGAGGTCACCCATTCACAGTGACAACCCACTGGGCACACACTGGTTGAATCAAAGTTGGTTCCACGTCATTTCAATAACATTACAATGAACCAACGTGGAATAGACGTTGAATTGACATCACAATGTCAACAAATCTGAATAATGTAAATAAATAGAATACATATAATGAGGATAATTGATTTTTGTATTAATTCATTGCATAATCTGACACTGTTAAACATATTTGTTTGTCCCTAAAACAATTGTTTTCCTTTTTTCTTAGGTCATCTAGTTTATGTACATTACTTAATGGTGACAACACCCTTATGATCCCATGACAAGACAAAATGTCACACACACACAGACACAGACACAGACACACACACAGACACGCACACGCACACGCACACGCACACACACACGCACACACGCACGCACACACACACACACACACACACACACACACACACACACACACACACACACACACACACACACACACACACACACACACACACACACACACACACACACACACACACACGAGAGAGAGATCATATACTCATAATTACAACAGGATCCCATTAGGCGACTCCATGGCGACAGCTAGTCTTCCTGGGGTCCGACACAAAACCAAAAACACATTACAGAAAAAAAATACATTTAAAAACATGAACATGTGGTGTGTGTGTGTGTGTGTGTGTGTGTGTGTGTGTGTGTGTGCATCTATCAGTTCCACATACATGTCAGTACAGACACACAACACGCAGGTCACATGTCAGTACAGACACACAACACGCAGGTCACATGTCAGTACATACACACAACACGTAGGTCACATGTCAGTACATACACACAACACGCAGGTCACATGTCAGTACATACACACAACACGCAGGTCACATGTCAGTACGTACACACAACACGTAGGTCACATGTCAGTACATACACACAACAAGTAGGTCACATGGGGGAGAGGCGTTGTGCTATGAGGTGTTGCTTTATTTGTTTTTTTGAAACCAGGTTTGCTGTTTTAATGGGGATTAAAAAGGTTTTTATTGTAATTTTCTTTGTCAACGATCTACAGAAAACACTCTGTAATGTCAAAGTGGAAGAAAAACTCTAACACTTGTAAAGAAATGACAAATAAAACAGTCGTTTATATCTTGATAAACCCTCTGAGTAAATATGTTAGAATCTCCTTTGGCAGCGAATACAGCTGTGAGTCATTCTGAGTCTCTAAGAGCTTTCCACACCTGGATTGTGCCACATATTCTTAAAAAAAATTCTTCAAGCTGGAGAGTGTTACTCAGTAATGTGTTGTATTGGATTTGCCCCAAACATAACACTTTGTATTCAGGATAAAAAGTTAATTGCTATGCCACATTTTTTGCTGTATTACTTTAGTGCGTTGTTGCAAACAGGAATGCATGTTTTGGAATATTTTATTCAGTACAAGCTTCCTTCTTTTCACTCTGTTATTTAGGTTCGTTTTGTGGAGTATCTAAAGTCTTGTTGATCCATCCTCTCCTATAACAGCTATTAAACTCTCTAACTGTTTTAATGTCACCATTAGCTTCATGGTGAAATACCTGAGTGGTTTCCTTCCCCTCCGGCAACTGAGTTAGGAAGGACGCCTGTATCTTTGTAGTGACTGGGTGTAGTAATACACCATCCAAAGTGTAATTAATAACGTCACCATTTACCCATTTACCAATAGGTGCCCTTCTTTGCAAGGCAAAGAAAGGTCTTTGTGGTTTAATCTGTGTTTGAAATGCATTGCTTGACTGAGGGACCTTAGAGAGTATGTTGTATGTGTATGTTGTACACATAATTGTATGTGCACAGAGATGAGGTAGTCATTCAAAAATCATACTAACCCCTAAGGTTGATGTCCGCGCCTTGTGGAAATCTAATTAACATAATAAAACAATTCCCATAAAAATCTGTCAGTTTAAGCTAAAGGTATCTGGGGGGTTTTTTGCATTGGAAATTTGGTCACACAAAAAAGAAATATGGTCCACTTTTAAATCCACTACTGTTTGGATTTTCTGCTTACAAGTAGCTTGGCATACATCATATTGTATTGAGAGGGAGAGGCTCCTGGCAGATAATCATACCCATTACGTTTTAAAGGCAGGTATATATATACATATATATACATATATATCGACCTTTTACATTTTTATACCGTGTGTAATTTGATGTTTGATTAAATGGCTTTTGGCTGGAAATTACACTCTCAAAAAACTAGTATTTAGACTATTTTACTAATAAATGCAATATTAAACTACAAATCAGTCACCTAAATCGCTGCAGATGTGTGTTGTGGAAATATAAATTGTAATATAAGGAAATGTAAATCCAGGGATTATATATATATTGAAACATTTATTTGGAGTGCTGTCCACTTTTATTTTCTAAATTAATTATGTCGTTGTTAATCAGAAGCTGATTAGATCACATAGACGGCTCCAGGGAGGGAGCCCAGGAAAGGCCCTCGCAGGTCTGTGTGGACTGATCTGTGCTGCATGTCTTAGCTGGGGGGGGGCTGTAGACTGATCTGTGCTGCATGTCTTAGCTGGGGGGGGTCTGTAGACTGATATGTGCTGCATGTCTTAGCTGGGGGGGGGGTCTGTAGACTGATCTGTGCTGCATGTCTTAGCTGGGGGGGGGGGGGGGGGGCTGTAGACTGATCTGTGCTGCATGTCTTAGCTGGGGGGGGGGCTGTAGACTGATCTGTGCTGCATGTCTTAGCTGGGGGGGGGGGCTGTAGACTGATCTGTGCTGCATGTCTTAGCTGGGGGGGGCTGTAGACTGATCTGTGCTGCATGTCTTAGCTGGGGGGTGGCTGTAGACTGATCTGTGCTGTATGTCTTAGCTGGGGGGGGGGCTGTAGACTGATCTGTGCTGCATGTCTTAGCTGGGGGGGGGGGGCTGTAGACTGATCTGTGCTGCATGTCTTAGCTGGGGGGGGGCTGTAGACTGATCATTGCTGCATGTCTTAGCTGGGGGAGGCTGTAGACTGATCTGTGCTGCATGTCTTAGCTGGGGGGGGGGGCTGTAGACTGATCTGTGCTGCATGTCTTAGCTGGGGGGGGGCTGTAGACTGATCTGTGCTGCATGTCTGAGAGAAAATGACTGGAAACTTTTCATCTTCTGTCCAATGGAGGGCAGAAGAGAGAAGGAAAGAAGGAGGAGGAGGCTGGAACTCTAGAATAGAGAACGAGATTAGAGCTGGAGCACTCCTGTGGGGGGGGGGGGGGGGAGAGAGGAGGGGGAGAGAAAGAGAAAAGAGAGAAGAGAGACAGTGAGGGAAATAGAGGAGGGAGAGAGTGAGGAAAAAGAGGAGGGAGAGAGTGAGGGAAAAGAGGAGGGAGAGAGAGGGAAATAGAGGAGACAGTGAGGAAAATAGAGAGAGAGACAGTGAGGGAAATAGAGGAGAGAGAGAGTGAGGAAAAAGAGGAGGGAGAGAGTGAGGGAAATAGAGCAGAGAGACAGTGAGGGAAATAGAGGAGACAGTGAGGAAAATAGAGCAGAGAGAGCGTGAAGGAAAGTGCCTTGATCCAACTCTTTCTTCAGTCATCCTCCACCAACAGCCGTTAATCTGTCCCCTGTCTTCTGTCAGTCTAACTTCACATGTTAATCTGTCCCCTGTCTTCTGTCAGTCTAACTTCACATGTTGATTTGTCCCCTGTCCTCTGTCAGTCTGACTTCACATGTTGATCTGTCCTCTGTCTTCTGTCAGTCTAACTTCACATGTTGATTTGTCCCCTGTCCTCTGTCAGTCTGACTTCACATGTTGATCTGTCCTCTGTCTTCTGTCAGTCTAACTTCACATGTTGATTTGTCCCCTGTCCTCTGTCAGTCTGACTTCACATGTTGATCTGTCCCCTGTCCTCTGTCTTCTGTCAGTCTAACTTCACATGTTGATTTGTCCCCTGTCCTCTGTCTTCTGTCAGTCTAACTTCACATGTTGATTTGTCCCCTGTCCTCTGTCAGTCTGACTTCACATGTTGATCTGTCCCCTGTCCTCTGTCTTCTGTCAGTCTAACTTCACATGTTGATTTGTCCCCTGTCCTCTGTCTTCTGTCAGTCTAACTTCACATGTTGATCTGTCCCCTGTCCTCTGTCAGTCTAACTTCACATGTTGATTTGTCCCCTGTCCTCTGTCTTCTGTCAGTCTAACTTCACATGTTGATCTGTCCCCTGTCCTCTGTCAGTCTAACTTCACATGTTTATTTGTCCCCTGTCCTCTGTCTTCTGTCAGTCTGACTTCACATGTTGATTTGTCCCCTGTCCCCTGTCCTCTGTCAGTCTGACTTCACATGTTGATTTGTCCCCTGTCCTCTGTCCTCTGTCAGTCTGACTTCACATGTTGATTTGTCCCCTGTCCTATGTCTTCTGTCAGTCTAACTTCACATGTTGATTTGTCCCCTGTCCTCTGTCCTCTGTCAGTCTGACTTCACATGTTGATTTGTCCCCTGTCCTCTGTCCTCTGTCAGTCTGACTTCACATGTTGATTTGTCCCCTGTCCTATGTCTTCTGTCAGTCTAACTTCACATGTTGATTTGTCCCCTGTCCCCTGTCTTCTGTCAGTCTAACTTCACATGTTGATCTGTCCCCTGTCTTCTGTCAGTCTGACTTCACATGTTGATTTGTCCCCTGTCCTCTGTCCTCTGTCAGTCTGACTTCACATGTTGATTTGTCCCCTGTCCTCTGTCTTCTGTCAGTCTAACTTCACATGTTGATTTGTCCCCTGTCCTCTGTCTTCTGTCAGTCTAACTTCACATGTTGATTTGTCCCCTGTCCTCTGTCTTCTGTCAGTCTAACTTCACATGTTGATTTGTCCCCTGTCCTCTGTCAGTCTAACTTCACATGTTTATTTGTCCCCTGTCCTCTGTCTTCTGTCAGTCTAACTTCACATGTTGATCTGTCCTCTGTCTTCTGTCAGTCTAACTTCACATGTTGATTTGTCCCCTGTCCTCTGTCTTCTGTCAGTCTGACTTCACATGTTGATCTGTCCCCTGTCCTCTGTCTTCTGTCAGTCTGACTTCACATGTTGATTTGTCCCCTGTCCTCTGTCTTCTGTCAGTCTAACTTCACATGTTGATCTGTCCCCTGTCCTCTGTCTTCTGTCAGTCTAACTTCACATGGTGATTTGTCCCCTGTCCTCTGTCTTCTGTCAGTCTAACTTCACATGTTGATCTGTCCCCTGTCCTCTGTCTTCTGTCAGTCTAACTTCACATGTTGATCTGTCCCTTGTCCCCTGTCCTCTGTCAGTCTGACTTCACATGTTGATCTGTCCCTTGTCCTCTGTCCTCTGTCAGTCTGACTTCACATGTTGACCTGTCCCCTGTCCTCTGTTCACTTCACATGTCCCCGGTTGGCCTAACTGAAATGAAATGAGTGCTAACTCCACGTGGGCATCAAACGGGTCCCTCTGTAAAACAATACTAGAGGGATGGACTGAAGGAATAAATTAATAATGAGGGACTTTTTTTTACCGGATCCAGCGATTATACAAATGGAGGAAATAGCCAACAAATATTCTGTATGGCATATGGCCCTTCAGATGTTTTCACAAAAATTGGCACTGAGGCACACAATGGTCAGTTGTAACTGCCAAAAACACACAGTGAGGGCTGGACAGAGAGAGAGAGAGAGAGAGAGAGAGAGGAAAATTATTAAATGACTACACTGATGTCCTTCCCTGTCCCCTTGTCCTCCTGTCCTAGACATGAAACCAATCAGCAGAGGGGAATGAAGGATGAAGGTCATGAGTGAAGATGTGGACCAGATGACATGACTTGGATGTTTCCTTCATTCTCTCTCTCTCTCTCTCTCTCTCTCTCTCTCTCTCTCTCTCTCTCTGTCTCTCTCTCATTCTCTCTCTCTCTCTCTCTCTCCTCTGTCTCTCTCTCATTCTCTCTCTCTCTCTCTCTCTCTCTCTCTCTCTCTCTCTGTCTCTCTCTCTTTCTCTCTCTCTCTCTCTCTCTCTCTCTCTCTCTCTCTCTCTGTCTCTCTCTCTCTCTCTCTCTCTCTCCCTCAATTCAATTCAATTCAATGGCTTTATTGGCATGGGAAACATATGTTTACATAGCCAAAGCAAGTGAAATAGATAATAAACAAAAGTGAAATAAACAATAAAAAGTAACAGTAAACATTACTCTCTCTCTCTCCTGTATGTATGCACCTCATTGCTACCTTATCCTATTTGGGTCCACAGGGCTCTGGACAGACAGGCAAACAGGCAGACAGGAAAACAGACAGGCAGACAGGAAAACAGAAAGGCAGACTTTTGGCTTGCTTTAATCCCCCCCTCTGTGAAGTGAAGCACGATGCTGAAACTCAGGACAGAGTCTGTGTGTGAAATTGGTTTGGCCACAGAGAGCCTCCTCGTCATCATATCCATCATCTTTGTAATCAAACAGTTTCCCCAGCTCTTTGTCAGAGCCAGGCCAGCGTTTGACAAGCCACTGCTGCCCTCTTCCATCGTATACAAACGCCCACTCTGACCTTGCTCTCACTTGAATCTCTCTCTCTCTCTTCCTCTCTCTCTCTCTCTCTCTCTCTCTCTCTCTCTCTTCCTCTCTCTCTCTCTCTTTCTCTCTCGCTCTCTCTTCCTCTCTCTCTCTCGCTCTCTGTTTAGGGACAAATAGCATTCTAGTGTGCTCTGTTTTTTTTGTAAATTATTTCCAAATCTGTCAAGTAATTATCTTTTTGTTTTCTCATGGTTTGTTTGGGTCTAATTGTGTTTGTGAACAGAGCCCCAGGACCAGCTTGCTTAGGGGTCTCTTCTCCAAATTAATTTCTCTGTAGGTGATGGCTTTGTTATGGAAGGTTTGCGAATCACTTCCTTTTAGGTGGTTGTAGAATTTAATGGCTCTTTTCTGGATGTTCATAATTAGGGGGTATCGGCCTAATTTTGCTCTGCATTAATTATTTGGTGTTTTACGTTGTACACAGAGGATATTTTGCAGAATTCTACATGCAGAGTCTCAATTTGGTGTTTGTCAAATGTTGTGAATTCTTGGTTGGTGAGCAGACCCCAGACCTCACAAACATAAAGGGCAATGAGTTCTATAACTGATTCAAGTATTTTAGCCAGATCCTAATTGGTATGTCGACGACATAGAAGGCCCTTCTTGCCTTGTCTCTCAGATCATTCACAGCTTTGTGGAAGTCACCTGTGGCGCTGGTGTTTAGGCCGAGGTATGTATAGGTGACCCGATTCAGGAAACTAGGCGTATGTTGTAAGTCACAACTTCACTGGAGAGCCGTTTGAACGTACATAAAAATAAAAATAAATCGAAATGCGTTTTCTTTTGTTGCAGAAATGACTTCTGGAACAACTTTCATGTGCCTTAATATCAAACTTGTATGTCATCTGTAAATATGAATAAAATGGTTAAATTACAAGCCTAGTTGGTTTAGCCACAGAAAAAGTCAGCAACCTTCCCGCTAGCCATGATTGGCTGAGATAATGAGTGGGTTAACTATAGCTAGCTATGACAATCGGTTTGTATTGCTCGTTAAAGCTTGCTGTTAGCTAGCCAGCTGACGTTAGATGGCTGGCTAGCTACAGTAGCTAACATTACCTGTATGAACTGTGTGTAGTGATATCTCAGAATGCCATTTTCGCATCTATTGTATAACAATGCTAAAATATTTGTATCTGGAATTTGTCTTTCAGCATCAATCAGTAGAACACTCCTGATTCTAATCTGCCAGTCATACAGTCATCAAAAAGAGAGCTGGCACGAGCAAGCAAAGGCAGCAGCACAGTCATCAACGACATGCACCATTTCTTCACCAACTACGGAGTTGGGGAAACACGTGTGGACCTGAACTGTGATAACTGCAGTGGCCAAAACAAGAACAAGTTTGTGCTCTGGTGTGCACAAGCTTCACCACAATCTGGAAACAAACACCAAGTTTGCCCCTGACTGGTGCTTCGGCCTCATCAAGCAGCGCTTCAGAAAGACCAGAGTGAACACTTTGTCTGAGATTGCTGGTGTTGTGAAGGACAGCACAGCGACGGGGTCAACATCCCACAGCTGGTTGGACCGGAGGATGGTACGGTGCTGGTGGAAAGCTATGGCTGGCAACAACACCTGACTCCGTACTTCAGGCCAGCTGCCACAGATCAAGAAGTACCAGCACTTCAGGTAAAAAATAAATGTCATTGTATGCGGTTATTATTATCTAAACTTGGGAGGTGAATTGATGTTGTGCAGGGTTGTAATGTCTTCTGATTTTTTGTTATTTCCTGTTTTACAGCTTCGATGCTCTGGAGCCTGGTGTTGTCGCCAAGGAGCATTCAGACTGTCTGGACCAGGTTTCAGCTGCTGCGTTTCCTTCCTCCCATCTGCCCGTCTGCCTGTAAAACCATCACCTGGACTGACCACAGCTAGACAAATGTATCTTTTTGAGAAGATCAGGGAGTTTTGTGACGAAGAAGCTATGGACATCACATGCCCTGCAACAAAGTCAAGGGCAGGACAGAAACAGGCTCTCCGAATATAGATTCCCTTGTTCATGCGTGGTTCGGATGGACCAGTCATCAGCACTATCTGCAGTGTCTCTATTCACATGCCTCTCTCCTAACACACACACCATACGTTGCTGCTACTATTATTTGTTTATCCTGCTGCTCAGCCACTTTACCCCTAATTGTTTGCATTCAACTACATAGTCTGTCACTATCATTATTGATATCATGCTTGTACTTGTACTGTAGCACAGTTGGTAGCGCATGGTGTTTGCGACGCCAGCATGGTGTGTGCAACGCCAGGGTTGTGGGTTCGACTCCCATGGGGGGCCAGTTAAAAAAAAAAATGCATGAAATGAAATGTATGCAATCACTACTAAGTCGCTCTGGATAAGAGTGTCTGCTAAAAGATGTAAATGTACATACTGTATAGTATTTTATTTATATTGACACTATCTATTTCTGATATTGCTACTATGCAAGTAACCATTTGTCTGTACCGTTTACACCTACTGTAGAGACCCATCCACTTAGCAAACTATTGATATATAAAATGAATATTGATATGTCTGGCCGTATCATGATGTTGTGACATACCACAACAATATCATGTGACCGTATCAAGTGTCCACCACATAAATATATGCATCTGTTTATGTACTGTACATGTGCACCTGACTCAGGTTGCATGGCCTTAACTTATGTATGGAATAGTTTGTGATAAGTGCATGTGTAACAGTAGATAAAGTATGCTAATGTACTGGTGTGAAGGCATTTGGGCAGTGGAGTAAAGTACTTAAGTAAAAAAAAAATTGAAAGTACTACTTAAGTCGTTTTTTGTGGTATCTGTACATTATTTTACAATATGTTTGGCTACTTTTACTTCACTACATTCGTAAAGAAAATACTGTACTTTTTACTCAATACATTTTCCTTGACACCCAAAAGTATTCATTACATTCTGACAGGAAAATTGTCCAATTCACACATCAAGAGAACATCCCTGGTCATCCCTACTGCCTCTGATCTGGTGGACTCACTAAACAGAGAACATCCATGGTCATCTCTACTGCCTCTGATCTGGCAGACTCACTAAACAGATAACATCCCTGGTCATCCCTACTGCCTCTGATCTGGCAGACTCACTAAACAGAGAACACCCCTGGTCATCCCTACTGCCTCTGATCTGGCAGACTCACAAAACAGATAACATCCATGGTCATCTCTACTGCCTCTGATCTGGCAGACTCACTAAACAGAGAACACCCCTGGTCATCCCTACTGCCTCTGATCTGGCAGACTCACTAAACAGAGAACATCCCTGGTCATCCCTACTGCCTCTGATCTGGAGGACTCACTAAACAGAGAACATCCATGGTCATCCCTACTGCCTCTGATCTGGCAGACTCACTAAACAGAGAACATCCCTTGTCATCCCTACTGCCTCTGATCTGGAGGACTCACTAAACAGAGAACATCCCTGGTCATCCCTACTGCCTCTGATCTGGCAGACTCACTAAACACACATACTTCATTTGTAAATGATGCCCCTGGCTATCCCTAAAGAAAAATAAATAACTGTGCAGTCTGGTAATATAAGGAATTTCAAATGATGTATACGTTTACTCTGACAATGTAGGAGTTTTTCCACCACTGGATGTGGCTGTCAGGCTTGAGGTTTTCAGGGGAAATGGAAAGAGACTGTCAGGCTTGTGCGTACTTGTGCTGAAGTCAGGTGCAGGAGAACAGAGAATTGTGAACAGGCGTACACTTTATTTCGGCAGGAGAGAATATACAGACAGACGCAGCTGCGTCCAAAAAACCTCCAACCAAAAAGGCAAAGTGTAAAATGCGCAAAAACAGTCACAACCATCAAATGTATACAAACAGGCTTCGTGAAAATAACACGAGAGAAAACGCACGCAAGCCTAGTGCGTACAAAAACACATACCACACAAACAATCTTACACAAAGACATGAGGGGATACAGAGGAATAAATACATGTAGTGTGATTGGGGAATGAAAACCAGGTGTGCAGGGAACAAGACAAAACAAATGGATACTTCGGCGGAAGTCGTGACAGTGGCTGGGGGTTATAACATGTCTTTCACATGACCCATCAATTTAGACAAATGTGTCTGGATAAGTGTCTAATATATATATATATATATATATATATATATATATATATATATATATATATATATTTATTTATTTATTTATTATTCTTTTTTTTAAATTATCTGGACACTTTCTGTTTAGTAGGAATGTTTCCTTATTGTAGGCTACTACTTTTAGTCATAATCTTTACTACACTACTCACTGTTTAGCACATGACCTAACATGAATCCTTAAAGAGATGGGTGGGACTAGGTTAAGAGGGTGTGAATGATGTTGAATGGGTGTAGACAAAGGAGAGCTCTCCAGTAGGTACCAAAAATATTCAAAGACCATTTTCTCAAACGTGAGCTTACAAGTTTATCAACTTTCAAAGCAGAATTACTTTCCCATTGTTCCTCAATTGCAGTATGATATATCATTTTGTAGCTCTGAGTCTCTACTTTTATCTAATGTAAAAAAAAAAACTACATTTCAAATGTTGCTACGTAAGACCGATTTGAGCTGGTCAGTCACAGTTTATTGTGTTCTCTAGGGCAACGGTGTCTAGATGGAATTTGTATTTGTGGTCCTGGCATTTGGACCTTTTTTAGAACACCATTATTTTTGTCTTACTGAGATTTACTGTCAGGGCCCAGGTCTGGCAGAATCTGTGCAGAAGATCTAGGTCCTGCTGTGGGCCCTCCTTGGTTGGGGACAGATCTGGGTGCTGCTGTGGGCCCTCCTTAGTTGGGGACAGATCTAGGTGCTGCTGTAGGCCCTCCTTGGTTGGGGACAGATCTAGGTGCTGCTGTAGGCCCTCCTTGGTTGGGGACAGATCTAGGTGCTGCTGTAGGCCTTCCTTAGTTGGGGACAGATCTAGGTGCTGCTGTAGACCCTCCTTGGTTGGGGACAGATCTAGGTGCTGCTGTAGGCCCTTCTTGGTTGGGGACAGATCTAGGTGCTGCTGTAGGCCCTCCTTGGTTGGGGACAGATCTAGGTGCTGCTGTAGGCCTTCCTTGGTTGGAGACAGAATCACCAGATCATAAGCAAACAGTGGACATTAGACTTCAGATTCTAGTCGGGTGAGTTCAAGTGCTGTAGACTGTTCTAGTGCCCTCACCAATTCATTGATATATACTGTACACTAACGTTCAAAGGTTTTAGAACACCTACTCATTCAAGGATTTTTCTTTATTTTTACTATTTTCTACATTGTAGAATAATACTGAAAACATCAAAACTACGAAATAACACATATGGAATCATGTAGTAACCAAAAAAGTGTTAAACAATTTTATATTTGAGATTCTTCAAATAACCACCCTTTGCCTTGATGACAGCTTTACACACTCTGACATTTGTAGATTTTATTCTGTTTAGGTTTTCTACTGCCAAGTTTAAACCTTCACTATTACAGAGAAACCTTTTCTCTCAGACATTGTCTAGAAGGAATTTAATTTGTTGTTGCCAAGAGACACTGGGTTGAGGTCAGTGATAAAGTAGTCTACAGCACTACTGCCAGGAGATGAGCTATAGGTGTACCTACTATAGGAGTCCCCTCAAAGCCTACCATTGTCTATGTACATACATACCCAGCATGCAACAGAGCTGCAGGAGTTGTGACCCGTTTTTGTTGGTTATGAAAATCTATATACAGTGTGTGCAAATGGCATGAGGTGGTAAGGCAATAAATAGGCCATAGTAGCAGAGTAATTACAATTTAGCAGATTAACACTGGAGTGATAGATGAGCAGATGATGATGATCAGATGATGGTGTGTAAGTAGTGATACTGGTGTGCAAAAGAGCAGCAAAGTGAATAAAAACAATATGGGGATGAGGTAGGTAGATTGGGTGGGCTATTTACAGATGGACTATGTACAGGTGCAGCGATCGGTTAGCTGCTCAGATAGTTGAGCAGTTAGTGAGTCTCCAGCTTCAGTGATTTTTGCAATTCGTTCCAGTCACTGGCAGCAGAGAACTGGAAGGAAAGGCGGCCAAAGGAGGTGTTGTCTTTGGGGATGACCAGTGAGATATACCTGCTGGAGCACGTGCTATGGGTGGGTGTTGTTATCATGACCAGTGAGCTGAGATAAGGTGGAGCTTTACCTAGCATAGACTTATAGATGACCTGGAGCCAGTGGGTCTGGCAACGAATATGTAGCGAGGGCCAGTCGACTAGAGCATACAGGTCGCAGTGGTGGGTGGTATAAGGCGCTTTGGTAACAAAACGGATGGCACTGTGATAGACTACATCCAATTTGCTGAGTAGAGTATTGAAAGCTATTTTCTAGATGACATCGCCGAAGTCAAGGATTGGTAGGATAGTCAGTTTTACGAGGGTAAGTTTGGTGGCGTGAATGAAGGAGACTTTGTTGCGAAATAGAAAGCCGATTCCAGATTTGATTTTGGATTGGAGATGTTTGATATGAGTCTGGAAGGAGAGTTTACAGTCTAGCCAGACACCTAGGTATTTGTAGTTGTCCACGTATTCTAGGTCAGAACCGTCCAGAGTAGTGATGCTAATCGGGCTGGCGGGTGCGGGCAGTGAACGGTTGAAAAGCATGCATTTGGTTTTGCTAGCGTTTAAGAGCAGTTGAAGGCCACGGAAGGAGTGTTGTATGGCACTGAAGCTCGTTTGGAGGTTAGTTAACCTCTCTAGGGTAGGTGGCACCAAATCGTCCCACCTACGTAACAGCCAGTGGAATCCTGTGGCGCGTTATTCAAATACCTTAGAAATGCTATTACTTCAATTTCTCAAACATATGACTATTTTACACCATTTTAAAGACAAGACTCTCATTAACCTCTATGGCTAGGCGGGACGAATTCGTCCCACCTACGTAACAGCCAGTTGAAGCCTGTGGCGCGATTTTCAAAACCTTAAAAATCCTATTACTTCAATTTCTCAAACATATGACTATTTTACAGCTATTTAAAGACAAGACTCTCGTTAATCTAACCACACTGTCGGACTTCAAAAAGGCTTTACAACGAAATCAAAACATTAGATTATGTCAGCAGAGTACCAAGCCAGAAATAATCAGACACCCATTTTTCAAGCTAGCATATAATGTCACAAAAACCCAGAAGACAGCTAAATGCAGCACTAACCTTTGATGATCTTCATCAGATGACAACCCTAGGACATTATGTTATACAATACATGCATGTTTTGTTCAATCAAGTTCATATTTATATCAAAAACCAGCTTTTTACATTAGCATGTGACGTTGAGAACTAGCATACCCCCCGCAAACTTCCGGGGAATTCGCTAACATTTTACTAAATTACTCACGATAAACGTTCACAAAAAGCATAACAATTATTTTAAGAATTATAGATACAGACATCCTCTATGCACTCGATATGTCCGATTTTAAAATAGCTTTTCGGTGAAAGCACATTTTGCAATATTCTCAGTAGATAGCCCGGCATCACAGGGCTAGCTATTTAGACACCCAGCAAGTTTAGCACTCACCAAAGTCAGATTTACTATAAGAAAAATGTTATTACCTTTGCTGTCTTCGTCAGAATGCACTTCCAGGACTTCTACTTCAATAACAAATGTTGGTTTGGTCCCAAATAATCCATCGTTATATCCAAATAGCGGCGTTTTGTTCGTGCGTTCAAGACACTATCCGAAAGGGTAAATAAGGGTGACGAGCATGGCGCAATTCGTGACAAAAAATGTCTAAATATTCCATTACCGTACTTCGAAGCATGTCAACCGCTGTTTAAAATCAATTTTTATGCCATTTTTCTATTAAAAAAGCGATAATATTCCGACCGGGAATCTGCGTTTAGGTAAACAGACGAAAGAAAATAAAGCATGGGGTCGACTCGGGCACGCGCCTAAGCCCATAGTACTCTGATCGGCCACTTGCCAAAAGCGATAATGTGTTTCAGCCAGAGGCTGCCTCGATATCGTTCAGCTTTTTCCCGGGCTCTGAGAGCCTATGGGAGCCGTAGGAATTGTCACGTTATAGCAAAGATCCTCAGTCTTCAATAAAAAGAGCCAAGATGAAACACAACTTGTCAGACTGGCCACTTCCTGCATGGAATCTTCTCAGGTTTTGGCCTGCCATATGAGTTCTGTTATACTCACAGACACCATTCAAACAGTTTTAGAAACTTTAGGGTGTTTTCTATCCAAAGCCAATAATTATATGCATATTCTAGTTACTGGGCAGGAGTAGTAACCAGATTAAATCGGGTACGTTTTTTATCCGGCCGTGTCAATACTGCCCCCTAGCCCTAACAGGTTAACACAGTGTCCAAAGAAGGGCCAGATGTACACAGAATGGTGTCGTCTGCATAGAGGTGGATCAGGGAATCACCCGCAGCAAGAGCGACATCGTTGATATATACAGAGGAAAGAGTCGGTCCAAGAATTGAACCCTGTAGTACCCCCATAGAGACTGCCAGCGGTCCGGACAACAGGCCCTCTGATTTTACACACTGAACCAGGCGAGGCAGTCATTTGAGAAACCAAGGCTATTGAGTCTGCCGATAAGAATACAGTGATTGACAGAGTTGAAAGCCTTGGCCAGGTCGATGAAGACGGCTGCACAGTACTGTCTTTTATTGATGGCGGTTATGATATCGTTTAGTACCTTGAGCGTGGCTGAGGTGCACCCGTGACCAGCTCGGAAACCGGATTGCACAGCAGAGAAGCTACGGTGGGATTCGAAATGGTCAGTGATCTGTTTATTAACTTGGCTTTCAAAGACTTTAGAAAGGCAGGGCAGGATGGATATAGGTCTGTAACAGTTTGGGTCTAGAGTGTCACCCCCTTTGAAGAGGGGGATTACCGCGGCAGCTTTCCAATCTTTAGGGATCTCGGACGAAACGAGAGGTTGAGCAGACTGGTAATAGGGGTTGCAACAATGGCAGCGGATAATTTTAGAAAGAGAGGGTCCAGATTGTCTAGCCCAGCTGATTTGTACGGGTCCAGGTTTTGAAGCTCTTTCAGAACATCTGCAATCTGGATTTGGGTGAAGGAGAAGCTGGGGAGGCATAAGCAAGTAGCTGCGATGGGTGCGGAGCTGTTGGCCGGGGTTGGGGTAGCCAGGAGGAAAGCATGGCCAGCCGTAGAGAAATGCTTATTGAAATTTTCGATTATCATGGATTTATCGGTGGTGACCGTGTCGCCTAGCCCCAGTGCAGTGGGCAGGTGGGAGGAGGTGCTTTTGTTCTCCATGGACTTTACAGTGTCCCAAAACCTTTTGGAGTTAGAGCTACAGGATGCAAAATTCTCTTTGAAAAAGCTAGCCTTTGCTTTCCTGACTGACTGTGTGTATTGGTTCCTGACTTCCCAGAACAGTTGCCTATCACAGGGACTATTCAATGCTATTGCAGTCCATCAAAGAATGTTTTTGTGCTGGTCAAGGGCAGTCTGGTCTAGAGTGAACCAAGGGCTATATCTGTTCTTAGTTCTACATTTTTTGAAAGGGGCATGCTTATTTAAGATGGTGAGGAAATTACTTTTAAAGAACGATCAGGCATCCTCGACTGACAGGATGAGGTCAATATCCTTCCAGGATAACTGGGCCAGGTCGATTAGACTCGGGCATAATGACCTGCTCTCATGTTGAGGGGGCGGGGGGCAAGGGGTGGGCAGAAGGGCATAGGTCTGATATGGGGGGCCTATATAGGGTGTGGCCAGGGTTTGCTTGGGGTGGTCTTAACTGGTTGGGGTTTGGTTGTTGATGCTGTGGTCTAGGTGTAGGTCCTCTAGGTGTAGGTCCTCTTGGTGTAGGTCCTCTTGGTGTGGGTCCTCTAGGTGTAGGTCCTCTAGGTGTGGGTCCTCTAGGTGTGGGTCCTCTTGGTGTGGGTCCTCTAGGTGTGGGTCCTCTAGGTGTAGGTCCTCTAGGTGTGGGTCCTCTAGGTGTAGGTCCTCTAGGTGTGGGTCCTCTAGGTGTAGGTCCTCTAGGTGTGGGTCCTCTTGGTGTGGGTCCTCTAGGTGTAGGTCCTCTTGGTGTGGGTCCTCTTGGTGTGGGTCCTCTAGGTGTAGGTTCTCTCAGCGTGGGTCCTCTAGGTGTGGGTCCTCTAGGTGTAGGTCCTCTAGGTGTAGGTCCTCTAGGTGTAGGTCCTCTAGGTGTAGGTCCTCTTGGTGTGGGTCCTCTAGGTGTAGGTCCTCTCAGCGTGGGTCCTCTAGGTGTGGGTCCTCTAGGTGTAGGTCCTCTAGGTGTAGGTCCTCTTGGTGTGGGTCCTCTAGGTGTAGGTCCTCTCAGCGTGGGTCCTCTAGGTGTGGGTCCTCTAGGTGTAGGTCCTCTAGGTGTAGGTCCTCTAGGTGTAGGTCCTCTAGGTGTAGGTCCTCTAGGTGTGGGTCCTCTAGGTGTGGGTCCTCTAGGTGTGGGTCCTCTAGGTGTAGGTCCTCTAGGTGTGGGTCCTCTAGGTGTGGGTCCTCTAGGTGTGGGTCCTCTAGGTGTAGGTCCTCTAGGTGTAGGTCCTCTCAGCGTGGGTCCTCTAGGTGTAGGTCCTCTAGGTGTGGGTCCTCTAGGTGTGGGTCCTCTAGGTGTGGGTCCTCTAGGTGTGGGTCCTCTAGGTGTGGGTCCTCTAGGTGTGGGTCCTCTAGGTGTAGGTCCTCTGGGTGTGGGTCCTCTAGGTGTAGGTCCTCTAGGTGTGGGTCCTCTAGGTGTAGGTCCTCTAGGTGTGGGTCCTCTAGGTGTGGGTCCTCTAGGTGTAGGTCCTCTGGGTGTAGGTCCTCTAGGTGTAGGTCCTCTAGGTGTGGGTCCTCTAGGTGTAGGTCCTCTGGGTGTAGGTCCTCTAGGTGTAGGTCCTCTAGGTGTAGGTCCTCTAGGTGGGGGGTCTCTCGGTGCAGGCCCTTCGGGGGGGGGGGGGGGGGGGGGGTCTTGCAGGTCTGGGCGGGGTGCCCGTTGCTCTGTTGCTCCTGTGTAAGGTGCCGGGGCTACGGTTGAGGGTGACGTCCTTCAGGATCCTGGCAAAAGTTGGGAGCTCTCTCTCTCTCTCTCTCTCGCTCTGTGTCTCTCTCTCTCTCTCTGTCACATCTGCTCCTGCTGCTGCTTATCCTGTATCTCCTTGACCTGCCCGCTCTTTCCCTCTCTCTCTCTCTCTCTCTCTGTGTGTGTGTGTGTGTGTGTGTGTGTGTGTGTGTGTGTGTGTGTGTGTGTGTGTGTGTGTGTGTGTGTGTGTGTTGTGTGTGTGTGTGTGTGTGTGTGTGTGTGATTGTGTGGGCGGAGACAGGTGTCCTGGAGTCAGAGCAGATCCCCACCAGCAGCAACCTGTTCCGTAATCAAGACCTCTACTAATACTCAGCCCTGCCATTTCCACGCTGCCAGATCGTAATCTCTGCTCAGTCAGTCTACGCTTCTAGCCGTTAGTTACTATTTAGATCCTGTTATCCTGTTGTGCTTGTTTTCCTTGCCTGACGCTGTTTTCCTCTCCGCTACAGTTCTGTCCGCTCTGACTCTGGTCCCTGTCTCCAGTCCCACGTTTCGTCATCCTGCTACTCTGTCCTGGATTCCCCACTCTACTACTCCCTTGGATTCCCCTCCGGATCCTGCTTACCCTGTCTCAACCCCTCTCGCTCCAGCCTCAACCTCCTCACCTGGTTTCCAGCAACCCGCCCGAGCTTCCCCTGGCCTGCACTCCATCTTCCCCTTGTGTTTCAATAAATACCTTGGTTACTTCATCCCAGTCTTCTCATCTGAGTATGCTCTTGGGTTTCCCCTGTTCCACTCTGCGTAACACTCTGTCTCTCTCTCTCTCTCTCTCTCTCTCTCTCTCTCTCTCTCTAATGCAGATCTGGTGTTGTTTCTCTTAGTCCCTGTGGTCATTGAATACCTGCCCGGCTACCACTCTCTCTCATCCCTTCATCCCTCCACTCTCCCAGTCCTCTAACCGTACAACCTTCCATCACTTCAGAGAGAGGGACTCACCCCCTCTGGCACTATTGGACCCCAGCGACTCCCTCTCTCTTCTCCTCTCGTCTCTCCTAAATTCTCATTCTCCTCCTCCATTCTCTCTCATGTATCCCGACTGGTCCTCCAGTGACAGCCAAGAAGAGTGTCTGGATTTACGAGAACAACTGGTTTAAGGTTATAATAATAAGTAACACTTGATCTATGAAGCACTTTTCCACCTAGGTGCTAAAGGCGATTTACATAGTAAGGGGGAAACTCACCTAATCCACCACCAATGTGCTCATTGTAATCCAGGGAGTATATGTCATTCCATCACAAAGTAAAGAGTTAATGAAATAGTTTTTCTAACTTCCTCAAAGAACATATATTAGTCCTGTATCACCAATGGAGGACAACAAGCTGTCCATTTGAAACAGATGTGTTTGATGTAGCCTAGTGGGGGAGCAGGGGAGACGACGGGGATCGTAGGTCACGAGTGATGTTGAATACCTTAAAGAGAGGCTGTCATTGACGTTGTGGTGCTGCTCACCTCAAAAACCCTGGTGGCCCCAAACGACTGCATGAACCATGTGTGTGTGTGTGGGGCTGTGTGTGTGTGTATATGTGTGGCCCGCTCAGGCTCCCAGAGCAGGGAAGCCTGGCGTTCCAGAAGTGCATCAAAGTTTAATCTCAAAGCGAGAGAGAAACAGAGGAAAAGAGAAACAGAGAGAGAGAGAGAGAGAGAGAGAAAGAGAGACAGGCAGACACAGAGAGAGAGAGAAAAGAGAGTGACAAAGAGAGAGAGAAAAGAGAGAGAGAGACAGAGAGAGAGAAGAGAGAGAGAGAAAGAAACGTGAGAGACAGAGAGAGAGAGGGGGAGATAGAGAGAGGGGAGAGAGAGAGAGAGAGAGAGAAAGAGAGAGACAGACAGACAGAGAGAGAGTGGAAAGGGACCAGAACAACACAACAAAAGGGAGGTTGTTTAACTCACACAGTCAAAGACAAGTTCTGAGAGTTAGATGATAATTACCTTGTTTGGTGACTGTCTGGAGAGAATATTTCAAAAAGCATATAAAAAGTGTTGAATTCTTAGTGGAATGCTATGGAGTTGTTTTGACATCCAGTGACCAAGTCTTTACTCAGCAAGGACCCATCCATCAGTTTGTTCAATAGCAACTGACAAGGGAATATTTTAAGAGTGTTTTTCCCCAAAATGTTATATCCACCAATTTTTCACATTTGCGTTTTCTCTCTAGAAATAATTGCTTATGGGCACGTTCATGTGTGTGTAAAATACTAATGTTCTTAGATTTTTTTTTATTGATGTGTATTTAAATGTGTTTTTTTTGTTGTTGTTTGTTGAGAAACGCTACATATATCCATTGTTTAGCTGAAATGGAATGATCATATCCTGTATATTTGACTGTGATGTGTTGTGATGTGATTGTGATGTGATGTGACTGTGATCTGTTGTTGTCTCACCTAGCTATCTGAAGATCAAGGTACTACCTGCTCGCTCTGGATAAGAGCATCTGCTAAATGACAAAAAATGTCAAATGTAAATGTTTTACATAAAGATCTCATATTACTGTATTGATTAATTTATATAAAATATATATATATATTGATATCACAAATCTATCATTTACACACTTCTTTATTTAAACATGTAGTAATTTGTTACATTTGACCGTGTAAAACCTAGCAGTACTACTGATTTCCCTGAGAGTGAGGCGGATATGCTCCCGAGTGGCGCAGCGGTCTAAGGCATTGCATCTCAGTGCAAGAGGTGTCACTACAGTCCCTGGTTTGAATCCAGGCTGTATACATCCAGCCGTGATTGGGAGTCCTAGTTTAATAAAGGTTACATAAAAATAAAATATAGCGTTTGGCAAAAAAAACATTATTATTTGTCTACATCAAACTATCAAGTTATAGATTTAATATAAATACAAGTATTTCATTAAACAACCTCATGCCATCCATTTCATAAGTTCTTGAAACAATTAAAGCTAATTAAACAACATTTTGGGAAAATTGATACATAGCATTTTGGAATGAAACTCTTCATCTATACAATATTCAGAATAATATTTATTTAAAATGTTTACTAATTTTCAAACAAAGGGGGACAGATGCTAATGACGGCCCCAGAAAAACACCATAATTTTGATGTTCTTACATTTTTTCCCCCTAGTGAGCACACAGGTTTTCTGCCACTGCAGTAGAGTACAGAGATGCCCCTGAGCTGCTCCTCCAAATATGCTCACGGGGCAGATCAGAGCCCAAAGGCACCCCACCATACCTCAGTATGCCTCAGGTCACAGGTCAGGGTTTGAGTCAATTCAAATAGAATTCAGACAATTCAAGAAGTGATGTGACATTATTCATATTTTTCTTTATTAAAAAAGAATGTTCAAACAAAAAGCTTTTACTGAGAAGTCATTAAAAAGTTGCCCTTTTTTTAAATAATTGGAAGCTCAGTTTACTTCCTGAATTTAATAACTTCACTTCAAGTCGACCCTAACCCTGCCTCAAGTCAATAAGGATCTGTTAGCTTCTGACCTGACGTCTGACCTGGTTCAACAACAGCATGGATAACCATGGCTAACTACAATTGTTTTGAAGCTCCTCTCCTTAGAGATATACAAGCCATCAGCTCAAGGGGACCTCTGGTATGATGCTACCATCATGACCCCCATGACCCCAGACACTTGTTTTAACAAAGCATGTTCTCTCCCTTCGGGGGCTTCAGTCCTGAGGGGCCTTCTCAGGGGTTAAACTCTGGGCCTCAACCTCATTATTGCCATGTTAGATAGGGATAAGCACACGGCATCATCTCAGGCATTGTATGTGTGTGTGTGTGGTGGGATTTCAAAGGAGATTTACCTCAGAAGACCTCTCTCCTCCCTTCTCTTCACAATTTTCTTCTTGATTCGCAAGGGAACGTGGACCTTCCTGAATTCCCATCATTGCCCCCCCCCCCCCCCCCCCCCCTTTGTTTATGTTTTCAAATACTTAAGCCTTGAAACGAGCCCTGCTGCCGAACCCTCGTCTCATGTATCTGATGTGGTTCTGGGAGAATCATGTTGATAACTCAGGCCTTTCAGGGTAAAGAATGTGAGACGTGTTATCAGGAAACCAGCCAACAGTGATGGTGTTCCCTGCCTTTAGTTTTAATCTCTCCCATACACTTGGCCTGGAGGAGAGCGAGAGAGAGAGAGAGAGAGAGAGAGAGAGAGAGAGAGAGAGAGAGAGAGAGCGAGAGACAGAGAGAGAGAGAGACAGAGAGACAGAGAGACAGAGAGAGAGAGAGAGAGAGAGAGAGAGAGAGAGAGAGAGAGACAGAGAGAGAGAGAGAGAGAGAGAGAGAGAGAGAGAGAGAGAGAGAGAGAGATAAAGGAGGAGGGTGGGGGGAGGGGGTGGGGGTTGATTTGACACAACAGTGTAGAGGCTGGCTAGCGAGGGAAAGGCGGTCCTAAAACGAGCATCAAAATGTTCCTATGCCAACTCAAGTATGTAACTCATTGAACTGTTTGTCAGTGGTGTGTCCTTGTGGAGAACAAAGCAGTCAGTCCTCGCTAACATAGTGCTGGGTCCAGGTCCCTAGTTTCGCCAGCTCCTCCGTTCCCTAGTAGGATGGCATGACGTTTTACATTAGTGTAACACAGCTCAGACTGAGGCCCAGGCACTGCAGCTCAATGTCCAGCTGAATATTGCAGAGATTGCCCAGAGTTTACCGGTATCATAAGTGTGCCCATTTAATCCCTGTTCCATGGTCCAAGCAGACCGCACATCCTCTCTACTCATTACTGCCAGGGGCACTTTAACATTATCTTGTAGTCACCCACTGGAGATGAGACGGTCCAGTGGCTGTGAAGGAGCAGCTCTACCATCACCAGGAGGAGTCTGAAGGAGCATCACTACCATCACCAGGAGGAGTCTGAAGGAGCATCACTACCATCACCAGGAGGAGTCTGAAGGAGCATCACTACCATCACCAGGAGGAGTCTGAAGGAGCATCACTACCATCACCAGGAGGAGTCTGAAGGAGCATCACTACCATCACCAGGAGGAGTCTGAAGGAGCAACACTACCATCACCAGGAGGAGTCTGAAGGAGCATCACTACCATCACCAGGAGGAGTCTGAAGGAGCAGCTCTACCATCACCAGGAGGAGTCTGAAGGAGCAGCTCTACCATCACCAGGAGGAGTCTGAAGGAGCAACACTACCATCACCAGGAGGAGTCTGAAGGAGCAGCTCTACCATCACCAGGAGGAGTCTGAAGGAGCAGCTCTACCATCACCAGGAGGAGTCTGAAGGAGCATCACTACCATCACCAGGAGGAGTCTGAAGGAGCATCACTACCATCACCAGGAGGAGTCTGAAGGAGCATCACTACCATCACCAGGAGGAGTCTGAAGGAGCAACACTACCATCACCAGGAGGAGTCTGAAGGAGCATCACTACCATCACCAGGAGGAGTCTGAAGGAGCATCACTACCATCACCAGGAGGAGTCTGAAGGAGCAACACTACCATCACCAGGAGGAGTGATATGTTGTTTTCAAACAATTTAACTGTGGTTAGGTGACTCGTTCAGCAACAATGTGTTAGTGATCAGTAATGGGAGAGGGCAGTCCCAGGTCTGTTGGAGGGGGAATATTTCCCTGTGTGTTTGTATGGGTTTTGTCTAGGTTACAAGAACTGCACTTGGACAACAACCCTCCCATTCTTGTCCCCTGGGACTCACTTTATAAACAACAGATAAACCATTTTGACCCACCCCAAGTCGTTCACTTCAAAATATATTTTAAAACCCAAAAACCATGAAGACATTGTAGCTTTTCACAATTCAAATGGAAAACTAGAACACTTACGGCCAAACAAAATGTATAAAATCATTTTTTGGCAGCAGGACTTCACAGGGAAGTAGAAACTTTCTGTGATTAGCATCCCTATGAGTGAAATTTGTTGGAAAGATGTTTAAAAGATGTCTCACTGGGATTGTTACTGAAACAAAACGTTTTTACATCGCTTTGGTGCTATTTTCACAAGTATGTGGTATTATATTCACGGTACTGTAAATTCCAATACACTGTTTTTACATTAGCCAATACACTTGCAAATACACTTAGCCAATACACTTGCACGACCCATTAAATTGGAGTGAACATTACATTTCCGTCATTTATTCCCACGTGTAATCAAAGGTGTGGTCATCGAAGACATCTTTCACAATTTCATGCAAAAAAAGAAATGTGTTCTTCAGATTTAATTACAACATAGGTGTACTGTAATCAAATGAAACCACTGAAATAAATGAAAGAAACATAACGTTTAGCAGGCGCTAGTTAGCATCAAGCCTGTCTGGAGCATTAGGCCATAGGTTCTCATTGACATCGCAGGAAATGTCCTCCTTGTTCATGAACCTGGGGAAAACTTTTCAGCATGGTGAAAGACTGACATACTGTAGATCTGTCACGTCCTGACCAGTATAAGGTTAATTGGTATTGTAGTTTGGTCAGGACGTGGCAGAGGGTATTCGTTTTATGTGGTTCGGGGTGGTGTGTTTTGTTGAAGGGGCATTTGGTTTAAGTATTCCGGGGTTTTTGGGCACTGTTTGGTTTTCAGGTATTCTATGATTTTGTCTAGTATGTCTGTTTCTATGTTTGGTTAATTGGGGTTGGGACTCTCAGTTGAAGGCAGGTGTTGTCTATCTGCCTTTGATTGAGAGTCCCATATATGAGGGGTGTGTTGGTGTTTGTTATTTGTGGGTGATTATTCTGTGTTTAGCATTGTGCCTTACCAGACTGTTTTTGTTGATCGTTCGTTCTTTGTTATTTTGGTGTTCATTTTGTATTTATTAAAAAGCAAGATGAGCATACACATACCTGCTGCGTTTTGGTCCTCCATTTCCAACGACAAGCGTTACAAGATCTGGATTGAGCCTGACATACTGTAGATCTGGATTGAGCCTGACATACTGTAGATCTGGATTGAGACTGACATACTGTAGATCTGGATTGAGACTGACATACTGTAGATCTGGATTGAGACTGACATACTGTGGGTCTGGATTGAGACTGACATACTGTGGGTCTGGATTGAGCATGACATACTGTAGATCTGGATTGAGCCTGACATACTGTAGATCTGGATTGAGACTGACATAGTGTAGATCTGGATTGAGACTGACATACTGTAGATCTGGATTGAGACTGACATACTGTAGATCTGGATTGAGACTGACATACTGTAGATCTGGATTGAAATCATACACCTCCCACCTGTATTGTAATAATGTATTGTATTTTATAGTATTGTGTTGTGATAATGTATTGTGTTTCATATTATTGTTCTGTAATAATGTATATATTTTATAGTATTGTATTGTAACAATGTATTGTATTTTATAGTATTGTAATAATGTATTATAATTTATAGTATTGTACTGTAATAATGTATTGTATTTTATAGTATTGTATTGTAATAATGTATTGTAATTTATAGTATTGTAATAATGTATTGTAATTTATAGTATTGTATTGTAATAATGTACTGTAATTTATAGTATTGTATTGTAGTTTTGTCTTCTAAAGGTCCTGTTCGTGGCTCAGTTCATAAGAGCATGGCACTAGCAACACCTGAGTTGTGTTTTCAATTCCCACTGGGGTCACATACCAAAATGTCCTTTTGGAAGCTTCTCCTACGTAAATGCCTTATAATGCGGTATTACAGTACTGTACTTGTCAATGCAATTTCAGTAAAGCAGTGTGAACTTCATTTTGGGTAAATTCTTGCTGTATAGGGGATTCATTTTTTACATACAGTACTTGATCATGAGAATATATATCATACTTTATATGTTTTTACTTTACAGACACACACTACCGGCCAAAAGTTTTAGAACACCTACTCATTCAAGGGTTTTTCTTTATTTTTACTATTTTCTACAATGTAGAATAATAGTGAAGACATCAACACTATGAAATAACACATATGGATTCATGTATTAAAAAATATATTTTTTAAAGAAACAAACCAAGAAGGGGAGTGATTGAGTGCTGCATCAGATGACCTGGCCTCCACAATCACTCGACCTCAACCCAATTGAGATGGCTTGGGATGACTTGGACCGCAGAGTGACGGAAAAGCAGCCAACAAGTGCTCAGCATATGTGGGAACTCCTACAAGACTGTTGGTAAAGCTTTCCAGGTGAAGCTGTTTGAGAGAATGCCATGAGTGTGCAAAGCTGTCATCAAGGCAAAGGGTGGCTATTTGAAGAATATGAAATATAAAATATATTTTGATTTGTTTAACACTTTTTCTGGTTACTACATGATTCCATATGTGTTATTTCATAGTTTTGATGCCACAATGTATAAAATAGTAAAAATAAAGAAAAACCCTTGAATGAGTAGGTGTTCTAAAACTTTGGACTGGTACTGTACATTTTCATTATGTAGTTCTCAAAACATTTAGTAGACAAACTGGTTTAAAATAAATAGGTTTACCAAACAGTTAGGCGATAATCAATCAAGAGCAGTCAGATTAAGTAATAGTAAAAAGGTACTGTAACAAATGAAAAGACAATCATATCAAAAGTAATGTGAGCGTTTATAAAAAAAAATATTTTAAAATCTGTCACTTTATTGGAACATGTCTTGCAATGTGAAACATGTATTTCTAGATGAAACACCGATTAAGTTTGGTGAAAAAGTGACTGTATGATTTTTTTGTGTTGTACATACATACATACGTACTTGTGAAAATTGTACCAAAGCGATAAAAAAATAAAAAAATGTGAATGCACAGCTTCTCCACAACACTCGCACTCAAACTCCTATTAAAACTTCTGTGTGCGTGTTTGTGGTGTGTGTGTGTGTGTGTGTGTGTGTGTGTGTGTGTGTGTGTGTGTGTGTGTGTGTGTGTGTGTGGTGTGTGTGTGTGTGTTCTCCACTATCACCTCCAGGGAGGGTGAAAACTACCTAGGCTTCTATCCTTCGTCGTTAATCGCCAGTGACACGGTCTCCTTTCCCCTCGCTGTGCTCTGCCTCCTGAAAACCTGAGCGGTAGAAAGCGGCGGGAGTGGAGGGAATGGGGGAGGGGGGGGGCCCAGCTTAGGACTGAAAATGGCAGCTGTCAGGAGGAGTGACGAGAGCCCCCCGTCCCATTCTCTTTCGACCGAGTGCTTTGAGAGCTTTGTCACATGCGGTACATACTCCAGGTCGTCAGAGTAAATGTGTGGCGGCAAGCTTGTCAAGTTGACTGAGGAGTTATGCCTGCGTGTGAACTCATGTGTGACTGCTTAGGTACTATTAAAGAAGCAGGGGGAGATGGGAATTTTTCTCCATCGATTCAGGGATACAATATATTCAGGCTCCTATGAGGAAACTGTGATACATGACAGATGGATGAACAAGAGAGTTGGATGAACAAGAGGCCCTTAGGTCTGGGCCACTCCAGACCTAGGGGCCTCATCTATAAGGTACTTAGTGCTTCTGGGTAAAGGTGTTCTGGTGTCTAGCCCATTCAAGGGCACCAACAGTTCCAGCTGAAGTCATACTACGTTCCTCATCTTGGCACCTCTTAGTAAGACAGCAAAAACACAAAAAACAAAACAAAGCCCAATTAACTGAAACTTTCTGTTTCCACTAGCATTGCTACATGCTCAAAAGGCAGTAGGTTATTGACGTTGAAAAATAACCAACTAAATAACCAACTAAATATCCAACTAAATAACCCGCTAACACCCTAGGTACATGTGAGTCGGGGAAAACAACTAAAACTTTTTGAAAAATGTGGACTATTCCTTTAAACTTGATGTCATCAATACAGCCAATAGTTGTTTCAGAGATTGTTCTATTGATAGAAAAGGCCCTTTCAGGTAAACCCATTTTTACAGTGACATACTACCAACAGATGCCAAGCCAGACACACATGGCCATATGAAGGTCACATGATCAAACGTACCTTAATATGGGACTCTCAACTTATCGACGTGTATAACCTCCTAACAGAATTCCATACTGTACATAGTTACATACTTCAATCTTTCATTTCACATATTTCTATGCATTTGCTGTAAAATGCAAGTAAGAGTCAGAGTTATTTATTCCAGCCCAACTCCCCCTTGGGTCGTTTCTTTAGGATCAAAGGTATCTGTCTTCATGAACCACCCAAACACGTGACTGGGAGGAGAGAAAAAAATAGTTTTTCAGTGTTTGGAAAATCCATGCAAAAGTCTAAAAAACATCATGACAAGATGAAGAAGAACCATCACCAAGATGAATGCTAAACAGGGCAATTGTACTCCGCTCTCTAGTCTGCCTCAGGCACTCTGAACTGGGGCAGGAAGCGGGAAAGGGATTGGACAGGGAGAGGAGGGGGGGGGGGGGGAGTTGTGCTGGGTCGTATTGGAAACACAGAGCGGTCGTTATCAGATCCAGATTATTTGTTGCGCATTAAGAAACAGCAAGGTATATCCCAGATGGCACCCTATACCCTACATAGCTCACTACTTCTGACCAGAGCCCTAAGAAGTGCACTATATGGCTAAATAAATAAATATATATATATATATATATATATATATATATATATATATATATATATATATATATATATATATATATATATATATATAGTACACATTGGGACACACACTATGTCTCATTGACTTGCCTTCCTTCTTTGAAAGGGTGTTTCCCCTCAAGGGATGAGGCTCTGCCTGGGTAACACTCACCAAACTGTAAAGAAAGGCCCCTACTCCAATCATCCAGTGTCATCGTTTAGCCCTCAAAACGATGTGAAGACAGCCATTTGAACCAGCTCCCACTTTGATTTAACTTCAGCTGGCGAGTCATAATGTTCAGCTGGCAAGTCACAATGGTTGTGCTCTTGCAGTTCTCTAACTCTCTCACCCCGCTTTTCTCTCTCTCCCTCTGTCTCCATCTTCCTCTACGTTGGAATATGAACCTTCACCACAGTCTGAGGTCCTGAGCGCTCTGCAGCAGGTTTCCATCAAGGATCTCGCTGTACTTTTCTCCATTCATCTTTGCCTCGATCCTGACTAGTCTCAAAGTCCCTGCTACTGAAAAACAGCCTCACAGCATGATGCTGCCACCACCATGCTTCACTGAAGGGATGGTGCCAGGTTTCCTCCAGTTAAATCTTGGATTCATCAGACCAGAGAATCTTGTTTCTCATGGTCTGAGAGTCTTTAGGTGCCTTTTCTCAAACCCCAAGCGAGCTGTCATATGCCTTTTACTGAGGAGTGGCTTCCGTCTGGCCAATCTACCATAAAGGCCTGATTGGTGGAGTGCTGCAGAGATGGTTGTCCTTCTGCAAGGTTCTCCCATTTCCGCAGAAGAACTCTAGAGCTCTGTCAGAGTGACCATCGGGTTCTTGGTCACCTCCCTGACCAAGGCCCTTCTCCCCCGATTGCTCAGTTTGGCCGGGCAAACAGCTCTAGGAAGAGTCTTGGTGGTTCCAAACTTCTTCCATTTAAGAATGATGGAGGCCACTGTGTTCTTGGGGACCTTCAATGCTGCAGAAATATTTTTTGTTCCCTTCCCCAGATCTGTGCCTCGACATATTCCTGTCTCGGAGCTCTACGGACAATTCCTTCAAACCTCATGGCTTGGTTTTTTCTCTGACATGCACTGTCCACTGTGGGACCATATATAGACAGGTATGTGCCTTTCCAAATCATGTCCAATCAATTGAATTTACCACAGGTGGACTCAAATTAAGTTGTAGAAACATCTCAAGGACGATCAAAAGATGATCATCATTATGGGGTATTTTGTGTACATACACTTAGGTTGGAGTCATTAAAACTTGTTTTTCAACACTCCACAAATTTCTTGTTAACAAACTATAGTTTTGGCAAGTCGGTTAGGACATCTACTTTGTGCATGACACAAGTAATTTTTCAAACAATTGTTTACCGACAGATTATTTCACTTATAATTCACTGTATCACAATTCCAGTGGGTCAGAAGTTTACATACACTAAATTGACTGTGCCTTTAAACAGCTTGGAAAATTCCAGAAAATTACGACATGGCTTTAGAAGCTTCCGATAGGCTAATTGACATAATTTGAGTCAATTGGAGGTGTACCTGTGGATGTATTTCAAGGCCTACCTACAAACTCAGTGTCTCTTTGCTTGACATCATGGGAAAATCAAAAGAAATCAGCCAAGACCTGATTCAGTTACACCAGCTCTGTCAGGAGGAATGGGCCAAAATTCACCCGACTTATTGTGGGAAGCTTGTGGAAGGCTACCCAAAATGTTTGACACAAGTTAAACAATTTAAAGGCAATGCTACCAAATACTAATTTAGTGTATGTTAACTTCTGACCCACTGGGAATGTGATGAAAGAAATAAAAGCTGAAATAAAGTATTCCCCCTACTATTATTCTGACATTTCACATTCTTAAAATAAAGTGGTGATTCTAACTGACCTAAAACAGGGAATATTTACTAGGATTAAATGTCAGGAATTGTGAAAAACTTAGTTTAAATGTATTTGGCTAAGGTGTATGTCAACTTCGGACTTCAACTGTACCATCACTCTCAATACCATCCTATCATATATATATACCATCACTCTCAATACCATCCTATCACAAATATATACCATCACTCTCAATACCATCCTATCACAAATATATACCATCACTCTCAATACCATCCTATCATATATATACCATCACTCTCAATATCATCCTATCAATCGGATTCCAAGCTTCAAGATTGCTTCGATCACGTGGACTGGGATATGTTCCGCATTGCGGCGAACAACAACATTAACAAATATGCTGAGTCATTAAGCGGGTTTATTAGCAAGTGCATCGGCGATGTCGTACCCACAGCGTCTATTAAAACATTCCCCAACCAGAAACTGTGGATTGATGGCAGCATTCACCCAAAACTGAAAGTGCGAACCACTGCTTTTAATCAGGGCAAGGTGACCGGAAACATGACCGAATACAAACCGTGTAACTATTCCCTCCGCAAGGCAATCAAACAAGCTAAGCGTCAGTATAGAGACAAAGTAGAGTCGCAACTCAACGGCTCAGACACGAGAGGTATGTGGCAGGGTCTACAGTCAATCACGGACTATAAAAGGAAAACCAGCCCCGTCACGGACCAGGATGTCTTGCTCCCAGACAGACTAAACAACTTCTTTGCTCGCTTTGAGGACAATACAGTGCCACTGACACGACCCGCTACCAAAACCTGCGGGCTCTCCTTCACTGCAGCCAACGTGAGTTAAACATTTAAACGTGTTAACCCTCGCAAGGCTGCCGGCCCAGACGGCATCCCCAGCCGCGTCCTCAGAGCATGCGCAGACCAGCTGGCTGGTGCGTTTATGGACATATTCAATCAATCCTTATCCCAGTCTGCTGTCCCCACATGCTTCAAGAGGGCCACCATTGTTCCTGTTCCCAAGAAAGCTAAGGTAACTGAGCTAAATGACTACCGCCCCGAAGCACTCACCTCCGTCATCATTAAGTGCTTTGAGAGACTAGTCAAGGACCATATCACCTCCACCCTACCTGACACCCTAGACCCACTCCAATTTGCTTACCGCCCCAATAGGTCCACAGACGACGCAATCACACTGCACACTGCCCTAACCCATCTAGACAAGAGGAATACCTATGTGAGAATGCTGTTCATTGACTACAGCTCAGCATATAACACCATAGTACCCTCCAAACTCGTCATCAAGCTCGAGACCCTGGGTCTCAACCCTGCCCTGTGCAACTGGGTCCTGGACTTCCTGACGGGCCGCCCCCAGGTGGTGAGGGTAGGTAACAACATCTCCACAACATCTCCACCCCGCTGATCCTCAACACTGGGACCCCACAAGGGTGCGTTCTCAGCCCTTTCCTGTACTCCCTGTTCACCCACGACTGCGTGGCCATGCACGCCTCCAACTCAATCATCAAGTTTGCAGACGACACTACAGTGGTAGGCTTGATTACCAACAACGACAAGACGGCCTACAGGGAGGAGGTGAGGGCCCTTGGAGTGTGGTGTCAGGAAAATAACTTCACACTCAACGTCAACAAAACAAAGGAGATGATCGTGGACTTCAGGAAACAGCAGAGGGAGCACCCCCCTATCCACATCGATGGGACAGTAGTGGAGAGGGTAGAAAGTTTTAAGTTCCTCGGCGTACACATCACGGACAAACTGAAATAGTCCAACCACACAGACAGCGTGGTGTAGAAGGCGCAGCAGCGCCTCTTCAACCTCAGGAGGCTGAAGAAATTTGGCTTGTCACCAAAAACACTCACAGACTTTTACAGTTGCACAATCGAGAGCATCCCGTCGGGCTGTATCACCGCCTGGTATGGCAACTGCTCCGCCCATAACCGTATGGCTCTCCAGAGGGTAGTGAGGTCTGCACAACGCATCACCGGGGGCAAACTACCTGCCCTCCATGACACCTACACCACCCGATGTCACAGGAAGGACAAAAAGATCATAAAGGACAACAACCACCCGAGCCACTGCCTGTTCACCCCGCTATCATCCAGAAGGCGAGGTCAGTACAGGTGCATCAAAGCGGGGACCGAGAGACTGAAAAACAGCTTCTAGCTCAAGGCCATCAGACTGTTAAATAGCCATCACTAACATTGAGTGGCTGCTGCCACCATACTGACTCAACTCCACCCACTTTAATAATGGATAAATGTATGTAATAAATGTATCACTAGCCACTTTAAACAATGCCACTTCATATAACGTTTACATACCCTACATTACTCAAGTCATATGTATATACTGTACTCTATACCATCTACTGCATCTTGCCATCTTGATGTAATGTATCACTAGTCACTTTAAACAATGCCACTTTTATATGTTTACATACCCTACATTACTCATCTCATATGTATATACTGTACTCTATACCATCCACTGCATCTTGCCTATGCCGTTCGGCCATCACTCATTCATATATTTATATGTACATATTCTTATTCATTCCTTTACACTTGTGTGTATAACGTAGTAGTTGTGAAATTGTTAGGTTAGATTACTCGTTGGATATTACTGCATGGTCGGAACGAAAAGCACAAGCATTTCACAACACTCACATTAACATCTGATAACCATGTGTATGTGACCAATAACATTTGACTTGATTTGATTTATACCATCACTCTCAATAGCATCCTATCATATATATATATATATATTTATATACCATCACTCTCAATACCATCTTACCTGCTTCTCCCAGATCATCATCACTTGAGGTTCCTTACTGTCTCAATGTAGTAGTTTATATTTATTATTGTTTTGGTTGTACACATACGGAATTCATCTTTTATCTGCCATGTATACACAACTAAAGTCTAACTAACTAAAGTCTAACTAACTAAAGTCTAACTAACTAAAGTCTAACTAACTAAAGTCTACACTGATACGTCTCTGTGTATCATGTACAAATGGGAATCTGTATGAGCGCATGCAGTGTGTGTGTGTGTGTGTGTGTGTGTGTGTGTGTGTGTGTGTGTGTGTGTGTGTGTGTGTGTGTGTGTGTGTGTGTGTGTGTGTGTGTGTGTGTGTGTGTGTGTGTGTGTGTGTGTGTGTGTGTGTGTGTGTGTGTTGGAGAAGATGGTTGGAGAACAACACTGACAGTAATCTATACAGCTCTGGACGGGAAGTTGAGCAAACGATCAGGATGAGCAGGTGCCATTTGACGAACGAAGCGTGTGTGTTTGTGAAGTGTGCCTGTCTCTGTGTGTGTGTCTTTGACAGGCTAGCCTGCCTGTCAGGCTAACACATAGAGAGGATAAAGTAGGAGACCAGGGATAGAGAGAGAGAGAGAGAGAGAGAGAGAGAGAGAGAGAGAGAGAGAGAGAGAGAGAGAGAGAGAGAGAGAGAGAGAGAGAGAGAGAGAGAGGAAAAAAAGATGTAAACCTAAAAGGAAGTGATTCCCAAACCGTCCGTAACAAAGCATCACCTACAGAGAGATGAACCTGGAGAAGAGTCCCCTGAGCAAGCTGGTCCTGGGGCTCTGTTCACAAACACAAACAGACCCCACAGAGCCCCAAGACAGCAACACAGTTAGACCCAACCAAATCATGAGAAAACAAAAAGATAATTACTTGGCACGTTGGAAAGATTTAACAAAAAAACAGAGCAAACTAGAATGCTTATTTGGCCCTAAACAGAGAGTACACAGTGGCAGAATACCTGACCACTGTGACTGACCCAAACTTAAGGAAAGCTTTGACTATGTACAGACTTAGTGAGCATAGCCTTGCTATTGAGAAAGGCCGCCGCAGGCAGACCTGGCTCTCAAGAGAAGACAGGCTATGTGCATACTGCCCACAAAATGAGGTGGAAACTGAGCTGTACTTCCTAACCTCCTACCAAATGTATGACCATATTAGAGACACATATTTCCCTAAGATTACACAGACCCACAAAGAATTTGGAAACAAATCCAATTTTGATAAACTCCCATATCTATTGGGTGAAATACCACAGTGTGCCATCACAGCAGCAAGATTTGTGACCTGTTGCCACAAGAAAAAGGCAACCAGTGAAGAACAAACAACATTGTAAATACAACCCATATTTATGTTTATTTATTTTCCCTTTTGTACTTCCATTATTTGGACATTGTTATAACACTGTATATATACATAATACGACATTTGTAACGTCTTTATTCTTTTGGTTCTTTTGTGAGTGTTCATTTTGATTGTTTATTTCACTTTTGTTTATTATCTACTTGCTTTGGCAATGAAAACATATGTTTCCCATGCCAATAAAGCCCCTAAAATTGAAATTGAAATGACAGTGAGAGCTGGGGGAGAGAATGAGAAAGAGAGAGAGAGAGAGAGAGAGAGAGAGAGAGAGAGAGAGACAGAGAGAGAGAGAGAGAGAGAGAGAGAGAGAGAGAGAGAGAGAGAGATTTCATTTTCATTTTCATTCATGACAGATTTTACTTTACGAATGAGTTTTTGGAGAGGTTATTCATTCCAGTGTTTTTTAGCAGGTGGCTGAGGGATACTGAGAGATGAGGACCATGCATATGGGACTAAGTACATAACAAAGTTGAATTCCACAGTAAAGATTATATTCAACTCAAATCAGATCAATGTCCAATTTTTGTTTACATTGTATCTGTATCGTGGGTCGTCTAAAGGAGACCAAGGCACAGCGTGTATAGTGCTCATTCTGTTCTTTAATGAAAAAACACTTGAACAAAACAACAAACGACCGACAACAGTTCCGTAAGGTACACTAGACTAAACGGAAAACAACTACCCACCCCCACACATGAAAAACAGGCTGCCTAAGTATGGCTTCCAATCAGAGACAACGATAGACAGCTGCCTCTGATTGGAAACCATACCTGGCCAAAACATAGAAAACAAAAACATAGAAATAGAAATCTAGAAAACCCCACATAGAAACAGCAAACCAAAACCACCCAAAACA
>NC_138305.1:6470000-6530000 GCF_965601325.2 Salmo salar
TTTATTTGCCAATGTCATTTACCAAACTCCAGGTGGTGCTATGCATGGTGAAAATAGAGCTCTTGTCACGTCCTGACTAGTATAAGGGGTTATTTGTTATTGTACTTTGGTCAGGGCGTGGCAGGGGGTGTTTGTTTAGTGTGTTCGGGGTTTTGGTTTATGTTCTATGTTTTCTATTTCTATGTGGTTTTTCTAGTTTTCTATTTCTATGTTGTGTTTTTTCAATGACCTCTAATTAGAGACAGCTGGTTGTCGTTGTCTCTAATTGGAGGCCATATTTAAGTGTGTTTGTTTTCACTTGTGTTGGTGGGTGGTTGTTTCCTAGTATAGTCTGAGCACCTTACGGGAATGTTTTCGTCATTTGTTTTGTGTAAGTGTTTTGTTTTTTTCCTTCAATAAATACGAAGATGAGGAATATGCCCGCTGCATAATGATCCGATGATTTCTCCTCTTCAGACGACGAAGTTTATGACAGCTCTTTGGCCAACTACACCAGCGGTGGATTGGGCCTTCGATATAACAATGCATATGTAGAAAATACCTCATCCCTACTGTAAAATATGGTGGTGGGTCTTTGATGTTATGGGGCTATTTTGCTTCCACTGGTAGTGGGGCCCTTGTTAACTCTTTCCACTCGTGGGAATTGGCCTATATTGATAGGGCTAAATTTAAAAGTTTCTTTCAGAAGGAATATGAAATGCATACCTATAGTAGCAATTGAAAGGGAACAGTTTGGAGATTATGGAGAAAAAAATATTAGACCACAGGTGAGGACACAACAGTTCACCTGACACAAGACTGAATCCAAAAATGTCGCTGTTGATTTTATATGCATTTTACATTTACTCAACTTTTTGCTGCATTTGTTGATAACAAAATCTGAAAATACTCTGGATACATTCAGTAACATGATAAGGCTGCTCCTGGAAAAGGTGGGGTAGATGCAACATAAGAGGAGAAAATGACAAGGGTTTGAGTGAGAGGACTATCAGATGTCTCGAAGTGGCCACATTGACACAAAGTTGCACAGTTCCTAAGTAATTTCAATGCACTTTTATGACTCAAAGAAGAGTCTAACTGTAAGGTGTTATTTTGAGCTCTCCTGTGCCGTTGAACTAGAGCAAGCACACTTGTAGTTGTTTTGTTTGGAACACAACCCTGCATCCCCGACATTACACAATTACTGTTGTTGTTTACGCAATCCGAAAACTTACCATTTTAAATCGCAATCTGTGTCAGGTGGGCATCATTTGAAAGCTTGTTCTATTGCCAACATGACTAGCTAAGTTATAAAATATGCTATTACAGTGTTATGCTTTCACATGGCAATTCAGAGAAACTGATCGAAATTTTGGCGAGCATAGAAAGGAGTTATGAGTGGATTCAGGTGTGTGCCACACATTTTCTTCAAAATTAAGGCAGTTACACATTTTAAAAACATGACAATATTTTTTCATACCAGATTTCACAACATATTATGTGTGTAACCTCAGGCCTCTACTCTACTACCACATATCTATAACACAAAATCCATGTGTTCATGTGTGCATAGTGGGTATGTTATTGTGTGTTTGTATGCATGTGTCTATGTTTGTGTTGCTTCACAGTCCCCGCTGTTCCATAAGGTGTATTTTTATCTGTTTTTTAATGTAATTTTACTGCTGGCATCAGTTACTTGATGTGGCATAGATTTCCATGCAGTCATGGTTCTATGTAGTACTATGCGCCGCCCATAGTCTGTTCTGGACTTGAGGACTCTGAATAGACCTCTGGTGACATGTCTTATGGGGTATGCATGGGGCTCCGAGTTGTGTGCCAGTAGTTCAAACAGACAGCTCGGTGCATTCAACATGTCAATACCTCTCACAAATAGTAGTGATGAAGTCAATCTCTCCTCCACTTTGAGCCAGGAGAGATTGACATGCATATTATTAATGTTAGCACTCTGTGTACACCGAAGGGCCAGCCATGCCCTGTTCTGAGCCTATTGCATTTTTCCTAAGTCCCTCTTTGTGGCTCCTGACCACAAGACTGAACAGTAGTCAAGGGGCGACAAACCTAGGACCTGTAGGACCTGCCTTATTGATAGTGTTGTTAAGCCAGAGCAGCGCTTTAATATGGACAGACAACTCCCCATCTTAGCTACTGTTGCATCAATATGTTTTGACCATGACAGTTTAAATTGCTCAATTTCAACAATGATTTGTCCCAAATACAATGCTTTTATGTTTTTTATGTTTAGGGCTAACGTTTTCCTTGCCACCCATTCTAAAACGAACTGCAGCTCTTTGTTAAGTGTTGCAGTGATTTCACTCACTGTTGTAGCTGAAGTGTATAGTGTTGAGTCATCCGCATACACAGATACACTGGCTTTACTCAAAGTCAGTGGCATGTCATTAGTAAAGATTGAAAAAAGTAGGGGCCTAGACAGCTGCCCTGGGGAATTCCTGATTATACTTGGATTTTGTTGGTTGGAGAGGCTTCCATTAAAGAACACCCTCTGTGTTCTGTTAGACAGGTAACTCTTTATCCATAGTATAGCAGAGGGTGTAAAGCCATAACACATACGTTTTTCCAGCAACAGACTATGATTGATAATGTCAAAAGCCACACTGAAGTCTAACAAAACAGCCGCCACAATCCTTTTATTATCAATATCTCTCAGCCAATCATCAGTCATTTGTGTAAGGCTGTGCTTGTTGAATGTCCTTCCCTATAAGCGTGCTGAAAGTCTGTTATCAATTGTTTTACTGTGAAATAGCATTGTATCTGGTCAAAAACAATTTTTTCCAAAAGGTTACTAAGAGTTGGTAACAAGCTGATTGGTCGGCTATTTGAGCCAATTAAGGGGGATTTACTATTCTTAGGTAGGGGAATAACTTTTGCTTCCCTCCAGGCCTGAGAGCACACACTTTCTAGTAGGCTTAAATTGAAGATATGGCAAATAAATAGGAGTGACAATATCGTCCCCTATTATCCTCAGTAATTTTCCATCTAAGTTGTCAGACCCTGGTGGCTTGTCATTGATGATAGACAATAATACTTTTTTCACCTCTTCCACACTTTTCGGAATTCAAAATTACAATTCTTATCTTTCATAATTTGGTCAGATATACTTGGATGTGTAGTGTCAGCGTTTGTTGCTGGCATGTCATGCCTAAGTGTAACGACCGTCGTAGTGAATGGACCAAGGTGCAGCGGGTTGAGTGCTCATCTGAACTTTTATTGTGAACACGACTAATAAACAAAACAATAAACTAACGAACAGTCTTGTATGCTCACACAGCTGTACAAAGGACAACCTCCCACAAATCCCATGACAAACACATTCCTATTTATAGGACCTTCAATCAGAGGCAATGACAGAAAGCTGCCTCCAATTGAAGGCCCCAACCCCAATTACCTAAACATAGAAATAGAAATGACTAGACATAACATAGAAATACACTAACACATGACAAAAACCCCAGAATACATAAACCAAACACCCCTCTAAATACACACACACCCCGAACCATATTAAACAAATACCTCCTGCCACATCCTGACCAAACTAAAATAACAAATAACCCCTTTACTGGTCAGGACGTGACACTAAGTTTGCTAATCTTGCCAATGAAAAAAATCATTAAAGTAGTTGGCAATATCAAGGCTCATGCCTTGGCAGCAGCCAAAGGGGATCCCTGATAAATACAAATACAAATTTCACACATGTTATCCAGATACTGACTGTTAGCACTTGATGGTCTATAGCATCTTCCCACAAGAATGGGCTGTGGTTGAGGCAGGTGAACCTGTAGCCATATTACTTCAACAGTATTTAACATTAAATCCTCTCTAAGCTTTACAGGAATGTGGTTCTGAATATAGACCGCAACACCACCCCTGTTGGCATTTCTGTCCTTTCTGTAAATGTTGGTTTTTGGTTCCTGATAGAACCCTTTTGAGTTCCATGTAGAACCCTTTCCACAGAGGGTTATACATGCAACCCAAAAGAGTTCTACCTGGATCCAAAAAGGGTTTGCCCTGGAACCAAAAAGGGTTCTACCTGGAACCAAAAAGGGTTCTCCTTTGGCGACAGCTGAAGAACCCCTTTGGAACCCTTTTTTCTAAGAGTGTGAGTATAAAGTCATATACATTCCTATTTTTTTTAAGTGTACAATATTTGTATAATTTATTTTCTACAGTATTTCTTGTTCATCTTTATCAAGGGATCAAATCATTCCAGACCCCTCTGTATACCGATAGAATTAGAATGATTCATCACACTTGGAAATGAAAATTCTTTGGGTGCATCTCCCTTGGAAATTCTAATTATTTGGATACATCTCCATTGGACATTCTAATTATTGTGTACATCTACCTTGGATATTCTAATTATTGTGGTACATCTACCTTGGACTTTCTAATTATTTGGGTACATTTCCCTTAGACATTCCCATAGACATACCATTGGCAAATAATGGATGAGTCACCATTCTGTGAGTCATTTCAGATATTTGAGCAATGCAGAGACACAGTCATGGCGTAATCATGAATCAGTCAACGTGAAGAGATTGGTCAGGCTAATCTACGGTATACATACGGGTGTGCAAGACACAAACATTGTTTGATATGTTTTTTGGTCAACTTCCTTCTTTCATAATCTGTTGATGTCAATGGCATGGTTCTTACGTTTCCTCCATAACTGTTGGGAATCTTCTGTTGCAATAACACCCTAGTGGTTCATCATGGATTGTCTTCTGCTGATGGCGTTCAACACCTCAGTGGTTTTAACAATTACTTTGTTTTGTTTTAACTGTCACCTTCCATTAGGAATGTTACTTTAAAGTCCACAACGAATCGGCAGAATACAACTTTTTTTTTCTCCAAATACAACACTGCAATCAGAGATCATTTGAATGTAACAATACATCCTTGGGGTGCTTCCTAAATGGCTCCATACTCACTACGTAGTGCACTATATATGGAATAAGATGCCAGTTGGGATGCAACCTTGTTGTTGTTGATGCCCCACCGTTTATAATGTATTGTGGGATGATGTGTAGACCATGTATGGAACCCGAAGAAGCATGCAGAAGAATTAACATCTTCCCCATTCATTAATTACAATTTAATTCCACTTTGATTCACCAGATAATTACACTGTTGCATTTGCTGTTATCCGCAATATTCCAATTTGATGAGGAAGGTGTATTTTTATGCTAATTACGTTGTTGTTTCGATATTTGTGCAGAAACAAAAGAGGGAAAATGGATTGCTACGTAATTACCACTGTGGTGAACTGATCTAGCAATACACTACATAGCTGATTTCTTTCCTTTAATTTGAGTCTAATTGTCAGACACGTAACAGAGCATCGCTAGCCACAGTACCAATAGAGTTACTTGCCAGTTGCCAGACTCATGACATGTTACTACCAGCAACGGCATGGGGAAAATCCCTAATTTCTGTGATTCTTCTACTTACATTCCGTGGTGTCTCATCCTAAACTATGGAATTGTGTGATTTTCCTTGTTTCGAACAGAAACAGAAGGGTCTATGTATAATAGCCTGGTCCCAGATCTGTTTGTGCTATCTTGACAACTCCTATGGTCATTGATAGCAAGACAGCACAAACAGATCTGGGACCAGTCTGGGTGAGGAGATGAAAGACATGGAATGTCCCTCTCTGTCATGGAAAATGCCAAGTAGTGACTTCACCTCTTTATGAGCCTACCTGCTACACGCAGTAAGAGAGAGAGAGATCACTAGTTAGGGGACTACTAGAGGTACAAGCCTGTACCAGAGGTCTGTTAGCATACTGTGATTGCTACAGGCCTGTCTGTACCAGAGGTCTGTTAGCATACTGTGATGGCTACAGGCGTGTCTGTACCAGAGGTCTGTTAACATACTGTGATGGCTACAGGCGTGTCTGTACCAGAGGTCTGTTAGCATACTGTGATGGCTACAGGCGTGTCTGTACCAGAGGTCTGTTAGCATACTGTGATGGCTACAGGCGTGTCTGTACCAGAGGTCTGTTAACATACTGTGATGGCTACAGGCCTGTCTGTACCAGAGGTCTGTTAGCATACTGTGATGGCTACAGGCGTGTCTGTACCAGAGGTCTGTTAACATACTGTGATGGCTACAGGCGTGTCTGTACCAGAGGTCTGTTAGCATACTGTGATGGCTACAGGCGTGTCTGTACCAGAGGTCTGTTAGCATACTGTGATGGCTACAGGCGTGTCTGTACCAGAGGTCTGTTAGCATACTGTGATGGCTACAGGCCTGTCTGTACCAGAGGTCTGTTAGCATACTGTGATGGCTACAGGCGTGTCTGTACCAGAGGTCTGTTAACATACTGTGATGGCTACAGGCGTGTCTGTACCAGAGGTCTGTTAGCATACTGTGATGGCTACAGGCGTGTCTGTACCAGAGGTCTGTTAGCATACTGTGATGGCTACAGGCGTGTCTGTACCAGAGGTCTGTTAACATACTGTGATGGCTACAGGCGTGTCTGTACCAGAGGTCTGTTAGCATACTGTGATGGCTACAGGCGTGTCTGTACCAGAGGTCTGTTAGCATACTGTGATGGCTACAGGCGTGTCTGTACCAGAGGTCTGTTAGACATACTGTGATGGCTACAGGCGTGTCTGTACCAGAGGTCTGTTAGCATACTGTGATGGCTACAGGCGTGTCTGTACCAGAGGTCTGTTAGCATACTGTGATGGCTACAGGCGTGTCTGTACCAGAGGTCTGTTAGCATACTGTGATGGCTACAGGCGTGTCTGTACCAGAGGTCTGTTAGCATACTGTGATGGCTACAGGCGTGTCTGTACCAGAGGTCTGTTAGAATACTGTGATGGCTACAGGCGTGTCTGTACCAGAGGTCTGTTAGCATACTGTGATGGCTACAGGCGTGTCTGTACCAGAGGTCTGTTAGCATACTGTGATGGCTACAGGCCTGTCTGTACCAGAGGTCTGTTAGCATACTGTGATGGCTACAGGCGTGTCTGTACCAGAGGTCTGTTAGCATACTGTGATGGCTACAGGCGTGTCTGTACCAGAGGTCTGTTAGCATACTGTGATGGCTACAGGCGTGTCTGTACCAGAGGTCTGTTAGCATACTGTGATGGCTACAGGCGTGTCTGTACCAGAGGTCTGTTAGCATACTGTGATGGCTACAGGCGTGTCTGTACCAGAGGTCTGTTAGCATACTGTGATGGCTACAGGCGTGTCTGTACCAGAGGTCTGTTAGCATACTGTGATGGCTACAGGCGTGTCTGTACCAGAGGTCTGTTAGCATACTGTGATGGCTACAGGCGTGTCTCTACCAGAGGTCTGTTAGCATACTGTGATGGCTACAGGCGTGTCTGTACCAGAGGTCTGTTAGCATACTGTGATGGCTACAGGCGTGTCTGTACCAGAGGTCTGTTAGCATACTGTGATGGCTACAGGCGTGTCTGTACCAGAGGTCTGTTAGCATACTGTGATGGCTACAGGCGTGTCTGTACCAGAGGTCTGTTAGCATACTGTGATGGCTACAGGCGTGTCTGTACCAGAGGTCTGTTAGCATACTGTGATGGCTACAGGCGTGTCTGTACCAGAGGTCTGTTAGCATACTGTGATGGCTACAGGCCTGTCTGTACCAGAGGTCTGTTAGCATACTGTGATGGCTACAGGCCTGTCTGTACCAGAGGTCTGTTAGCATACTGTGATGGCTACAGGCGTGTCTGTACCAGAGGTCTGTTAGACATACTGTGATGGCTACAGGCGTGTCTGTACCAGAGGTCTGTTAGCATACTGTGATGGCTACAGGCGTGTCTGTACCAGAGGTCTGTTAGCATACTGTGATGGCTACAGGCGTGTCTGTACCAGAGGTCTGTTAGCATACTGTGATGGCTACAGGCGTGTCTGTACCAGAGGTCTGTTAGCATACTGTGATGGCTACAGGCGTGTCTGTACCAGAGGTCTGTTAGCATACTGTGATGGCTACAGGCGTGTCTGTACCAGAGGTCTGTTAGCATACTGTGATGGCTACAGGCCTGTCTGTACCAGAGGTCTGTTAGCATACTGTGATGGCTACAGGCGTGTCTGTACCAGAGGTCTGTTAGAATACTGTGATGGCTACAGGCCTGTCTGTACCAGAGGTCTGTTAACATACTGTGATGGCTACAGGCGTGTCTGTACCAGAGGTCTGTTAACATACTGTGATGGCTACAGGCGTGTCTGTACCAGAGGTCTGTTAGCATACTGTGATGGCTACAGGCCTGTCTGTACCAGAGGTCTGTTAGCATACTGTGATGGCTACAGGCGTGTCTGTACCAGAGGTCTGTTAGCATACTGTGATGGCTACAGGCGTGTCTGTACCAGAGGTCTGTTAGCATACTGTGATGGCTACAGGCGTGTCTGTACCAGAGGTCTGTTAGCATACTGTGATGGCTACAGGCGTGTCTGTACCAGAGGTCTGTTAACATACTGTGATGGCTACAGGCGTGTCTGTACCAGAGGTCTGTTAGCATACTGTGATGGCTACAGGCGTGTCTGTACCAGAGGTCTGTTAGCATACTGTGATGGCTACACGCCTGTCTGTACCAGAGGTCTGTTAACATACTGTGATGGCTACAGGCCTGTCTGTACCAGAGGTCTGTTACCCAGAGGTCTTACTGGCAGTTGTGTCTGCTTTGTGTGAAGTATTGCTGTCTCTAACTTCTTGCCCTTTGTGCTGTTGTCTGTGCCTAATAATGTTTGTACCATGTTTTGTGCTTCTACCTTGTAGTGTTGCTACCATGTTCTGTTATGTTGTGATGCTACCATGCTGTGTTGTCGCCTTACTATGTTGTTGTCTTAGGTCTCTCTTTATCTAGTGTTGTGTTGTGTTGTCTCTCTTGTTGTGATGTGTTTTTTTGTCCAATATATATAATGTGTTTATTTTTAAAACATTATCCCAGCCCCCGTCCCCGCAGGAGGCCTTTTGGTAGCCCGTCATTGTAATTAAGAATTTGTTCATAACTGACTTGCCTAGTTAAACAAAGGTTAAATCAAATAAATAAAATAGTGAGTGTATATATAGTCTAGTGAGTGTGTATATATAGTCTAGTGAGTGTGTATATATAGTCTAGTGAGTGTATATGGTGTGTGTATAGAGTCTAGTGAGTGTGTATATATAGTCTAGTGAGTGTGTATATGGTGTGTATATATAGTCTAGTGAGTGTGTAAATGGTGTGTATATATAGTCTAGTGAGTGTAAATGGTGTATATATAGAGTCTAGTGAGTGTGTATATATAGTCTAGTGAGTGTGTATATATAGTCTGTGTGTGTGTAAATGGTGTGTATATATAGTCTAGTGAGTGTATATGGTGTATATATAGAGTCTAGTGAGTGTGTATATATAGTCTAGTGAGTGTGTATATGTAGTCTAGTGAGTGTGTATATGGTGTGTATATATAGAGTCTAGTGAGTGTGTATATGGTGTGTATATATAGAGTGTGTATATATATTCTAGTGAGTGTGTATATAGTGTGTATGTATTGTCTATATATTGTCTAGTGAGTGTAAATGGTGTGTATATATAGTCTAGTGAGTGTGTATATATAGTCTAGTGAGTGTGTATATATAGTCTAGTGAGTGTGTATATGGTGTGTATATATAGTCTAGTGAGTGTGTATATATGGTCTAGTGAGTGTGTATATGGTGTGTATATATAGTCTAGTGAGTGTGTATATGGTGTATATATAGAGTCTAGTGAGTTTGTATATAGTGTGTATATATAGTCTAGTGAGTGTGTATATAGTGTCTATATATAGTCTAGTGAGTGTGTATATAGTGTGTATATATAGTCTAGTGAGTGTGTATATGGTGTGTATATAGAGTCTAGTGAGTGTGTATATATAGTCTAGTGAGTGTGTATATGGTGTGTATATAGAGTCTAGTGAGTGTGTATATATAGTCTAGTGTGTGTGTAAATGGTGTGTATATATAGTCTAGTGAGTGTATATGGTGTGTATATTTAGTCTAGTGAGTGTGTATATATAGTCTAGTGAGTGTGTATATTGTGTATATATAGAGTCTAGTCAGTGTGTATGTATAGTCTAGTGTGTGTGTGTAAATGGTGTGTATATATAGTCTAGTGAGTGTATATGGTGTGTATATATAGTCTAGTGAGTGTATATGGTGTATATATAGAGTCTAGTGAGTGTGTATATGGTGTATATATAGAGTCTAGTGAGTGTGTATATATAGTCTAGTGAGTGTGTATATGTAGTCTAGTGAGTGTGTATATGGTGTGTATATATAGAGTCTAGTGAGTGTGTAGATGGTGTGTATATATAGAGTGTGTATATATATTCTAGTGAGTGTGTATATAGTGTGTATGTATTGTCTATATATTGTCTAGTGAGTGTAAATGGTGTGTATATATAGTCTAGTGAGTGTGTATATATAGTCTAGTGAGTGTGTATATATAGTCTAGTGAGTGTGTATATGGTGTGTATATATAGTCTAGTGAGTGTGTGTATATGGTCTAGTGAGTGTGTATATGGTGTGTATATATAGTCTAGTGAGTGTGTATATGGTGTGTATATAGAGTCTAGTGAGTGTGTATATATAGTCTAGTGAGTGTGTATATGGTGTGTATATAGAGTCTAGTGAGTGTGTATATATAGTCTAGTGTGTGTGTAAATGGTGTGTATATATAGTCTAGTGAGTGTATATGGTGTGTATTTTTAGTCTAGTGAGTGTGTATATATAGTCTAGTGAGTGTGTATATTGTGTATATATAGAGTCTAGTCAGTGTGTATGTATAGTCTAGTGTGTGTGTAAATGGTGTGTATATATAGTCTAGTGAGTGTATATGGTGTGTATATATAGTCTAGTGAGTGTATATGGTGTATATATAGAGTCTAGTGAGTGTGTATATGGTGTATATACAGAGTCTAGTGAGTGTGTATATATAGTCTAGTGAGTGTGTATATGTAGTCTAGTGAGTGTGTATATGGTGTGTATATATAGAGTCTAGTGAGTGTGTAGATGGTGTGTATATATAGAGTGTGTATATATATTCTAGTGAGTGTGTATATAGTGTGTATGTATTGTCTATATATTGTCTAGTGAGTGTAAATGGTGTGTATATATAGTCTAGTGAGTGTGTATATATAGTCTAGTGAGTGTGTATATATAGTCTAGTGAGTGTGTATATGGTGTGTATATATAGTCTAGTGAGTGTGTATATATGGTCTAGTGAGTGTGTATATGGTGTGTATATATAGTCTAGTGAGTGTGTATATGGTGTATATATAGAGTCTAGTGAGTTTGTATATAGTGTGTATATATAGTCTAGTGAGTGTGTATATAGTGTCTATATATAGTCTAGTGAGTGTGTATATAGTGTGTATATATAGTCTAGTGAGTGTGTATATGGTGTGTATATAGAGTCTAGTGAGTGTGTATATACAGTCTAGTGAGTGTGTATATGGTGTGTATATAGAGTCTAGTGAGTGTGTATATATAGTCTAGTGTGTGTGTAAATGGTGTGTATATATAGTCTAGTGAGTGTATATGGTGTGTATATTTAGTCTAGTGAGTGTGTATATATAGTCTAGTGAGTGTGTATATTGTGTATATATAGAGTCTAGTCAGTGTGTATGTATAGTCTAGTGTGTGTGTAAATGGTGTGTATATATAGTCTAGTGAGTGTATATGGTGTGTATATATAGTCTAGTGAGGTGTATGAGGTGGTGTATATATAGAGTCTAGTGAGTGTGTATATATAGTCTAGTGAGTGTGTATATGTAGTCTAGTGAGTGAGTATATGGTGTGTATATATAGAGTCTAGTGAGTGTGTAGATGGTGTGTATATATAGAGTGTGTATATATAGTCTAGTGAGTGTGTATGTAGTGTGTATATATAGTCTAGTGAGTGTGTATATATAGTGTAGTGAGTGTGTATATAGTGTGTATATATAGTCTAGTGAGTGTGTATATAGTGTGTATATATAGTCTAGTGAGTGTGTATATGGTGTGTATATATAGTCTAGTGAGTGTGTATATAGTGTGTATATATAGTCTAGTGAGTGTGTATATAGTGGGTATATATAGTCTAGTGAGTGTGTATATTTAGTCTAGTGAGTGTGTATATATAGTCTAGTGAGTGTGTATATTGTGTATATATAGAGTCTAGTCAGTGTGTATGTATAGTCTAGTGTGTGTGTAAATGGTGTGTATATATAGTCTAGTGAGTGTATATGGTGTGTATATATAGTCTAGTGAGTGTATATGGTGTATATATAGAGTCTAGTGAGTGTGTATATGTGTATATCAGGTCTAGTGGTGTGTATATATAGTCTAGTGAGTGTGTATATGTAGTCTAGTGAGTGTGTATATGGTGTGTATATATAGAGTCTAGTGAGTGTGTAGATGGTGTGTATATATAGAGTGTGTATATATAGTCTAGTGAGTGTGTATATAGTGTGTATATATTGTCTATATATTGTCTAGTGAGTGTAAATGGTGTGTATATATAGTCTAGTGAGTGTGTATGTAGTGTGTATATATAGTCTAGTGAGTGTGTATATATAGTGTAGTGAGTGTGTATATTGTGTGTATATATAGTCTAGTGAGTGTGTATATAGTGGGTATATATAGTCTAGTGAGTGTGTATATGGTGTGTATATATAGTCTAGTGAGTGTGTATATAGTGTGTATATATAGTCTAGTGAGTGTGTATATAGTGGGTATATATAGTCTAGTGAGTGTGTATATAGAGTCTAGTGAGTGTGTATATATAGTCTAGTGAGTGTGTATATGTAGTCTAGTGAGTGTGTATATGGTGTGTATATATAGAGTCTAGTGAGTGTGTAGATGGTGTGTATATATAGAGTGTGTATATATAGTCTAGTGAGTGTGTATATAGTGTGTATATATTGTCTATATATTGTCTAGTGAGTGTAAATGGTGTGTATATATAGTCTAGTGAGTGTGTATGTAGTGTGTATATATAGTCTAGTGAGTGTGTATATATAGTGTAGTGAGTGTGTATATTGTGTGTATATATAGTCTAGTGAGTGTGTATATAGTGGGTATATATAGTCTAGTGAGTGTGTATATGGTGTGTATATATAGTCTAGTGAGTGTGTATATAGTGTGTATATATAGTCTAGTGAGTGTGTATATAGTGGGTATATATAGTCTAGTGAGTGTGTATATAGAGTCTAGTGAGTGTGTATGTAGTGTGTGTATATAGTCTAGTGAGTGTGTATATAGTGTGTATATATAGTCTAGTGAGTGTGTATATGGTGTGTATATATAGTCTAGTGAGTGTGTATATAGTATGTATATATAGTCTAGTGTGTGTGTAAATGGTGTGTATATATAGTCTAGTGAGTGTATATGGTGTGTATATATAGAGTCTAGTGAGTGTGTATATATAGTCTAGTGAGTGTGTATATGGTGTGTATATATAGTCTAATGAGTGTGTATATATAGTCTAGTGAGTGTGTATATGGTGTATATATATAGTCTAGTGAGTGTGTATATAGTGTCTATATATAGTCTGGTGAGTGTGTATATAGTGTGTATATATAGTCTAGTGAGTGTGTATATATAGTCTAGTGTGTGTGTAAATGGTGTGTATATATAGTCTAGTGAGTGTATATGGTGTGTATATATAGTCTAGTGAGTGTGTATATATAGTGTAGTGAGTGTGTATATAGTGTGTATATATAGAGTCTAGTGAGTGTGTATATAGTGTGTATATATAGTCTAGTGAGTGTGTATATAGTGTCTATATATAGTCTAGTGAGTGTGTATATAGTGTGTATATATAGTCTAGTGAGTGTGTATATATAGTCTAGTGAGTGTGTATATATAGTTTAGTGAGTGTGTATATAGTGTGTATATATAGTATAGTGAGTGTGTATATGGTGTGTAAATATAGTCTAGTGAGTGCCTATATAGTGTGTATATATAGTCTAGTGTGTGTATATATGGTGTGTAAATAGAGTCTAGTGAGTGTGTATATAGTGTGTATATATAGTCTAGTGAGTGTGTATATGGTGTGTATATAGAGTCTAGTGAGTGTGTATATAGTGTGTATATATAGTCTAGTGAGTGTGTATATGGTGTATATATAGAGTCTATTGAGTGTGTATATAGTGTTTATATATAGTCTAGTGAGTGTGTATATATAGTCTAGTGAGTGCGTATATAGTGTATATAGTTTGTATATATAGTCTAGTGAGTGTGTATATATAGTCTAGTGAGTGTGTTTATAGTGTGTATATATAGTCGAGTGAGTGTGTATATAGAGTCTAGTGAGTGTGTATATTGTGTGTATATAGTCTAGTGAGTGTGTATATAGTGTGTATATATAGTCTTAGTGTGTATATGGTGTGTATATATATAGTCTAGTGAGTGTATATATAGTGTGTATATATAGTCTAGTGTGTGTGTAAATGGTGTGTATATATAGTCTAGGGAGTGTATATGGTGTGTATATATAGAGTATAGTGAGTTTGTATATATAGTCTAGTGAGTGTGTATATATAGTCTAGTGAGTGTGTATATGGTGTGTATATATAGTCTAGTGAGTGTGTATATATAGTCTAGTGAGTGTGTATATGGTGTGTATATATAGTCTATTGAGTGTGTATATGGTGTGTATATATAGTCTAGTGAGTGTGTATATAGTGTCTATATATAGTCTAGTGAGTGTGTATATAGTGTGTATATATAGTCTAGTGAGTGTGTATATGGTGTGTATATATAGTCTAGTGAGTGTGTATATATAGTCTAGTGAGTGTGTATATGGTGTGTATATATAGTCTAGTGAGTGTGTATATGGTGTATATATAAAGTCTAGTGAGTGTGTATATAGTGTGTATATATAGTCTAGTGAGTGTGTATATAGTTTGTATATATAGACTAGTGAGTGTGTATATGGTGTGTATATATAGTCTAGTGAGTGTGTATATATAGTCTAGTGAGTGTGTATATGGTGTGTATATATAGTCTATTGAGTGTGTATATGGTGTGTATATATAGTCTAGTGAGTGTGTATATAGTGTCTATATATAGACTAGTGAGTGTGTATATATTGTGTATATATAGTCTAGTGAGTGTGTATATGGTGTGTATATATAGTCTAGTGAGTGTGTATATATAGTCTAGTGAGTGTGTATATATAGTCTAGTGAGTGTGTATATGGTGTGTATATATAGTCTAGTGAGTGTGTATATATGGTCTAGTGAGTGTGTATATGGTGTGTATATATAGTCTAGTGAGTGTGTATATGGTGTATATATAGAGTCTAGTGAGTTTGTATATAGTGTGTATATATAGTCTAGTGAGTGTGTATATAGTGTCTATATATAGTCTAGTGAGTGTGTATATAGTGTGTATATATAGTCTAGTGAGTGTGTATATGGTGTGTATATAGAGTCTAGTGAGTGTGTATATATAGTCTAGTGTGTGTGTAAATGGTGTGTATATATAGTCTAGTGAGTGTATATGGTGTGTATATTTAGTCTAGTGAGTGTGTATATATAGTCTAGTGAGTGTGTATATTGTGTATATATAGAGTCTAGTCAGTGTGTATGTATAGTCTAGTGTGTGTGTAAATGGTGTGTATATATAGTCTAGTGAGTGTATATGGTGTGTATATATAGTCTAGTGAGTGTATATGGTGTATATATAGAGTCTAGTGAGTGTGTATATGGTGTATATATAGAGTCTAGTGAGTGTGTATATATAGTCTAGTGAGTATGTATATGTAGTCTAGTGAGTGTGTATATGGTGTGTATATATAGAGTCTAGTGAGTGTGTAGATGGTGTGTATATATAGAGTGTGTATATATATTCTAGTGAGTGTGTATATAGTGTGTATGTATTGTCTATATATTGTCTAGTGAGTGTAAATGGTGTGTATATATAGTCTAGTGAGTGTGTATATATAGTCTAGTGAGTGTGTATATATAGTCTAGTGAGTGTGTATATGGTGTGTATATATAGTCTAGTGAGTGTGTATATATGGTCTAGTGAGTGTGTATATGGTGTGTATATATAGTCTAGTGAGTGTGTATATAGTGGGTATATATAGTCTAGTGAGTGTGTATATAGAGTCTAGTGAGTGTGTATATATAGTCTAGTGAGTGTGTATATGTAGTCTAGTGAGTGTGTATATGGTGTGTATATATAGAGTCTAGTGAGTGTGTAGATGGTGTGTATATATAGAGTGTGTATATATAGTCTAGTGAGTGTGTATATAGTGTGTATATATTGTCTATATATTGTCTAGTGAGTGTAAATGGTGTGTATATATAGTCTAGTGAGTGTGTATGTAGTGTGTATATATAGTCTAGTGAGTGTGTATATATAGTGTAGTGAGTGTGTATATTGTGTGTATATATAGTCTAGTGAGTGTGTATATAGTGGGTATATATAGTCTAGTGAGTGTGTATATGGTGTGTATATATAGTCTAGTGAGTGTGTATATAGTGTGTATATATAGTCTAGTGAGTGTGTATATAGTGGGTATATATAGTCTAGTGAGTGTGTATATAGAGTCTAGTGAGTGTGTATGTAGTGTGTGTATATAGTCTAGTGAGTGTGTATATAGTGTGTATATATAGTCTAGTGAGTGTGTATATGGTGTGTATATATAGTCTAGTGAGTGTGTATATAGTATGTATATATAGTCTAGTGTGTGTGTAAATGGTGTGTATATATAGTCTAGTGAGTGTATATGGTGTGTATATATAGAGTCTAGTGAGTGTGTATATATAGTCTAGTGAGTGTGTATATGGTGTGTATATATAGTCTAATGAGTGTGTATATATAGTCTAGTGAGTGTGTATATGGTGTATATATATAGTCTAGTGAGTGTGTATATAGTGTCTATATATAGTCTGGTGAGTGTGTATATAGTGTGTATATATAGTCTAGTGAGTGTGTATATATAGTCTAGTGTGTGTGTAAATGGTGTGTATATATAGTCTAGTGAGTGTATATGGTGTGTATATATAGTCTAGTGAGTGTGTATATATAGTGTAGTGAGTGTGTATATAGTGTGTATATATAGAGTCTAGTGAGTGTGTATATAGTGTGTATATATAGTCTAGTGAGTGTGTATATAGTGTCTATATATAGTCTAGTGAGTGTGTATATAGTGTGTATATATAGTCTAGTGAGTGTGTATATATAGTCTAGTGAGTGTGTATATATAGTTTAGTGAGTGTGTATATAGTGTGTATATATAGTATAGTGAGTGTGTATATGGTGTGTAAATATAGTCTAGTGAGTGCCTATATAGTGTGTATATATAGTCTAGTGTGTGTATATATGGTGTGTAAATAGAGTCTAGTGAGTGTGTATATAGTGTGTATATATAGTCTAGTGAGTGTGTATATGGTGTGTATATAGAGTCTAGTGAGTGTGTATATAGTGTGTATATATAGTCTAGTGAGTGTGTATATGGTGTATATATAGAGTCTATTGAGTGTGTATATAGTGTTTATATATAGTCTAGTGAGTGTGTATATATAGTCTAGTGAGTGCGTATATAGTGTATATAGTTTGTATATATAGTCTAGTGAGTGTGTATATATAGTCTAGTGAGTGTGTTTATAGTGTGTATATATAGTCGAGTGAGTGTGTATATAGAGTCTAGTGAGTGTGTATATTGTGTGTATATAGTCTAGTGAGTGTGTATATAGTGTGTATATATAGTCTTAGTGTGTATATGGGTGTATATATATAGTCTAGTGAGTGTATATATAGTGTGTATATATAGTCTAGTGTGTGTGTAAATGGTGTGTATATATAGTCTAGGGAGTGTATATGGTGTGTATATATAGAGTATAGTGAGTTTGTATATATAGTCTAGTGAGTGTGTATATATAGTCTAGTGAGTGTGTATATGGTGTGTATATATAGTCTAGTGAGTGTGTATATATAGTCTAGTGAGTGTGTATATGGTGTGTATATATAGTCTATTGAGTGTGTATATGGTGTGTATATATAGTCTAGTGAGTGTGTATATAGTGTCTATATATAGTCTAGTGAGTGTGTATATAGTGTGTATATATAGTCTAGTGAGTGTGTATATGGTGTGTATATATAGTCTAGTGAGTGTGTATATATAGTCTAGTGAGTGTGTATATGGTGTGTATATATAGTCTAGTGAGTGTGTATATGGTGTATATATAAAGTCTAGTGAGTGTGTATATAGTGTGTATATATAGTCTAGTGAGTGTGTATATAGTTTGTATATATAGACTAGTGAGTGTGTATATGGTGTGTATATATAGTCTAGTGAGTGTGTATATATAGTCTAGTGAGTGTGTATATGGTGTGTATATATAGTCTATTGAGTGTGTATATGGTGTGTATATATAGTCTAGTGAGTGTGTATATAGTGTCTATATATAGACTAGTGAGTGTGTATATAGTGTGTATATATAGTCTAGTGAGTGTGTATATGGTGTGTATATATAGTCTAGTGAGTGTGTATATATAGTCTAGTGAGTGTGTATATATAGTCTAGTGAGTGTGTATATGGTGTGTATATATAGTCTAGTGAGTGTGTATATATGGTCTAGTGAGTGTGTATATGGTGTGTATATATAGTCTAGTGAGTGTGTATATGGTGTATATATAGAGTCTAGTGAGTTTGTATATAGTGTGTATATATAGTCTAGTGAGTGTGTATATAGTGTCTATATATAGTCTAGTGAGTGTGTATATAGTGTGTATATATAGTCTAGTGAGTGTGTATATGGTGTGTATATAGAGTCTAGTGAGTGTGTATATATAGTCTAGTGTGTGTGTAAATGGTGTGTATATATAGTCTAGTGAGTGTATATGGTGTGTATATTTAGTCTAGTGAGTGTGTATATATAGTCTAGTGAGTGTGTATATTGTGTATATATAGAGTCTAGTCAGTGTGTATGTATAGTCTAGTGTGTGTGTAAATGGTGTGTATATATAGTCTAGTGAGTGTATATGGTGTGTATATATAGTCTAGTGAGTGTATATGGTGTATATATAGAGTCTAGTGAGTGTGTATATGGTGTATATATAGAGTCTAGTGAGTGTGTATATATAGTCTAGTGAGTATGTATATGTAGTCTAGTGAGTGTGTATATGGTGTGTATATATAGAGTCTAGTGAGTGTGTAGATGGTGTGTATATATAGAGTGTGTATATATATTCTAGTGAGTGTGTATATAGTGTGTATGTATTGTCTATATATTGTCTAGTGAGTGTAAATGGTGTGTATATATAGTCTAGTGAGTGTGTATATATAGTCTAGTGAGTGTGTATATATAGTCTAGTGAGTGTGTATATGGTGTGTATATATAGTCTAGTGAGTGTGTATATATGGTCTAGTGAGTGTGTATATGGTGTGTATATATAGTCTAGTGAGTGTGTATATGGTGTATATATAGAGTCTAGTGAGTTTGTATATAGTGTGTATATATAGTCTAGTGAGTGTGTATATAGTGTCTATATATAGTCTAGTGAGTGTGTATATAGTGTGTATATATAGTCTAGTGAGTGTGTATATGGTGTGTATATAGAGTCTAGTGAGTGTGTATATATAGTCTACTGAGTGTGTATATGGTGTGTATATAGAGTCTAGTGAGTGTGTATATATAGTCTAGTGTGTGTGTAAATGGTGTGTATATATAGTCTAGTGAGTGTATATGGTGTGTATATTTAGTCTAGTGAGTGTGTATATATAGTCTAGTGAGTGTTTATATTGTGTATATATAGAGTCTAGTCAGTGTGTATGTATAGTCTAGTGTGTGTGTAAATGGTGTGTATATATAGTCTAGTGAGTGTATATGGTGTGTATATATAGTCTAGTGAGTGTATATGGTGTATATATAGAGTCTAGTGAGTGTGTATATATAGTCTAGTGAGTGTGTATGTAGAGTCTAGTGAGTGTGTAGATGGTGTGTATATATAGAGTGTGTATATATAGTCTAGTGAGTGTGTATGTAGTGTGTATATATAGTCTAGTGAGTGTGTATATATAGTGTAGTGAGTGTGTATATAGTGTGTATATATAGTCTAGTGAGTGTGTATATAGTGTGTATATATAGTCTAGTGAGTGTGTATATGGTGTGTATATATAGTCTAGTGAGTGTGTATATAGTATGTATATATAGTCTAGTGAGTGTGTATATGGTGTGTATATATAGTCTAGTGAGTGTGTATATGGTGTGTATATATAGAGTCTAGTGAGTGTGTATATATAGTCTAGTGAGTGTGTATATGGTGTGTATATATAGTCTAGATGAGTGTGTATATATAGTCTAGTGAGTGTGTATATGGTGTGTATATATAGTCTAGTGAGTGTGTATATGGTGTGTATATATAGTCTAGTGAGTGTGTATATAGTGTCTATATATAGTCTGGTGAGTGTGTATATAGTGTGTATATATAGCCTAGTGAGTGTGTATATATAGTCTAGTGTGTGTGTAAATGGTGTGTATATATAGTCTAGTGAGTGTATATGGTGTGTATATATAGTCTAGTGAGTGTGTATATATAGTCGTAGTGAGTGTGTATATATAGTCTAGTGAGTGTGTATATAGAGTCTAGTGAGTGTGTATATAGTGTGTATATATAGTCTAGTGAGTGTGTATATAGTGTCTATATATAGTCTAGTGAGTGTGTATATAGTGTGTATATATAGTCTAGTGAGTGTGTATATATAGTTTAGTGAGTGTGTATATAGTGTGTATATATAGTATAGTGAGTGTGTATATGGTGTGTAAATATAGTCTAGTGAGTGCCTATATAGTGTGTATATATAGTCTAGTGTGTGTATATATGGTGTGTAAATAGAGTCTAGTGAGTGTGTATATAGTGTGTATATATAGTCTAGTGAGTGTGTATATGGTGTGTATATAGAGTCTAGTGAGTGTGTATATAGTGTGTATATATAGTCTAGTGAGTGTGTATATGGTGTGTATATACAGTCTAATGAGTGTGTATATGGTGTATATATAGAGTCTATTGAGTGTGTATATAGTGTTTATATATAGTCTAGTGAGTGTGTATATATAGTCTAGTGAGTGCGTATATAGTGTATATAGTTTGTATATATAGTCTAGTGAGTGTGTATATATAGTCTAGTGAGTGTGTTTATAGTGTGTATATATAGTCTAGTGAGTGTGTATATAGAGTCTAGTGAGTGTGTATATAGTGTGTGTATATAGTCTAGTGAGTGTGTATATAGTGTGTATATATAGTCTAGTGAGTGTGTATATGGTGTGTATATATATAGTCTAGTGAGTGTATATATAGTGTGTATATATAGTCTAGTGTGTGTGTAAATGGTGTGTATATATAGTCTAGGGAGTGTATATGGTGTGTATATATAGAGTCTAGTGAGTTTGTATATATAGTCTAGTGAGTGTGTATATATAGTCTAGTGAGTGTGTATATGGTGTGTATATATAGTCTAGTGAGTGTGTATATATAGTCTAGTGAGTGTGTATATGGTGTGTATATATATAGTCTAGTGAGTGTATATATAGTGTGTATATATAGTCTAGTGTGTGTGTAAATGGTGTGTATATATAGTCTAGGGAGTGTATATGGTGTGTATATATAGAGTCTAGTGAGTTTGTATATATAGTCTAGTGAGTGTGTATATATAGTCTAGTGAGTGTGTATATGGTGTGTATATATAGTCTAGTGAGTGTGTATATATAGTCTAGTGAGTGTGTATATGGTGTGTATATATAGTCTATTGAGTGTGTATATGGTGTGTATATATAGTCTAGTGAGTGTGTATATAGTGTCTATATATAGACTAGTGAGTGTGTATATAGTGTGTATATATAGTCTAGTGAGTGTGTATATGGTGTGTATATATAGTCAAGTGAGTGTGTATATATAGTCTAGTGAGTGTGTATATGGTGTGTATATATAGTCTAGTGAGTGTGTATATGGTGTATATATAAAGTCTAGTGAGTGTGTATATAGTGTGTATATATAGTCTAGTGAGTGTGTATATAGTTTGTATATATAGTCTAGTGAGTGTGTATATAGTGTCTATATATAGACTAGTGAGTGTGTATATAGTGTGTATATACAGTCTAGTGAGTGTGTATATGGTGTGTATATATAGTCTAGTGAGTGTGTATATATAGTCTAGTGAGTGTGTATATGGTGTGTATATATAGTCTAGTGAGTGTGTATATGGTGTATATATAAAGTCTAGTGAGTGTGTATATAGTGTGTATATATAGTCTAGTGAGTGTGTATATAGTTTGTATATATAGTCTAGTGAGTGTGTATATGGTGTATATGTAGAGTCTTGTGAGTGTGTATATATAATCTAGTGAGTGTGTATATGGTGTGTATATAGAGTCTAGTGAGTGTGTATATATAGTCTAGTGTGTGTGTAAATGGTGTGTATATATAGTCTAGTGAGTGTATATGGTGTGTATATATATAGTCTAGTGAGTGTGTATATATAGTGTAGTGAGTGTGTATATATAGTCTAGTGAGTGTGTATATATAGTCTAGTGAGTGTGTATATAGTGTGTATATAAAGTCTAGTGAGTGTGTATATAGAGTCTAGTGAATGTGTATATAGTGTGTGTATATAGTCTATTGAGTGTGTATATAGTGTGTATATATAGTCTAGTGAGTGTGTATATATAGTCTAGTGAGTGTGTATATATAGTGTAGTGAGTGTGTATATAGTGTGTATATATAGAGTCTAGTGAGTGTGTATATAGTGTGTATATATAGTCTAGTGAGTGTGTATATAGTGTCTATATATAGTCTAGTGAGTGTGTAAATAGTGTGTATATATAGTCTAGTGAGTGTGTATATATAGTCTAGTGAGTGTGTATATATAGTTTAGTGAGTGTGTATATAGTGTGTATATATAGTATAGTGAGTGTGTATATGGTGTGTAAATATAGTCTAGTGAGTGCCTATATAGTGTGTATATATAGTCTAGTGTGTGTATATATGGTGTGTAAATAGAGTCTAGTGAGTGTGTATATAGTGTGTATATATAGTCTAGTGAGTGTGTATATGGTGTGTATATAGAGTCTAGTGAGTGTGTATATAGTGTGTATATATAGTCTAGTGAGTGTGTATATGGTGTGTATATACAGTCTAATGAGTGTGTATATGGTGTATATATAGAGTCTATTGAGTGTGTATATAGTGTTTATATATAGTCTAGTGAGTGTGTATATATAGTCTAGTGAGTGCGTATATAGTGTATATAGTTTGTATATATAGGCTAGTGAGTGTGTATATATAGTCTAGTGAGTGTGTATGTAGTTTGTATATATAGTCTAGTGAGTGTGTATATAGAGTCTAGTGAGTGTGTATATAGTGTGTGTATATAGTCTAGTGAGTGTGTATATAGTGTGTATATATAGTCTAGTGAGTGTGTATATGGTGTGTATATATATAGTCTAGTGAGTGTATATATAGTGTGTATATATAGTCTAGTGTGTGTGTAAATGGTGTGTATATATAGTCTAGGGAGTGTATATGGTGTGTATATATAGAGTCTAGTGAGTTTGTACATATAGTCTAGTGAGTGTGTATATATAGTCTAGTGAGTGTGTATATGGTGTGTATATATATTCTAGTGAGTGTGTATATATAGTCTAGTGAGTGTGTATATGGTGTGTATATATATTCTAGTGAGTGTGTATATATAGTCTAGTGAGTGTGTATATGGTGTGTATATATAGTCTATTGAGTGTGTATATGGTGTGTATATATAGTCTAGTGAGTGTGTATATAGTGTCTATATATAGACTAGTGAGTGTGTATATAGTGTGTATATACAGTCTAGTGAGTGTGTATATGGTGTGTATATATAGTCTAGTGAGTGTGTATATATAGTCTAGTGTGTGTGTAAATGGTGTGTATATATAGTCTAGTGAGTGTATATGGTGTGTATATATATAGTCTAGTGAGTGTGTATATATAGTGTAGTGAGTGTGTATATATAATCTAGTGAGTGTGTATATGGTGTGTATATAGAGTCTAGTGAGTGTGTATATATAGTCTAGTGTGTGTGTAAATGGTGTGTATATATAGTCTAGTGAGTGTATATGGTGTGTATATATATAGTCTAGTGAGTGTGTATATATAGTGTAGTGAGTGTGTATATATAGTCTAGTGAGTGTGTATATATAGTCTAGTGAGTGTGTATATAGTGTGTATATATAGTCTATTGAGTGTGTATATAGTGTCTATATATAGACTAGTGAGTGTGTATATAGTGTGTATATATAGTCTAGTGAGTGTGTATATGGTGTGTATATATAGTCTAGTGAGTGTGTATATATAGTCTAGTGAGTGTGTATATGGTGTGTATATATATTCTAGTGAGTGTGTATATGGTGTATATATAAAGTCTAGTGAGTGTGTATATAGTGTGTATATATAGTCTAGTGAGTGTGTATATAGTTTGTATATATAGTCTAGTGAGTGTGTATATGGTGTATATATAGAGTCTTGTGAGTGTGTATATATAATCTAGTGAGTGTGTATATGGTGTGTATATAGAGTCTAGTGAGTGTGTATATATAGTCTAGTGTGTGTGTAAATGGTGTGTATATATAGTCTAGTGAGTGTATATGGTGTGTATATATATAGTCTAGTGAGTGTGTATATATAGTGTAGTGAGTGTGTATATATAGTCTAGTGAGTGTGTATATAGTGTGTATATATAGTCTAGTGAGTGTGTATATAGTGTGTATATAAAGTCTAGTGAGTGTGTATATAGAGTCTAGTGAATGTGTATATAGTGTGTGTATATAGTCTATTGAGTGTGTATATAGTGTGTATATATAGTCTAGTGAGTGTGTATATATAGTCTAGTGAGTGTGTATATATAGTGTAGTGAGTGTGTATATAGTGTGTATATATAGAGTCTAGTGAGTGTGTATATAGTGTGTATATATAGTCTAGTGAGTGTGTATATAGTGTCTATATATAGTCTAGTGAGTGTGTATATAGTGTGTATATATAGTCTAGTGAGTGTGTATATATAGTCTAGTGAGTGTGTGTATATAGTTTAGTGAGTGTGTATATAGTGTGTATATATAGTATAGTGAGTGTGTATATGGTGTGTAAATATAGTCTAGTGAGTGCCTATATAGTGTGTATATATAGTCTAGTGTGTGTATATATGGTGTGTAAATAGAGTCTAGTGAGTGTGTATATAGTGTGTATATATAGTCTAGTGAGTGTGTATATGGTGTGTATATAGAGTCTAGTGAGTGTGTATATAGTGTGTATATATAGTCTAGTGAGTGTGTATATGGTGTGTATATACAGTCTAATGAGTGTGTATATGGTGTATATATAGAGTCTATTGAGTGTGTATATAGTGTTTATATATAGTCTAGTGAGTGTGTATATATAGTCTAGTGAGTGCGTATATAGTGTATATAGTTTGTATATATAGTCTAGCGAGTGTGTATATATAGTCTAGTGAGTGTGTATGTAGTGTGTATATATAGTCTAGTGAGTGTGTATATATAGTCTAGTGCGTGTGTATATAGTGTGTGTATATAGTCTAGTGAGTGTGTATATAGTGTGTATATATAGTCTAGTGAGTGTGTATATGGTGTGTATATATATAGTCTAGTGAGTGTATATATAGTGTGTATATATAGTCTAGTGTGTGTGTAAATGGTGTGTATATATAGTCTAGGGAGTGTATATGGTGTGTATATATAGAGTCTAGTGAGTTTGTATATATAGTCTAGTGAGTGTGTATATATAGTCTAGTGAGTGTGTATATGGTGTGTATATATAGTCTAGTGAGTGTGTATATATAGTCTAGTGAGTGTGTATATGGTGTGTATATATAGTCTATTGAGTGTGTATATGGTGTGTATATATAGTCTAGTGAGTGTGTATATAGTGTCTATATATAGACTAGTGAGTGTGTATATATAGTCTAGTGAGTGTGTATATGGTGTGTATATATATTCTAGTGAGTGTGTATATGGTGTATATATAAAGTCTAGTGAGTGTGTATATAGTGTGTATATATAGTCTAGTGAGTGTGTATATAGTTTGTATATATAGTCTAGTGAGTGTGTATATGGTGTATATATAGAGTCTTGTGAGTGTGTATATATAATCTAGTGAGTGTGTATATGGTGTGTATATAGAGTCTAGTGAGTGTGTATATATAGTCTAGTGTGTGTGTAAATGGTGTGTATATATAGTCTAGTGAGTGTATATGGTGTGTATATATATAGTCTAGTGAGTGTGTATATATAGTGTAGTGAGTGTGTATATATAGTCTAGTGAGTGTGTATATAGTGTGTATATATAGTCTAGTGAGTGTGTATATAGTGTGTATATAAAGTCTAGTGAGTGTGTATATAGAGTCTAGTGAATGTGTATATAGTGTGTGTATATAGTCTATTGAGTGTGTATATAGTGTGTATATATAGTCTAGTGAGTGTGTATATATAGTCTAGTGAGTGTGTATATATAGTGTAGTGAGTGTGTATATAGTGTGTATATATAGAGTCTAGTGAGTGTGTATATAGTGTGTATATATAGTCTAGTGAGTGTGTATATAGTGTCTATATATAGTCTAGTGAGTGTGTATATAGTGTGTATATATAGTCTAGTGAGTGTGTATATATAGTCTAGTGAGTGTGTATATATAGTTTAGTGAGTGTGTATATAGTGTGTATATATAGTATAGTGAGTGTGTATATGGTGTGTAAATATAGTCTAGTGAGTGCCTATATAGTGTGTATATATAGTCTAGTGTGTGTATATATGGTGTGTAAATAGAGTCTAGTGAGTGTGTATATAGTGTGTATATATAGTCTAGTGAGTGTGTATATGGTGTGTATATAGAGTCTAGTGAGTGTGTATATAGTGTGTATATATAGTCTAGTGAGTGTGTATATGGTGTGTATATACAGTCTAATGAGTGTGTATATGGTGTATATATAGAGTCTATTGAGTGTGTATATAGTGTTTATATATAGTCTAGTGAGTGTGTATATATAGTCTAGTGAGTGCGTATATAGTGTATATAGTTTGTATATATAGTCTAGCGAGTGTGTATATATAGTCTAGTGAGTGTGTATGTAGTGTGTATATATAGTCTAGTGAGTGTGTATATATAGTCTAGTGAGTGTGTATATAGTGTGTGTATATAGTCTAGTGAGTGTGTATATAGTGTGTATATATAGTCTAGTGAGTGTGTATATGGTGTGTATATATATAGTCTAGTGAGTGTATATATAGTGTGTATATATAGTCTAGTGTGTGTGTAAATGGTGTGTATATATAGTCTAGGGAGTGTATATGGTGTGTATATATAGAGTCTAGTGAGTTTGTATATATAGTCTAGTGAGTGTGTATATATAGTCTAGTGAGTGTGTATATGGTGTGTATATATAGTCTAGTGAGTGTGTATATATAGTCTAGTGAGTGTGTATATGGTGTGTATATATAGTCTATTGAGTGTGTATATGGTGTGTATATATAGTCTAGTGAGTGTGTATATAGTGTCTATATATAGACTAGTGAGTGTGTATATAGTGTGTATATATAGTCTAGTGAGTGTGTATATGGTGTGTATATATACTCTAGTGAGTGTGTATATATAGTCTAGTGAGTGTGTATATGGTGTGTATATATAGTCTAGTGAGTGTGTATATGGTGTATATATAAAGTCTAGTGAGTGTGTATATAGTGTGTATATATAGTCTAGTGAGTGTGTATATAGTTTGTATATATAGTCTAGTGAGTGTGTATATGGTGTATATGTAGAGTCTTGTGAGTGTGTATATATAATCTAGTGAGTGTGTATATGGTGTGTATATAGAGTCTAGTGAGTGTGTATATATAGTCTAGTGTGTGTGTAAATGGTGTGTATATATAGTCTAGTGAGTGTATATGGTGTGTATATATATAGTCTAGTGAGTGTGTATATATAGTGTAGTGAGTGTGTATATATATAGTCTAGTGAGTGTGTATATATAGTCTAGTGAGTGTATATATAGTGTGTATATAAAGTCTAGTGAGTGTGTATATAGAGTCTAGTGAATGTGTATATAGTGTGTGTATATAGTCTATTGAGTGTGTATATAGTGTGTATATATAGTCTAGTGAGTGTGTATATGGTGTGTATGTATAGTCTAGTGAGTGTGTATATAGTGTGTATATATAGAGTCTAGTGACTGTATATGGTGTGTATATATAGTCTAGTGAGTGTGTATATATAGTCTAGTGAGTGTGTATATAGTGTGTATATATAGTCTATTGAGTGTGTATATAGGCTGTCGGGGGGGGTATATATAGTCTAGTGAGTGTGTATATGGTGTATATATAGAGTCTAGTGAGTGTGTATATATAGTCTAGTGAGTGTGTATATGGTGTGTATATAGAGTCTAGTGAGTGTGTATATATAGTCTAGTGTGTGTGTAAATGGTGTGTATATATAGTCTAGTGAGTGTATATGGTGTGTATATTTAGTCTAGTGAGTGTGTATATATAGTCTAGTGAGTGTGTATATGGTGTGTATATATAGTCTAATGAGTGTGTATATAGTGTGTATATATAGTCTAGTGAGTGTGTATATAGTGTGTATATATAGTCTAGTGAGTGTGTATATTTAGTCTAGTGAGTGTGTATATATAGTCTAGTGAGTGTGTATATGGTGTGTATATATAGTCTAGTGTGTGTGTAAATGGTGTGTATATATAGTCTAGTGAGTGCATATATAGTGTGTATATATAGTCTAGTGTGTGTATATGGTGTGTATATTTAGTCTAGTGAGTGTGTATATATAGTCTAGTGAGTGTGTATATAGTGTGTATATATAGTATAGTGAGTGTGTATATGGTGTGTATATATAGTCTAGTGAGTGCATATATAGTGTGTATATATAGTCTAGTGTGTGTATATATGGTGTGTAAATAGAGTCTAGTGAGTGTGTATATAGTGTGTATATAGAGTCTAGTGAGTGTGTATATGGTGTGTATATAGAGTCTAGTGAGTGTGTATATATAGTCTAGTGAGTGTGTATATAGTGTGCATATATTTATTTTATTTATTTTTTAACCTTTATTTAACTAGGCAAGTAAATTAATAACAAATTCTTATTTACAATGACGGTCTACCAAAGGGCCTCCTGGGGGGACGGGGGCTAGGAGTAAAAATAAAATATATATAAATATAGGACAAAAACACACATCACGACAAGAGAGACAACACAACACTACATAAAGAGAGACCTAAGACAACAACATAGCAAGGCAGCAACACATGACAACACATGACAATACAGCATGGTAGCGACACAACATGACAACATCATGGAAGCAACACAACATGGTAGAAGCACAACATGGCAACAACGTGGTAGAAACACAATATGGTAGAAACACAACATGGCAACAACATGGTAGAAACACAACATGGTAGCAACACACCATGGCAGCAACATGGTAGAAACACAACATGGTAGCATTACAACATGACAACAGCATGGTAGCATCACAACAACATGGTAAGGGCAGAACATTGTAGCAACACAACATGACAACAACATGGTAGCATCACAACATGGTAGCAACACAACATGGTAGAAACACAACATGACAACAACATGGTAGAAACACAACATGGTAGCATAACAACATGACAACAGCATGGTAGCATCACAACAACATGGTAAGGGCAGAACATAGTAGCAACACAACATGACAACAACATGGTAGAAACACAACATGGTAGCAACATAACATGGTAGCAACACAGCATGGTAGCAACACAGCATGACAACAACATGGTAGCAACACAACATGGTAGCAACCAGCATGGTAGAAACACAGCATGGTAGCAACACAGCATGGTAGAAACACAACATGGTACAAACATTATTGAGCGCAGACAACAGCACAAAGGGCAAGAAGGTAGAGACAACAAAACATCATGCAAAGCAGCCACAACTGTCAGTAAGAGTGTCCATGATTGAGTCTTTGAATGAAGAAATGGAGATAAAACTGTCCAGTTTGAGTGTTTGTTGCAGCTCGTTCCAGTCACTAGCTGCAGCGAACTGAAAAGAGGAGCGACCCAGGGATGTGTGTGCTTTGGGACCTTTAACAGAATGTGACTGGCAGAACGGGTGTTGTATGTGGAGGATGAGGGCTGCAGTAGATATCTCTCAGATAGGGGGGAGTGAACGGGTGTTGTATGTGGAGGATGAGGGCTGCAGTAGATATCTCTCAGATAGTGAGGAGTGAGGCTTAAGAGGGTTTTATAAATAAGCATCAACCAGTGGGTCTTGTGATGGGTAAACAGAGATGACCAGTTTACAGAGGAGTATAGATTGTAGTGATGTGTCCTATAAGGAGCATTGGTTGCAAATCTGATGACCGAATGGTAAAAAACATCTAGATACTCGAGAGCACCCTTACCTGCCGATCTATAAATGATGTCTCCGTAATCTAGCATGGGTAGGATGGTCATCTGAATCAGGGTTAGTTTGGCAGCTGGGGTGAAAGAGGAGTGATTACGATAGAGGAAACCAAGTCTAGATTTAACTTTAGCCTGCAGCTTTGATATGTGCTGAGAGAAGGACAGTGTACTGTCTAGCCATACTCCCAAGTACTTGTATGCGCTCAAGCTCTAAACCCTCAGAGGTAGTAATCACACCTGTGGGGAGAGGGGCATTCTTCTTACCAAACCACATGACCTTTGTTTTGGAGGTGTTCAGAACAATTTTTTTATTTTTTTATTTTATTTTATTTTTTAACATTATTTAACTAGGCAAGTCAGTTAAGAACAAATTCTTATTTTCATTGACAGACTACTGGGGAACAGTGGGTTAACTGCCTTGTTCAGGGGCAGAACAACAGATTTTTACCTTGTCAACTCAGGGATTCAATCTTGCAACCTTTCAGTTACTAGTCCAACACTCTAACCAATAGGCTACCTGCCACTCAAGGGTAGAGAAAGCTTGTTGGACACTAAGGAAGCTTTGTTGTAGAGCATTTAACACAAAATCCAGGGACTGGCCAGCTGTGTGACTATATCATTTGCTTATAAATGGATGAGAGAGCTTCCCTACTGCCTGAGCTATGTTGTTTATGACAGGGTACAGTGGTGTCCAACCCTGTTCCTGGAGAGAGACCTTCCTGTAGGTTTTCGCTCCAACCCTGTTCCTGGAGAGAGACCCTCCTGGAGGTTTTAACTCCAACCCTGTTCCTAGAGAGAGACCCTCCTGTATGTTTTCACTCCAACCCCAGTTGTAACTAACCTGATTCATCTTATCAACCAGCTAATTATTAGAATCAGATGTGCTAGATTAGGGTTGGAGTGAGAACCTACACGATGGTAGCACTCCAGGAACAGGGTTAGAGTGAGAACCTACATGATGATAGCTCTCCATGGACAGAGGATAGAGTGAGAACCTACACGATGGTAGCACTCCAGGAACAGGGTTAGAATGAGAACCTACACGATGATAGCTCTCCATGGACAGAGGATAGAGTGAGAACCTACACGATGGTAGCACTCCAGGAACAGGGTTAGAGTGAGAACCTACACGATGGTAGCTCTCCAGGAACAGGGTTAGAGTGAGAACCTACACGATGGTAGCTCTCCAGGAACAGGGTTAGAGTGAGAACCTACACGATGGTAGCACTCCAGGAACAGGGATAGAGTGAGAACCTACACGATGGTAGCACTCCAGGAACAGGGATAGAGTGAGAACCTACACGATGGTAGCTCTCCAGGAACAGGGTTAGAGTGAGAACCTACACGATGGTAGCACTCCAGGAACAGGGTTAGAGTGAGAACCTACACGATGGTAGCTCTCCAGGAACAGGAATAGAGTGAGAGCCTACATGATGGTAGCTCTCCAGGAACAGGGTTGGAAAGCCCTGGTCTAGTATATAGTGTAGTGAGTGTGTATATAGTCCAGTGACTGTGCGTAGGGTCAGTGTAAGGTTGTAACGGTTGTCGTCTGGAAAGGAGGACCAAAACGCAGCGGGTTGTATACTCATCTTCTTTTAATAGGCGAAAGAAGGGAAACCAAACAAACACATATACAAAAATAACAAAAATGATGAACGACGTAAATACAGTCTTGTCAGGCATAGACACGCAAAACAAGAGACAACCTCCCACAATTTACAAACACAAACACACCGTAATATATAGGACTCTCAAAGGCAACTAGACAACACCTGCCTTCAATTGAGAGTCCACACCCCAATTAACTAAACATAGAAACAGACTAACTAGAAAGAACATAGAAATAGACTAACATATACCAGTGACCAAAAACCCCGGAAATAATGAATCAAACACCCCACTACATAAACCATCACCCCGACACACATAAACAAAATACCCTCTGCCACGTCCTGACCAAACTACAATAGCAAAATATCTTATTACTGGTCAGAACGTGACAGTACCCCCCCCTAAAGGTGCAGACCCCCTCCCCAACCCACCTATACCGGAGGTGGCTTTGGCTCCGGCCTACTGTCCTCCAGAATGCAGAACATGATCAGTTTCGGGCCGTAGGCAGACTCCCCTCGTTCCGGATCATCGGCAGACCTCTTCCGTTCCACGCTGAAGGCAGACTCATTCGTTATACAGTTAATCATATTTAGTTCCAAATCGTCAGGCTTACTCAGTTCCGGGTTGCTGCTAGACTCACCCGGTTCCGGGTCGCAGACTCACCCGGTTCCGGGTCGCAGACTCACCCGGTTCCGGGTCGCAGACTCACCCGGTTCCGGGTCGCAGGCAGACCCTCTCGGTTCCGGACTAGACACTGTTGCCGGATACTCTGGACCGCACGCTGTTGCCGGATACTCTGGACCGCACGCTGTTGCCGGATACTCTGGACCGCACGCTGTTGCCGGATACTCTGGACCGCACGCTGTTGCCGGATACTCTGGACCGCACGCTGTTGCCGGATACTCTGGACCGCACGCTGTTGCCGGATACTCTGGAACGCACGCTGTTGCCGGATACTCTGGACCGCACGCTGTTGCCGGATACTCTGGACCGCACGCTGTTGCCGGATACTCTGGACCGCACGCTGTTGCCGGATACTCTGGACCGCACACTGTTGCCGGATACTCTGGACCGCACACCGTTGCCGAACTCTCGAGGCTGGGCTGACGCACTGGAAGCCTGATGCGTGGTACTGGTACTGGAGGTATCAGCCTGGGAACACGCACCTCAGGGCTAGTGCGAGGAGCAGGAACAGGCCGAGTCGGACTGGGCTGACGCACTGGAAGCCTGATGCGTGGTGCTTGTACTGGAGGAATCAGCCTGGGAACACACACCTCAGGGCTAGTGCGGGGAGCGGGAACAGGACGAGTCGGATTGGGCTGACGCACTGGAAGCCTGATGGGTGGTGCTGGTACTGGAGGTATCAGCCTGGGAACACGCACCTCAGGGCTAGTGCGGGGAGCGGGAACAGGCAGAGTCGGACTGGGTTGACGCACTGGACTGTAGAGGCGTACTGGCGGTCTCGAGCGCAGAACTGGCATCACTTTTACTGGCTGGATGCCCACTACCCCCTGGCAAATGCGGGGCGCTGGTATAGCGCGTACCAGCCTAAAAATACTTGGCCTCACCACAGTACCCATTACCCCAAAGCACGAGACCTGTCCATTCACTGGTTGCCCAGAAAAGGTACGGGGATTTGGGTTGGGGCTCAAACCTCGCCCAGTCAAACTACTCATATGCCCCCCCCCCCCAAAAAACAATTCTTGGGGCTGCCTCTCGGGCTTAAACGCCAGTCGTGTTCCTCGGTAGCGTTCCCGGTCTTCGTTCCTTTTTCTCCATGGGCCCTCTCCGGCCATAATCTGTTCCCATGTCCATTTCTCCCGTTGGTCCAACTCAAATTCCCTTTGCTCCTCAAAGTCCACCTGTTGCTCCTTCCTCCGCTGCTTGGTCCGGATTTAGTGGGAGGTTCTGTAACGGTTGTCGTCTGGAAAGGAGGACCAAAACGCAGCGGCTTGTATACTCATCTTCTTTTAATAGGCGAAAGAAGGGAAACCAAACAAACACGTATACAAAAATAACAAAAATGATGAACGACGAAAATACAATCTTGTCATGCATAGACACGCAAAACAAGAGACAACCTCCCACAATTTACAAACACACCCTAATATATAGGACTCTCAATCAAAGGCAACTAGACAACACCTGCCTTCAATTGAGAGTCCACACCCCAATTAACTAAACATAGAAACAGACTAACTAGAAAGAACATAGAAATAGACTAACATATACCAGTGACCAAAAACCCTGGAAATAATGAATCAAACACCCCACTACATAAACCATCACCCCGACACACATAAACAAAATACCCTCTGCCACGTCCTGACCAAACTACAATAGCAAAATATCTTATTACTGGTCAGAACGTGACAAAGGTAGAGTCAATACAGATAGTATGGGTACCATTCATTGACTTTTCAGCAGTCTGGCTATTTAGCAGTCTGGCTATTTAGCAGTCTGGCTATTTAGCAGTCTGGCTATTTAGCAGTCTTATGGCTTGGGGATAGAAGCTGTCTTGGAGCCTATTGGTCTGAGATCCAATGCTCCGGTACTTTGTTTCCTGACGGTAGCAGAGTGAACAGTATGGCTCAGGTGGCTGGAGTCTTTGGCAATTTTTTTCAGGCCTTCCTCTGGCACCACCTGATATAGAGGTTCTGGATGGCAGTGAGCTCGGCCCCAGTGATGTACTGGGCTGTCCTCACCACCCACTGCGGCGCTTTGCGGTTAAGGGCGGTGAATTTGATATACCAGGCGGTGATGCAGCCAGTCATGATGCTCTTGATGGTGTAGCTGTTGAACTTGTTGAGGATCTGAGGACCCATGCTAAATCTTTTCAGCTGCCATGCCCTCTTCATGACTGTGCGGGTGTGTGTGGACCATGTTAAATCCTTAGTGATGTGGACACTAAGGAACTTAATGCTCTCGACCCGCTCCACTAAAAGCCCTGTTAATGTGGATGGAGGTGTGCTCTCCCCTCTTTCTCCTATAGTCCACGATCAGCTCCTTGGTCTTACTGACATTGAGGGAGAGGTTGTTGTCCTGGCACCACCACACCACACTGCCAGTTCTCTGACCTTACCTCCTCCCTATTGGCTGTCTCATCGTCGTTGGTGATCAGGCCTACCACCGTTGTGTCGGCAGCAAACTTGATGATGGTATTGGAGTTCTGCGTGGCAACACAGTCGTGGGTGAACAGGGAGTACAGGAGGAGACTAAGCACTGTATCACAGGAGGCTGCTGAGGGGAGGACGGCTCATGATAATGGCTGGAACGGGATGTGTTTGATGTATTTGATACCATTCCACTGATTCTGCTCCAGCCATTACAACGAGCCCGTTCTCCCCAATTTAAGGTATCACCAACCTCCTGATATGTACAGTACCAGTCAAATGTTTCTCATTCAAGGGTTTTTCTTTATTTTTACTATTTTCTACATTTTAGAATAATAGTGAAGACATCAACACTATGAAATAACACATATGGAATCATGTAGTAACCAAAAAAAGTGTTAAATAAAGCAAACCATTTTTTTATATTTGAGATTCTTCAAAGTAGCCACCCTTTGCCTTAATGACAGCTTTGCACACTCTTGGCATTCTCTCAACCAGCTTCCCCTGGAATGCTTTTCCAACAGTCTTGAAGGAGTTCCCGCATATGCTGAGCACTTGTTGGCTGCTTTTCCTTCACTCTGCGCTCCAACTCATTCCAAACCATCTCAATTGGGATGAGGTCCGGTGATTGTGGAGGCCAGGTCATCTGATGCAGCACTCCATCACTCTCCTTCTTGGTAAAATAGCCCTTACACAGCCTGGAAGTGTGTTGGGTCATTGCCCTGTTGTAAAACAAACGATAGTCACACTAAGCGCAAACCAGATGGGATGACGTATCGCTGCAGAATGCTGTGGTAGCCATGTTGGTGCCTTAAATTCTAAATAAATCACTGACAGTCTCACTAGCAAAGCACCCCCACACCATCACACCTCCTCCATGCTTCAAAGTGGGAACCATACATGCAGAGCTCATCTGTTCACCCACTCTGCGTCTCACAACGACACAGTGGTTGGAACCAAAAATCTCACATTTGGACTCATCAACCCAAAGGACAGATTTCCACCAGTCTAATGTCCATTGCTCGTGTTTCTTGGCCCAAGCACATCTCTTCTTATTATTGGTGTCCTTTAGTAGTGGTTTCTTTGAAGCAATTTGACAATGAAGGCCTGATTCACGCAGTCTCCTCTGAACAGTTGATGTTGAGATGTGTCTGTTATTTGAACTCTGTGAAGCCTTTATTTGAGCTGCATTTTCTGAGGCTTATTATTAGATAGTAAGTCATTATTATGAGATAGTAAGTCATTATTATGAGATAGTAAGTCATTATTATGAGATAGTAAGTCATTATTATGAGATAGTAAGTCATTATGAGATAGTAAGTCTGCATCATTGATACTGAATTGTCCTGCAGATCTACCCTTATATTAATCATTTAAAAATAAAAAAAATGGATGTACCAGATTGTCCCTTTAATTGAATTAATTAATTAATTAATTAAATCTGATGCCAACCAAATGCCATCAAACAGGCACAAACTCACATCAACAAAACTCTCCAGTCCATTATTAATATGGAACAATATCACTCTCTCTCTCTCTCTAACACGCATATGCACGCACACACGCACACACACACACACACACACACACACATACATGCATAAACACACACACAAAATGTGTAATTGACTTTAGGATATACAGTGCCTTCGAAACGTATTCAGACCCCTTGACTTTTTCCACATTTTGTTATGTTACAGTTTTACTTTAAAATGGATTTAAACAATTTAAAATCCACAGGTATATACAATACCCCATAATGACAAAGCGAAAGCAGGTTTTCAGACCCTTGGCTGTGAGACTTGAAATTGAGCTGTTTCCATTGATTTCCATTTCCATTGATCATCCTTGAGATGTTTCTACAACTTGATTGGACATGATTTGGAAAGGCACACAGCTGTCTATATAAGGTTCCACAGCTGACAGTGCATATCAGAGCAAAAACCAAGCCATGAGGTTGAAGGAATTGTCTGTAGAGCTCCAAAACAGGATTGTGTCGAGGCACAGATCTGGGGAAGGGTACCAAAAAATGTATTCAGCATTGAAGGTCCCCAAGAACACAATGGCCTCCATCATTCTTAAATGGAAGAAGTTTGGAACCACCAAGACTCTTCCTAATGCTGGCCGCCTGGCCAAACTGAGCAATCGAGGGAAAAGGGCCTTGGTCAGGGAGGTGACCAAGAACCCGATGGTCACTCTGACAGAGCTCTAGAGTTCCTCTGTGGATATGGGAGAACCTTCCCGAACGACAACAATCTCTGCAGCACTCCACCAATCAGGCAATGGTGGAGTGGCCAGACGGAAGCCACTCCTCAGTAAAAGGCACATGACAGCCCTCTTGGATTTTGCCAAAAGGCACCTAACGGACTCTCAGACCATGAGAAACAAGATTCTCTGGTCTGATGAAACTAAGATTGAACTCTTTGGCCTGAATGTCAAGCGTCACGTCTGGAGGAAACCTGGCATCATCACTACGGTGAAGCATGGTGGTGGCAGCATCATGCTGTGGGGATGTTTTTCAACGGCAGGGACTGGGAGACTAGTCAGGATCGAGTCAAAGATGAACAGAGCAAAGTACAGAGAGATCCTTGATGAAAACCTGCTCCAGAGCACTCAGGACCTCAGATTGGTGCAAAGGTTCACCTTCCAACAGGACAACGACCCTAGCACACAGCCAAGACAACGCAGGAGTGGCTTCGGGACAAGTCTCAATGTCCTTGAGTGGCCCAGCCAGAACCCGGACTTGAACCCGATCGAACATCTCTGGAGAAACCTAAAAATAGCTGTGCAGCGATGCTCCCCATCCAACCTGACAGAGCTTGAGAGAATCTGCAGAGTAGAATGGAAGAAACTCCCCAAATACAGGTGTGCCAAGCTTGTAGCGTCATACCCAAGAAGACTCAAGGCTGTAATCGCTGCTGAAGGTGCTTTAACAAAGTACTGAGTAAAGGGTCTGAATACTTATGTAAATGTTATATTTCATTTATTTTTTTAAATAGCAAAATAAATCTAAAAACAAGTTTTTGCTTTGTCATTATGGCATAATGTGTTGCATTGATGAGAAAAAAACAACAATTTAATCAATTTTAGAATAAGGCTGTAACCTAACAAAATGTGCAGAAAGTCAAGGGGTCTGAATACTTTCCGAAGGCACTGTACATAAGGTTAACCTTGAAAGTTGAGGACTGCCTGATGCAAAGTGCACATTGGATTCATGTGATAAAGATCAAATAAACATATCTCATAATAATGACTCACTATCTCAAAATAATGACTCACTATCTTATAATAATGACTCCCTATTTCATAATCATGATCTCACAATCTCATAACTCATCGTCAGATAAAAAAATGTTTGCGGGCTATTGTGGTTGGATAAAAAAAAAAATAGGACTGGTGACAGCAGGATTTGGGTTTACGTTTTGATGGTGCTGTATTCCGCATAACAAAATATGCTTCGACTGTAGGCAAAGGCTATGTTTTCATATTTAATTGGTGGCCCTCACTCTCCTCCCTCCACCCAAAAACAGCATTTTAGATAAAGACTAGGCTGCAAATTATTATAGGCTATTCACCCACTTTAAACTAACCTTTTGTTAAATAATTGTCAATATACTATGGGCCGACATGTTCTGGTGATTGAATTGTGCCTTTCCCGTTTCACCAACCTCTGAAAGACCTTACAGCAGCTGTGCTTGCGCTCCTGACAGCACTGCGACCACCCGGGGACCCACTCAACTTTACCACGTCGGTTTTCACCAGGCGCATGCGCCTTTTGGAATCAGTTTAACTTTTCTTGGGAGCTGCTTCGTTGTAGCCTACGGGGGATGTTTTTATGCAATGGGCTATTGTATTGACTCAACACATGCTGAGGTTACAAGGTCTAGTGTAAAATGGTCATAGGACATTAGGAAATACTGTCGGTGACATGGGCTCTGTTATTTCCTCTATTTTGTAACAAGGCTAGATATCATTGTTGCGCTTGTATACATTTTGACATCTTACTCGTCAACCGTTGCAGATGTGCGAATAGTTTTTAGTCTACTCACTAGGCCTGCTGTTCATGTGCTAGAATAATACGTGTGTAATTTCGCTTTACAAGTTTACTTTGCGGCCCACAACGACACACCGTTGAACTTGACAATGAAGGAGAAAACACGCCATCGCGCTAAATTCCACTGGACGTTAACAGCAGTAAGAGCTGGAGTAATTCTGCTGAGTTTGTTTGCATGGTCTTGTCATGCAGAAGAAGCGTCTTGCCACGGAGCTTACGACTTATACTTCGTTTTAGATAGGTAAGTAAAACGTTGTATCACATCTGTATCACAGGAGTAGCTGCTTGTGCTTAGGGATGGATACAAAAAAAAAACAAGACAATGTAGCTACAGTGCTACAATGTAACAGTTTAACAATGTCACAACAATGTCACCTTTACCAAGTCACAATTACTTTTCATTTGGTTTAGATTCAAAACAAATCCTATATGTTTTGTCCGTTAGTTTCAGCAGCTGAAAGGTTAATTTGGTTAGTTCTGGTTGCCTGCTTATATGATATATAACGCTGGCCTAAATGTAATTCAAGGACATTCCAATACATGCATCATCATTAGGATGGTTGAATCATGGTCAAGTTCAACTCAGGGCAGCAGAGAAGAGTTATCATGAGGATGCAGGACAACTGGACAACTGTGTATGTGACAGATTGGCATGGGTTCAAATCCCGGTCTCCTGCTTATCAGAAGACTATGTTAGCCCGCTGAGCTAAGGGCCTACTCATTAGTTTGGGGGAGCTAACACAAGTATTCAGGTCTCAGGCAAGGTTATAAGTCACTTGAGTAGTTTGCCGAACCACCTCTGTTACACTTTACTTTAAAGATAATGTTAAAGCTCTGATTTCATCACCAGTTTATGCCAGGCCTATGTCACAATGACAGCAGACTGTGGGCTAGAATGGATACACTGTATAGTTCTGCCAAACCATAATAACATGAAGCTACAGAGACAAAACTTTAGGGTTGCAGCCTAAATCTAACCATCGGTTTAACCCAAATCCCTTGTTTGCCATAAATGTGGTTTACTAACTTGTAACATAAGGATAGTTCTTTCCAGTTCGGCAAGAGTTAAGACACAGCTGAAGTTCTGCAATTACGTACCATACTTTAGCAGGAAGCAGACTTGATACAAAGCATTTTTTTGACTTCAATTATTCTTCTTTCCCATCTTGACTCAATGCCATATTTGTGCAAGCTGACTCCTCCCCTTCCTGCCCAGTTTCAAACCCTCTGTCTACTCCTCCTCTTCCTGCCCCAGTTTCAAACCCTCTGTCTGCTCCATCCTGTCTTCAGTTAGAAAATGACAGGATGATGCTCATAGTACTGTTGATACAACTGACAAAGTAAAAAGGGGCATTTTGATTTGCTTTAGTAGGACAGTCCAACACCTTTGCCATTACACCAAGAGGACCGAACCTCTTGTTGAGGTTGCTAGTACCTGATTCACACTATAGGACATGCCTAACCCATACTGTTCTGGCTTGGAGATTTGTTGTTTTTCTTTCTTCACATTGTCTTTCCAGATCTGTTCCAGCAGTAACTCTGATGGATGTGTAACCAGGCCAGGTTACTGGCCTGATGGATGTGTAACCAGGCCAGGTCAATGCAGCTCAGCTCGGTTTAGCTCAGTACTGTGAAAAAGAGCATAGGTGTTGGATTGAGGAAAGGACCCTACAATATAATGTAGTCACAAAGCTTATCACCAGATTCGTTACCCCCCCCCCTCCCCCTCAACCCACTCTTTGCCAGACAGAGACATTTAACTTGGAGATGGAGACAGATACATTTAACTTGGACATGGGGGACGAGAGGTGCTCTGTGAAAGATGGCGGAAGGATCTTTTCATGTTTTAATGTTCTCTGCACATACATTAAATTGTAATTATTTGTTTAAATTACCACAGTGTCGTTATCATTAAGGGTACATTTTTACACTCTAACCGTGTTCACATTGGTCACTTTGACTGATACAGGGTACGGTTTGCCAATGGCTGAGGTGTGTGAGACAAACACACTCCAATGTCACCTGCCGTTGACTGTTACAGTCACATTTAGTCACGTGATGTATCTGGATGATAACAATGATAACAATCAGCTATCGACCAAGATAGTTTATTTCATGAATGTAGGTGGTAGTGGTATTGTAGCAAGGAAGTAAGTAGACCGGGGAAGTCGACCGGGGAAGTCGACCAGGGAAGTAGTCCATGCCACAGTAATTGAGTTTATTGAATCTCTATTGTCATGCAGTGGTAGAAACTCACACAATTTGTGGTTTTGGCACAACACAAAATATGAGTGGTTATAACAGAAAATATGTTTCTTGACTCTGCTCATCATGAGCACCATAATGAACACTTTACCAATATAAAGAGACAGCCAACTACAGCAGGGGGTTGGGGGATCAAGTTCATAGAGTCTTCTCAGGATTTATATGACTCATGTTCAATTAAGTTTCAAAGACAATGTGGTTGTCTTTCTTCTATCGCCGCTTCCAGCAGACAATGTGTGAAGTATGGGGCTTTTGCTCTCCTATGCAAGCTGCAAACTATCCATGACTTCAGCTCAGTTTGGTAGAGCATGGCTCTTGCAATGCCTACATAGTGGGTTCGATTCCTACATAGTGGGTTCCACCTATATGAAAAACATGCATGGGGCTGGGTTTTTTCCTTTCTAAATGTAATCCGTTACTAGTTACTAGTTACCTGTCCAAAATTGTAATAACGTAACTTTTGGATTACCCAAACGCAGTAACGTAATCTGATTACATTCAGTTACTTTTAGATTACTTTCCCCTTAAGAGGCATTAGAAGAAGGCAAAAATGTATGTTACCAATTGAATGACATCTATCGCAGGATAAATCAATGTTAAAGTTTAACATAGCTGGACATATATGGATGTTACATTTTACTTTATGGGTTGGTTATGTAGGCTTCTTCTAACCCATCACTTTCTACTACATATAATAATATGATTCAATTATATCTTTACATTAAAAACCAAAGTCTATCAGAATTCTAGTCATTCCAATAAATGTTATACCCCTTGATCTTCAAGAATAGGACTTGGAAATATGGAAGTATAGATTAGCCAAATAGTTTTACCTGAGCATAACCCCAAAACTAAGGACTTATTAGCCAGCCCTACTCTGTTGTTTATGATTTTGTTGTCATGGAGGACTGATTGGGCTCATTGATTCTAGTTGAAAAATAAATTCTGCGCTCATGGAATGGCCTGCTTGAGCACTACTGAGAAGTGTTATTTACATGTGAAAAATGAATGTCATATGATGCATTACTATAGTCCTATTGTTTACCTTTTTGTTATTGACACTTCGATATCTTGATAATATGCACCTGTTTTAAAGGGCAAATCCACAGATGAAACAATAACAAAACAACAACAAAATATCAACATGATAGTTGTAACCATGTTATTAGGATATACAGTGTTTGTTTACATTTACAATATTTACAAACATTGGAGTAAAACAAGCTTATGTTTTGGGTTCTCATGGAGTGTAACAGTTGAACTAAACTCATGAGGCATTTAGAAGTTATATTCCAAAATAATCAATGGATATATATATGGAATTGTCACGCCCTGACCATAGAGAGCCCTCGGGGTTCTCTATGGTGTTTTAGGTCAGGACGTGACTAGGGGGGTTATCTAGCATTTTGTTTTCTATGTTTGTTTGTGAGTGTGGTTCCCAATTAGAGGCAGCTGTTTATCGTTGTCTCTAATTGGGGATCATACTTAAGTGGTCATTTGTTCCCACCTGATTTGTGGGATATTGTTTGTGTGAGAGTGCATGTTGCACCACGTTTTTTCACGTTCGTAGTTTGTTTATTGTTTTGTGTAGAAGTTTCACTGAAATTAAGATGTGGAACCCAACACACGCTGCACCTTGGTCTGTCAATTTCCACGAGCGTGACAGAATATCCCACCACACAAGGACCAAGCAGCGTGTTCATGAGGTGAAGGAGTTTTGGACATGGGAGGAGATCATGGGAGGACATGAGACCCTTCCTTGGCGGGAGTCGCAGAGGACGCAGGAAGGACAGAGATGACGCCGGGGACCGCGGCCACAGAAACCCCAAGATATTTTTTTGAGGGGGGCACGAGGGGTGGTCGATTGAGCAGCGGGGAGTGCCAGAGCCCGCCTGGGAGTCGATGGAACAGTGTGAGGAAGGATACCGGAGAGAGGGGTTAGCTAGGAGTATGCGGCAACGCAGGCGTATGGAGGAGCGTGTCATCAGTCCGGTGAAACCTGTGCTGGCTTCACGCATCTGGCCTCCAGTGCGCCTCCCTAGTCCGGTACGTCCTGTGCCAGATCCCCACACTCGTCCTGAAGAGCCAGAGACCGTCAGGGAGGCAATGGAGAAGTTGGGAGAGAGCGAGATGAGAGAGATGTTAGACCTGAAGATCCTGTCAGCAGTCTGGTGCATCATGGGACAGCTCTCCGCACCCTTCCGGAAGTGCGTGTCACCAGTCCGGTGCCACCTGTGCCGGCTCCACGCATCAGGCCTCCAGTGCGCCTCCCCAGTCCGGTACGTCCTGTGCCAGCTCCCCGCACTCGCCCTAAAGTGCGTGTGAACAGTCCAGTGCCACCTGTACCGGCTCCACGCACTAGGCCTCCAGTGCGCCTCTCCAGCCCGGCGCGTCCTGTGCCGGCTCCACGCACTCGACCTGAGGAGCGTGTCATCAGTCCGGTGCAACCTGCGCCGATGCTCAGTATAGGCATGGCGTCCAGTCCCGCTCCAAAGCCGGAGCCTTCCTCTGCGCCGGTGCCCAGTCCAGGCACGGCGGCCAACTCGGCTCCATGGCCAGGGCCCTCCTCTGCGCTGATGCCCAGTCTGGGCACGGCGTTCTACCCGGCTCTGGGCAGGGGCAAAGACCCGCACAGGAGCTGCCACCGACACTAGTCACCCCCCCTACCCTCCCCAGTTGGTTTCAGGTTTTGCGGTCGGAGTCCGCACCTTTGGGGGGGGTACTGTCACGCCCTGAAACCCCGAGGGCTCTCTATGGTGTTTGGGCGCGACAATTCTATATATATATCCATTGCGTGACAATAATTTATGGATGTAGCAACTTCAGATTGTTCCTTTAAGTCTCATCAAAAGTGTCTAAGTTTGAACATGTGTCCATTAGGCCTATGGATTTAGTTTTTATCAGCATGAATTATATTGAGCAATAAAAGCCCCACTTTTATTCCGTAGGCTTGGATCTGTACTATGCAGCTGTTGCAAGAGCGCATTTTTCACTGGCTGTCCACTGGTTTCAAAAACAATGATTGATAGACAGCTTAAACTTCTTGAATTCAACCATTATTGGGTTAAAATACACATTTAGATTTGTGAACAGTAAGGCGCAAATAGCTAAATGAGAGAGAAGCAGTGTGATTCACATCAATGTGCTATGTAAATATTAATTAATAAGTGATATCCGTATCGAGATGATTACACCGCTGCTGTCATCCTTACCTCCAAGCATTTATTCAAGTTGAAGAATATTTGGATGCCGACAGCAGTCGCACCATTGGAAGACATAGCTTGGATTGTAGCCTATAAAAGCCTATTCCCGCTCTTTTCCCCGCAATCCATTAAACACATTTGGTGTATCATCATAGTGGTCTCTGATTTGTGGTCAGACTCACTCAGGTTGGAACAAACATACATTTGCGCCTTTTTTCAATGCTGGTTTCAATGTCATTGAGAAAACAGAGAAGGGACAATGATTTTTTTCCCGCAAACATCCTTTCTGAATTTAAAAGTAATCAACTAGTTTTTCAAAAGTATCAGTAATCTGATTACAATATTTTTGCTGGTAACATAACGGATTACAGTTACTGTTTTTTTGTTACTCCCCAACCCTGTGCACGCATTATAAGTCACTTTGGATAAAATTGTCTGCTGAAAGGCATATACAGTGGGGAGAACAAGTATTTGATACACTGCCGATTTTGCAGGTTTTCCTACTTACAAAGCATGTAGAGGTCTGTAATTTTTATCATAGGTACATTTCAACTGTGAGAGACGGAATCTAAAACAAAAATCCAGAAAATCACATTGTATGATTTTTAAGTAATTAATTAGCATTTTATTGCATGACATAAGTATTTGATCACCTACCAACCAGTAAGAATTCCGGCTCTCACAGACCTGTTAGTTTTTCTTTCAGAAGCCCTCCTGTTCTCCACTCATTACCTGTATTAACTGCACCTGTTTGAACTCGTTACCTGTATAAAAGACACCTGTCCACACACTCAATCAAACAGACTCCAACCTCTCCACAATGGCCAAGACCAGAGAGCTGTGTAAGGACATCAGGGATAAAATTATAGACCTGCACAAGGCTGGGATGGGCTACAGGACAATAGGCAAGCAGCTTGGTGAGAAGGCAACAACTGTTGGCGCAATTATTAGAAAATGGAAGAAGTTCAAGATGACGGTCAATCACCCTCGGTCTGGGGCTCCATGCAAGATCTCACCTCGTGGGGCATCAATGATCATGAGGAAGGTGAGGGATCAGCCCAGAACTACACGGCAGGACCTGGTCAATGACCTGAAGAGAGCTGGGACCACAGTCTCAAAGAAAACCATTAGTAACACACTACGCCGTCATGGATTAAAATCCTGCAGCGCACGCAAGGTCCCCCTGCTCAAGCCAGCGCATGTCCAGGCCCATCTGAAGTTTGCCAATGACCATCTGGATGATCCAGAGGAGGAATGGGAGAAGGTCATGTGGTCTGATGAGACAAAAATAGAGCTTTTTGGTCTAAACTCCACTCGCTGTGTTTGGAGGAAGAAGAAGAATGAGTACAACCCCAAGAACACCATCCCAACCGTGAAGCATGGAGGTGGAAACATCATTCTTTGGGGATGCTTTTCTGCAAAGGGGACAGGACGACTGCACCGTATTGAGGGGAGGATGGATGGGGCCATGTATCGTGAGATCTTGGCCAACAACCTCCTTCCCTCAGTAAGAGCATTGAAGATGGGTCGTGGCTGGGTCTTCCAGCATGACAACGACCCGAAACACACAGCCAGGGCAACTAAGGAGTGGCTCCGTAAGAAGCATCTCAAGGTGCTGGAGTGGCCTAGCCAGTCTCCAGACCTGAACCCAATAGAAAATCTTTGGAGGCAGCTGAAAGTCTACATTGCCCAGCGACAGCCCCGAAACCTGAAGGATCTGGAGAAGGTCTGTATGGAGGAGTGGGCCAAAATCCCTGCTGCAGTGTGTGCAAACCTGGTCAAGAACTACAGGAAATGTATGATCTCTGTAATTGCAAACAAAGGTTTCTGTACCAAATATTAAGTTCTGCTTTTCTGATGTATCAAATACTTATGTCATGCAATAAAATGCAAATTACTTACTTATAAATCATAATGTGATTTTCTGGATTTTTGTTTTAGATTCCGTCTCACAGTTGAAGTGTACCTATGATAAAAAGTACAGACCTCTACATGCTTTGTAAGTAGGAAAACCTGCAAAATCGGCAGTGTATCGAATACTTGTTCTCCCCACTGTATGTATAATCTTAAATCATTGGTCTAGAACACATGCAGCTGACTCATGTTATGCTCAGTCAGCAGCACACTTTAATGTTAAACCTATGTTTTGATGAACTGCAGAAGGCTCTCTCTTCGTGTTATCAGTACAGTAACCAGAACTATCACCATCACTGTAGTCAGCAAATCAGCTGTTGGTCCACATATAGTCATCTGTGACTCAGTTGGTAAGCTAAAAACACCAGGGTCGTGGGTTTGATTCCTGCTGGGCTCACATCTTTTCACTCATCACAGACTGTAGCCTACTGTAAATCGTTTTGGTAAATCGTATATATTCTACTGTATATATTAACTGTGTTTTCTCTGTTGCAGGTCGGGAAGTGTTTCTAACGACTGGGGTGAAATTTATGCCTTCGTGAAGAACCTTACAGACCGATTTGTGAGGTGAGCATTGTTTTTTTTCCCCAAACATGGTAAATGTATGTTATACAAATGAACTGTAGTCTGGGAAAAGGGACAATGCTGGACTGTAGTTTGGATGCATGTTTGTTAAAATGGAACCTGAGGCCCTTGGACACGTTTTGTTTTACAATATAAAACAGTGGATATTATTATAACTGACTTTTGTCCAGCTAAAACACAAATCAAATTCATCCCAGTCCATTAAACCGATATAGCCTTGTATATTTACCAACTATCATAGTAGACACAATGTTCAACCTGTGTGGAATGAATACAAGCAGGACAACAGGATCAGTCAACCAAATTGAATTGTAGGCAGAGGACTCGTGTGAACGTAATCGTAACCGGTTTAAATAAATGACTGAAAGTATGGAGGTAGTTCTGTGCCTACCCACCCCCCCTCCCCAAAAAAGGAAAAAAATGTATGTATTAAATAAATCCTCTGCTTTCTTATTATATCTTCTAGACAGTGGTGTAAAAAGTACCCAGTTTTCATACTTGAGTAAAAGTACTTTAATAGAAAATGAAGTAGAAGTAAAAGTTGAAAATCACCCAGTAAAATACTACTTGAGTAAAAATCTAAAAGTATTTGGTTTTAAATATACTTAAGTATCAAAAGTAAATGTAATTGCTAAGATATACAAAAGTATACATTTCAAATTGCTTATATTAAGCAAACCAGTGAGTTTATTAACATTCTTCATCAAGAAAATTGGCAAAATTTCATTATTGACAATGAGAGGTGGGAAAGTTGTTCACTTGTCAAATAGCATTAAAAATAGTTTTCCATACTGTATTTTGCCGATTTCTTTTTGCAACGCAAATATTGAGTCACGACTGAGACAAACTGGTTCACTTTCGGTCCCGAGGCAAAACCAGCTGAGAACCACTGGGCTAGACTATGCAGCTGCTGTTGTTAGTAGTTTACAGTTGATCAGACTGGAATATAGTCTTCTTTCCATGCAGTCCAGCATGTCAGATCTCTACTGTTTAGGTGTATAGGCTGCTACATTTATGTAGATTGTTTTTGATTGTGTCTGTCGGGAGTGAATAAATACCGGAGGAAAGGGGAGAGCGCCTTGAGCTTTGTGCGTTGTGCCCGGGCCCGCACAACCTGTGATTTCTGTGAATCTGATTGGTCAAGAGATGCACAGAGCCTGCAGCAGCACTCGGATGTGAAGGACAGAGAAAATGGTGCGAGTTCACAAAATCATGAGGCAAATCGTAAAAAAAACGGTACTTTTCCACTCTTTTTAACGCTTTGCGTTGATATATTTTGCTAAACTAAATCAAAAGTCAAATGACGCCACACCTGATTGAAAAGTGCTGTGGCAGACGCCACCTAGCCACACGTTTTCCGGTGGCCCTGATTGCAGGGTGATTTTTTTATTGCGTAACAACGGCGATTGACTAAATGTTATGTGCCAGTCCAGACGGTATCGACCCAGCCAAACATAAATGAAGAAACGGTTTGTTGAAGAAAATAGCAAATGGGCCAGGTGTGAGTGGGTGGCAGCGAGGATCAGTCTTCTGGGCTGTGAGAATGGCCATTTGTAACCGGGGTGGACCAGATCCACACATAGATATCTATCGCAGAATGGGCCAGAAGACCTGGGTTCGGGTAGTATTTGACATGTTTCAAATATTTTCAGCGTTTGCTCTAGCCTGCCTAGAGCGCCAGATGGGCGGATGCTTACCGTTTTGGGACTATTCTATTGGTTCATTAAGTCAGGCAAGCTTAGTCAAGCACAGATAAAGCATTTTTAAATGAATGAAAGGATTTCAAATAGTATTTGAACCCAGGCGGTGTGCACGGAATGGGCCAGGGAGAGGCAGGGAGACAGGGAATGTACAGTAAGGCAAAAGAACACTGAGAGGCGAGGACAATCTGCTATACAATGCTCCTTTACCAAGAACACTTCTGTTCTGCCATGTGGAGCATGCAGACTGGAGAGATTTCTCTCTTTTTTTTTTTTTTCCCTTTCTCCGGATTTCTCCTAGTCTGGCATTGCAAGCAAGCTCTTGATTTATTCAGTGTTGGTTGGAAGAGAACTGGAGAAGGTTTTAATTGAAATGACAGGCTTATATTTCAGCCTAGCCTGAGATGTTAGTCTAGATATAAGATCAATAATGTCTATATAGTTCAGATGTGATTCTAGCCAATCCATCACCTGTCTAAAGTTAAAACTGATACAAATTGTTTGACATTTCTCAGTTACGACTAGAATACATTCTCAATGTCCTCAAACAAACTACCCAGTCATGTTCCAAAAATACTTCTTCAGAAAGTACGTGATCTATATGGCTGCTGAATTTCCTTGCCAGATATGGCCGTGTGGCGTAAAGATGCTATGTGCTGTGGGGGAGGACTTGCTGAGACTTGCTGAGACTGGCTGAGAGTGGCTGAGACAAGTTAAGGTCAGCTGTGACAGGCTGAGATGGCTGAGACAAGTTGCAACTAGCTGAGACTGGCTGAGACTGGCTGAGAAATGCTGAGACTAGTTAAGACTAGCTGTGACAGGCTGCGACTGGCTGAGACTGGTTGGGACTAGTTGAGACTAGCTCAGACTAGCTGAGACTAGTTGAGACTAGTTTACACGAGCTGAGATTAGCTGAGTAGCTGAGAGTAGTTGTGTGTGTGTGTGTGTGTGTGTGTGTGTAGTGATGTATCATTGCCATGACAACCTGTTTCCTGTCTGTTATCACTTTCTCCTTCCACAGGAGAACAGCATATCCTCCCTTAAGTCACATACTCGAAATAGGTGATACACACTAGTATATTGGTATGTTTTATACCATGTAACGTTTGTCGGTATGTTTTCTTTTCGTCACACTATACATCTGAAGTAATGTCTTTACACTTATATGCTGACTAGACCGTTCGCGTGCATGTTTATTTTGTCCACCCACACTAGACGCGATCAGGACACGCAGGTTGAAATATCAAAACAAACTCTGAACCAACTATATTAATTTGGGGACAGGTCAAAAAGCAAACATTTATGGCAATTTAGCTAGCTACCTTGCTGTTGCTAGCTAATTTGTCCTGGGATATAAATATTGGGTTGTTATTTTACCTGAAATGCACAAGGTCCTCTGACAATCCACAGATAAAAGGGTAAACCGAGTTTGTTTCTAGTAATCTCTCCTCCTTCGCTTCTTCTTTGGACTTTATATGGCGGTTGGCAACCAACTTTAAGGTGCATTACCACCACCAACTGGACTGGAGTGTGGACCTCAGTTCATCTTTCAATCACCCATGTGGGTATATGCTCCTAAAAACCAATGAGGAGATGGTAGAGGCAGGACTTGCAGCGCATCAAGCATCACAAATAAAAGCAAGTTCTATTTTAGAGCCTGGCTACACAGACTCTCGTTGACACACGCAATCGCTGTTGCTGCAATGATTGAATAACATGTATGTGTGCATTTATTTTGCAACGCGAGCGGTGTGGTCAGCATGTTAGACAGCCTATTTAATAACTATCTCATGCTGTTTTTCTCATGTCAGTGAGACCCTGAGTTGTATTACTGTGCAGTCTCAAAGGAAAAAGGATGTGTGGTATTTCATTTTAGTGTAGAAAGTATACAACACTAAAAGCTACTATTGATATACAGTTCCAGTCATAAGTTTGGACACACCTACTCATTCAAGGGTTTTTCTTTATTTTTACTATGTTCTACGTTCTCTCCACCAGCTTCACCTGGAATGCTTTTCCAACAGTCTTGAAAGAGTTCCCTCATATGCTGAGCACTTGTTGGCTGCTTTTCCTTCACTCTGCGGTCCAACTCATACCAAACCATCTCAATTGGGTTGAGGTCAGGTGATTGTGGAGGCCAAGTCATCTGATTTAGGACTCCATCACTCTCCTTGGTCAAATAGCCTTTACACAGCCTGGAGGTGTGTTGGGTCATTGTCCTGTTGAAAAACAAATGATAGTCCCAATAAGTGCAAACCAGATGGGATTGCGTATCGCTGCAGAATGCTGTGGTAGCAATACTGGTTAAGTGTGCCTTGAATTCTAAATAAATCACAGACAGTGTCACCAGCAAAGCACCCCTGCACCATTACACCTCCTCCTCCTTGCTTCACGGTGGGAACCACACATGCGGAGATCATCCGTTTACCTACTCTCCATCTCACAAAGACAGAGCGTATGGAACCAAAAATCTGAAATAGGGACTCATCTGACCAAAGGACAGATTTCCTCCGGTCTAATATCCATTGTTCGTGTTTCTTGGTTCAAGGAAGTCTCTTCTTGTTGGTGTCCTTTAGTAGTGGTTTCTTTGCAGCAATTTGACCATGAAGAACCGATTCACACAGCCTCCTCTGAACAGTTAATGTTGAGATAAGTCTGTTACTTGAACTCAGTGAAGTATTTATTTGGGCTGCAATTTCTGAGGCTTGTAACTCTAATGAACTTATCCTCTGCAGCAGAGGTAACTCTGTTGCAGTCCTCATGAGAGCCAGTTTCATCATAGCGCTTGATGGTTTTTGCGACTGCACTTAAAGAAACTTTAAAAGTTCTTAAAATGTTCCGTATTGACTGACCTTCATGTCTTAAAGTAATGATGGACTGTCGTTTCTCTTTGCTTATTTGAGCTGTTCTGATTGGTTCAAACACATTAAGAAGGGAAGAATTTCCACAAATTAACTTTTAAGCAGGCACACCTGTTAATTGAAATGCATTCCAGGTGACTACCTCATGAAGCTAGTTGAGAGAATGTCAAGAGTGTGCAAAGCTGTCATCAAGGCAAAGGATGGCTACTTTGAAGAATCTCAAATATAAAATATATTTTGATTTGTTTAACACTTGTTTGGTTACTATATGATTCTATTTGTTTATTTCATATGTTAAAGGGTCTTCACTATTATTCTACAATGTAGAAAATAGTAAAATAAAGAAAAACCCTTGAATGACTAGGTCAGTCCAAACTTTTGACTGGTACTGTACACTGACCTGAAATACACTGACCTGATTTACACTGAATACCAAACATTAAGAACACCTTTGAATATTGAGTTGCTCCCCCCCTTTTTGCCCTCAGAACAGCCTCAATTCGTTGGGGCATGGTTTCTACAAGGTGTCGAAAGCGTTCCATACGGATCGCGGCCCATGTTGACTCCATTGTTTCCCACAGTTGTGTCAAGTTGGCTGGATGTCTTTTGGCTGGTGGACCATTCTTGATACACATGGGAAACTGTTGAGCGTGAAAAATCCAGCATCATTGCAGTTCTTGACACATACCGGTGCACCTGGCACCTACTATCATACCACGTTCAAAGGCACTTAAATCTTTTGTCTTGCCCATTCACCCTCTGAATGGCACACATGCACAATCCACGTCTCAATTGTCTCAAGGCTTGAATATCCTTCTGAGGATCTGCCCCTTTTTTTTTTTCAATTTTCGCCTAAAATGACCCAAATCTATCTGCCTGTAGCTCAGGACCTGAAGCAAGGATATGCATATTATTGATACCATTTGAAAGGAAACACTTTGAAGTTTGTGGAAATATGAAATTAATTTTGGACCATATAACACATTAGATCTGGTAAAAGATAATGGAAAGAAAAAAATAACATTTAAAAAAAAATGTTTTGTACCATCATCTTTGAAATGCAATAGAAAGGCCATAATGTATTATTCCAGTCCAGGCACAATTTTGATTTTGGCCAGTAGATGGCAGCAGTGTATGTGCAAAGTTTTAGACTGATCCAAAGAACAATTGTATTTCTGTTCAAAATGTACTATCAAGACTGCCCAAATGTCCCTAATTGGTTTATTAATAACTTTTCAAGTTCATAACTGTGCACTCTCCTCAAACAATAGCATGGTATTATTTCACTGTAATAGCTACTGTAAATTGGACGGTGCAGTTCAATTAACAAGAATTTAAGCTTTCTGCCAATATCAGATATGTCTCTGTCCTGGGAAATGTTCTTGTTACTTACAACCTCATGCTAATCGCATTAGCCTACATTAGCTCAACCGTCCCGTGGGTGGGACACCGATCTGTAGAGATCCTTAGGAGGTTTTTAACCTGTCTCCTCCCCGTCATCTAAACTGATTTGAGTGGATTTAACAAGTGACATCAATAAGGGATCGTAGCTTTCACCAGGATTTACCTGGTCAGTCTATGTCATTGAAAGAGCTTGTTCTTAATGTTTTGTCCACTACTGTTTTGTTTCATTCCAGCCCCAGCATGAGGGTTTCCTTTATAGTGTTCTCATCTTCAGCCAAAGTGATGTTACCTCTCACTGGAGACAGGTATTATATTCCTCCTATTGATAATGACATGCAATACACTTTGTAGTATCACATTATAAAGAATCATAGTACATGTTATTGCTATAACAAGTACTAAAGCATTGTGCGTATTCCTGGCGGTTTTAAAACTGACTCATTTATTTGAAGTTTAGTCATGACAGTCCCCAATGGCTATTTATATATGTATCCAATTGTAAACACACCCACCGTACCAGAACATGTGAATAGTGAATTGATGTCTTTCTGTTTGAAGATATGAAATCCAGGAAGGCCTGGAGAGACTGAGAGAGGTGAAGCCAGCAGGGGAAACCTACATGCATGAAGGAATTAAAGAGGTGCAGTATGGGTAACCCTCTCCAATAGATGCTTTATAGATGTTACACTAAATATCCACTATCCCTTACCCTAAACCTACTGTAAACCTAACCCTAAACCTACTGTAAACCTAACCCTAAACCTACTCTAACCCTAACTATCCACTATCCCTTACCCTAAACCTACTCTAAACCTAACCCTAAACCTACTCTAGACCGAACCCTAACCTACTGTAAACCTAACCCTAAACCTACTCTAAACCTAACCCTAAACCTAACCCTAAACCTACTTTAAACCTAAACCTACTCTAACCCTAACACTAAACCTACTCTAAACCTAACCCTAAACCTACTCTAAACCTAACCCTAAACCTACTCTAAACCCAACCATAAACCTACTCTAAACTTAACCCTAAACCAACTCTAAACCTACTCTAAATCCCTATATAGTGCACTACTTTAGACCAGAGCGAAAGGAGATACCCAGTCAGTTACACTACTGAATCCGAGTGGTGCTGGGGACTTCCCTAATCGACTTCCGCGTTATCAGCGCCCAGGGAACAGTTGTTGTTGGGGATTAACTGCCTTGATCAAGGGCAGAATGGCAGATTTTTCTACCTTGGCCCTTGGGGGATTCAAACCAGTGACCTTTCGGTTGCTGGCCCAACACTCTTAACCGCTATAAAGTGCAGTATAAAGGGAATATTAAACGGTTAGGTCTGAATTTGTATTCTGCTGACATACTGTACAGGGTTGGGGTCAATTCCATTTCAATTATAGTCAGTTGATTCAGGAAATGAACTTAAAATCCAAGTTCAATTTTCCTTTATTTATTTAACTAGGCAAGTCAGTTAAGAACAAATTCTTATTTACAATGACGGCCTAGGAACAGTGGGTTAACTGCCTTGTTCAGGGGCAAAACGACAGATTTTTACATTGTCAGCTCAGGAATTCGTTCTAGCAACCTTTCGGGTTATTGGCCCAAAGCTCTAACCACTAGACTACCTGCCACCCCTTTGAAAGCATGGAGCATTGAGGAAAACTGAAATCAGAGTTGGAATTTCTGTTTACTTCCTGGCTAAATTGACTGAATCGAAATTAAATTGACCCCATCCCTGTACAGTTTGTTCTTATTCATTCATAATCACATATCTCTGTTTAATTAATACCTCTTGTGTTTGAACCAAAAGGCAAATTATCAAATCAAAGCCCAAACCACCAAGTCCTCCAGCATCATCATAGCTCTGACTGACGGAAAGCTAGAGGTCTTCATACACCAGTTAACAGTCGAAGAGGTGAGCTTGATTTTATTTTAAAAAACTACCTCTACATTTTCACGTTTGTTAGTTCAAGATTCTTTTTTTTCCCCAGACACACCGATTAAGCGCCAATCGTAATTCTAATGGAATCCAGAGAGAACAAAACCCTGTCCTCAAACATTTACATTGTCTATTTAGTCATCATAAACGTTGGACTAAAAAACAATTCTCAATGGAAAATCTTAATTTAAATGCTTTTTAGTCCATGACTCAACATAATCTGGATTCGAGAAACTGGCCATAAATATCCAATGCAGTGTCACTTATTGCTTTAAAGTTAAAATTATTCGTATTTTTCTCTAATGCAGGCCAACATTGCGAGGACCTACGGTGCTCGAGTGTACTGTGTTGGTATCAAGGACTTTGACGAGCAACAGCTAGCAGAGGTGGCTGACACCAAAGATCAAGTGTTCCCTGTCAAAGATGGCTTCCATGCACTCAAAGGCATCGTAAATTCCGTAAGTTTGTATTGTTTTGTTTATTTCTTTGTTCATTTATTCACTAGAAATGTACAATAAGGGTTCTTGATTCAAAGTAAATTATTTTAGAGTTATTTGGTAACCTTTTTATGGAAGTTGCCTTTGCTTGAAGAGACAGACGTTCATATTGAGGTGCATGGAAAGAGCCCGTGGAAATAAGTGGTTGTGTGTCTGTTTCCTCCAACATGGTCGTGTCTCCCCAGTGCTGTGTCTGTTTCCTCCAACATGGTCGTGTCTCCTCAGTGCTGTGTCTGTTTCCTCCAACATGGTCGTGTCTCCTCAGTGCTGTGTCTGTTTCCTCCAACATGGTCGTGTTTCCTCAGTGCTGTGTCTGTTTCCTCCAACATGGTCGTGTCTCCTCAGTGCTGTGTCTGTTTCCTCCAACATGGTCGTGTCTCCTCAGTGCTGTGTCTGTTTCCTCCAACATGGTCGTGTTTCCTCAGTGCTGTGTCTGTTTCCTCCAACATGGTCGTGTCTCCTCAGTGCTGTGTCTGTTTCCTCCAACATGGTCGTGTCTCCTCAGTGCTGTGTCTGTTTCCTCCAACATGGTCGTGTCTCCTCAGTGCTGTGTCTGTTTCCTCCAACATGGTCGTGTCTCCTCAGTGCTGTGTCTGTTTCCTCCAACATGGTCGTGTCTCCTCAGTGCTGTGTCTGTTTCCTCCAACATGGTCGTGTCTCCTCAGTGCTGTGTCTGTTTCCTCCAACATGGTCGTGTCTCCCCAGTGCTGTGTCTGTTTCCTCCAACATGGTCGTGTCTCCTCAGTGCTGTGTCTGTTTCCTCCAACATGGTCGTGTCTCCTCAGTGCTGTGTCTGTTTCCTCCAACATGGTCGTGTCTCCTCAGTGCTGTGTCTGTTTCCTCCAACATGGTCGTGTCTCCTCAGTGCTGTGTCTGTTTCCTCCAACATGGTCGTGTCTCCCCGGTGCTGTAATACTGGACACTGCTGTACTAACAGGCCTCGTTGCTCCTCACTCGGATTTCTAGGATTTGAGATCGTCTGTGTGCAGCTTTCAGCTTTCTTTCCGCGGTGACTTCATGACAAAAGTTCCAGACAAGTCAGAGCAACTTCTGATTGTTTTGTTTTCCATGAAGCGTTTTCATTAGCAAGTTACAGTTTTGAAAGCGGACTAGTAGTGACTTCACATATTAAAATGAGGACATGAAGAACTGTACAACACTGTTAGTTCAACCCAATGTTTTGATTGTTGACTAGAGTGTAATAAGGAAGTTCTTCAAATTTTGAAGTTGTATTTGTCACATGCACAAGTACATTGAAATGCCTTGGAAGCCCTTCTCTACAGCAGTATTCAATATCGAAATAGGATGACACTTTTTGGGGGGAGAAATAAGAAATACGATAGGAAGAGAAAAAATAGAGACTGTAAGCGATATACAGGGTCTGCTCTATACAGGGTCTGCTCTATACAGGGTCTGCTCTATACAGGGTCTGCTCTATACAGGGTCTGCTCTATACAGGGACAGCTCTATACAGGGTCTGCTATATACATTATCAGCTACAGTTGAAGTCGGAAGTTTACATAAACCTTAGCCAAATACATTTAAAACCCAGTTTTTCACAATTCCTGACATTTAATCCAAGTAAAGATTCCCTATATTAGGTCAGTTAGGATCACCACTTTATTTTAAGAATGTGAAATGTCAGAATAATAGTAGAGAGTAAATTTTGATCCATTCCTCCTGACAGAGCTGGTGTAATTGAGTCAGGTTTGTAGGCCTCCTTGCTCGCACCTGCTTTTTCAGTTCTGCCCACAAATTGTCTATAGGATTGAGGTCAGGACTTTGTGATGGCCACTCCAATACCTTGACTTTGTTGTCCTTAAGCCATTTTGCCACAACTTTGGAAGTATGCTTTGGGTCATTGTCTATTTGGAAGACCCATTTGCGACCAAGGTTTAACTTTCTGACTGATGTCTTGAGATGTTGCTTCAATATATCCACATAATTTTCCTCCCTCAGGATGCCATCTATTTTGTGAAGTGCACCAAACATAACAATGGTCATTATGGCCAAACCGTTCTATTTTTGTGTCATCAGACCAGAGGACATTTCTCCAAAAAGTACGATATTTGTCCCCATGTGCAGTTGCAAACCATAGTCTGTCTTTTCTATGGCCATTTTGGAGCAGTGGCTTCTTCCTTGCTGAGCGGCCTTTAGTTAATGTCGATATAGGACTCGTTTTACTGTGGATATAGATACTTTTGTACCCGTTTCCTCCATCTTCACAAGGTCCTTTGCTGTTGTTCTGGGATTGATTTGCACTTTTCGCACCAAAGTACTTTCATGGTATGACGGCTGCGTGGTCCCATGGTTTTAATACTTGCGTACTATTGTTTGTACAGATGAACGTGGTACCTTCAGGCATTTGGAAATTGCTCCCAAGGATGAATCAGACTTGTGGAGGTCTACAATTTTTTTTCTGTTGTCTTGGCTGATTTCTTTAGATTTTCCCATGATGTGACTCAAATGATGTCAATTAGCCTATTAGAGTCTTCTAAAGCCATGACATCATTTTCTGGAATTTTCCAAGCTGTTTAAAGACACAGTCAACTTAGTGTATAAAACATCTGACCCACTGGAATTGTGATACAGTGAATTATAAGTGAAATAATCTGTAAACAATTGTTGGAAAAATTACTTGTGTCATGCACAAAGTACTGTAGATGTCCTAACCGACTTGCCAAATCTATAGTTTGATAACAAGAAATTTGTGGAATGGTTGAAAAACGAGTTTTAATGACTCCAACCTAAGTGTATGTAAACTTTTGACTTCAACTGTATACAGTGCATTTGGAAAGTGTTCAGACCCCTTTACTTTTTCCACATTTTGTTACGTTACAGCCTTATTCTAAAATTGATAACATCATTTTTTCCCTCATCAATCTACACACAGTACCCCATAATGACATCACAATACCCCATAATGACATCACAGTACCTCATAATGACAAAAGAATACATAAATGCCTTATTGACATAAGTATTCAGACCCTTTTCTATGAGACTCTAAATTGAGCTCAGGTGCATCCTGTTTCCATTGATCATCCTTGAGATATATACATGTAAACGGGGTTGAATACTTATGGTAATATACTAGTGGTAATATATACATGTAAACAGGGTTGAATACTTATGGTAATATAATAGTGGTAATAAATACATGTAAACAGGGCTGAATACTTATGGTAATATAATAGTGGTAATAAATACATGTAAACAGGGCTGAATACTTATGGTAATATAATAGTGGTAATAAATACATGCAAACAGGAGGAATAGTGACCTGGAACAGGATAAATAGATATTAATATATACATGTAAACAGGAGGAATAGTGACCTGGAACAGGATAAATAGATATTAATATATACATGTAAACAGGAGGAATAGTGACCTGGAACAGGATAAATAGATAGATACTAATGGTAATGGTAATCAATGAACAGTAGTGTAATGGAGTGAACCATCTCATCAATAATCATGACAATGCAAAGACCATCAATAACCTACAGAACTTGAGACGAACGCATGCAGTATTAAGCCATGAAACGCCTTGATTGGCCAGTGAGTGACCAAGCCCTCGTCAAAACCTACAACTTGTTTATTCATCAAAAACCCATCCTCTTTCACGCCACTGCCAGCTATTGCACTCATAATAACCGCTGTGAAAAATAGCGAAGCATATTTGTGGACGCACCCCGCTGGACATATAGAGCTAGCGCCAGCGATAAGATTCACCGTTAAGTTAGTTTGGTCCATATACAACATACTTACAGTAATCATATGACGTGACTCTGATGACTGATGGGCTCTACACATCTCAACCTATATTCACTTAAAGGTACGATCTGGGAATCTGAACAATGGTCCTTTTTTTAATTCATGATGACTGACTGCCAGCCCGTATATCTAGAGGACTGTGTGAATCTACCAGGGGTTTATATACCCCCCCCATCCTTTATCTGTATAACAAATTCAGGTGGCGGGGCCGCCATATTTCAGAAATATCAAAATCCCAGATTGTAGCTTTAAAGGTTCCAAATCAGACTGTCATATTTAATACGGCCCTAGTAACTGCTCTCTCCACTTCAGATTGAAGTTTCCGTGGCGACGTCCATGAGGGGTCCAAGTGCCATATATTTGCCGTTAATACGCTCCTTTTTTTACCGATTGTGTACGGTGGATTTGCATAGTTTGTCCTTTGTTGATTTATTGGCGTAGTAGGAGATAATGTGCTGGTATGACAGTCGGCTCACATAGAAGGCCTTTTTATATGATAATGTCGCCTCAGGGTTTTTAATAGAACGGAGGAATGTAATGGTCTGGTATAATTTCCCCATAAAGGTTTACATTGCTCCCTCATCTCTCTCTCTCCACTTTCTCTCCAACATAGATCCCTCATCTCTCTCTG
>NC_138305.1:6535000-6557500 GCF_965601325.2 Salmo salar
AACAGTTTTGTAAAGAGGAATGGTCCAGAATTCCTCCTGACCATTGTGCAGGTCTGATCCGCAACTACAGAAAACGTTTGGTTGAGGTTATTGCTGCCAAAGGAGGGTCAACCAGTTATTAAATCCCACTCTACCCCTCTACCCACTCTACCCCTCTACCCACTCTACCCCTCTACCCCTTTCCCCATTCTAACCCTCTCTTTCCCTCTCTCTTCCTCTCTCTCTCTGCCCCACTCTCTCTCCCCAGTCTCTCTCTCCCCTAGTCTCTCCCCTAGTCTCTCCCCCAGTCTCTCCCCCAGTCTCTCCCCCAGTCTCTCCCCCAGTCTCTCCCCCAGTCTCTCCCCCAGTCTCTCTCCCTCTTTCTACCACTCTCTCCCCCACTCTCTACCTCACTCCCATTCTCTCCCACCCTCCCCCTCTCTCCCCCACTCTTCCCCTCTACCCTTTCCCTTTTGTCCCATTTTTCCTCATAACAAATGTCTTGACTATACTACTGTATATTCTGCAAGTCATCTGTGTGTGTGAGTCTGTGTGTGAGTCTGTGTGTGAGTCTGTGTGTGAGTCTGTGTGTGTAGTAGTGTGCAGGGAAGTCATTCTAGTCTTTATTTTCCAGATCAGAAGCCAAGTGTTGTGCGGAACGATTATCTCCTGTGTCCTGCACCTGTGCTGTATGCAGTCGGACAGTAAGTAGTGTGTGTGTGTGTGTGTTTTAACACATCCCCACTGACATTCCAAAACCGTACCGGTGTCTGTATGTCGTTAAAACAAGCCAGCCCTCACATACTTTCCAGTATTTGAAAGCATTTGAGATATGTATTTAACCCATGGTCTGACCAAAAAACAGAAAGGCACTGCAGAGCTCAATAACTGAAATTGAGTATATAGAGATTATTCTTCCCTCACGGGTTTAAATCCTCAAACCCAACAGCACCTTCTACTTATGTTCTCTCTGACTCCAATCTAAAATAGTTTGATTGTATTGCGGGGAAATGTGGTTCCAGAACATATCAAGATTAGAAACCTTCCATGAGATTTTTTTTTTTTTAATGTATAGCAAGTTTATCTACTCACAATCCAACAGTAACATCATCTCGTATAATCCACTCAAATTTTCTAATCCAAAACTGCTGTTGATAACATGTTTTGTTGCAATTGTCCTTTGGTATTAAAGTTTTCAATGTAGAATTGACCCTATTTCTCCTTCGTTATAGAGCACACTGGGTCAGGGCCCGTATTCACAAAGAGTCTTAGAGAAGGAGTGCTAATCTCACATCAGTTTTGCCTGTTAGATCATGACGACTCGGAGGGAAGACCTGATCCTAGGTCAGTACTCGTTCTTTGAGACTCTTTGTGAATACGTGCCATGACAGAACCTGATCTCCTCCTGCTCCTGTTATGTGAAGAGTCTTGCTTAATTAACTCTTGGCATGGCCACGGTGACCCATTAAGTAGTTAGCTGTTAGGCCTGGTACAGCGGGCTGGGGTGGGCCTGGGATAGTGGGTAAACACATCTGTTCTGGGGCTTTAAAGGGTTGTGCGACAGATGCAGCGATTCCCTTCTCCACGCTCTCTTCATTTAAATAATTCACCATGCTACTGTGACAATCCCCTTTCCTGCCCATCCCTACCCCCCGGACCACCTGCATCATGGAATCATGGAACGTCTGAAAGTTGTGTCTCCGACTCCGTCCATCTGTCTGCCTCTCTGCTGTCTCCGTCGATGGTGATGCTGGGGGGGGGGGGGGGGGGTGATTGGTTTGATCGGTTGGTTAGGATGGACGCTAGCAGAGGAAAAAGCCTGAAGCGTTGAAGATGGATTATATTGGCCAAGAGTATTGAGCTTTTTGTGGTGCTTTGTGTTCTCTGGTTTGATCTATAGCATGGGGTTTGGTCTATAACATGTGGTTTGGTCTATAACATGTGGTTTGGTCTATAACATGGGGTTTGGTCTATAACATGTGGTTTGGTCTATAACATGGGGTTTGGTCTATAACATGGGGTTTGGTCTATAACATGGGGTTTGGTCTATAACATGGGGTTTGGTCTATAACATGGGGTTTGGTCTATAACATGGGGTTTGGTCTATAACATGGGGTTTGGTCTATAACATGGGGTTTGGTCTATAGCATGGGGTTTGGTCTATAGCATGGGGTTTGGTCTATAACATGTGGTTTGGTCTATAACATGGGGTTTGGTCTATAACATGTCTATAACATGGGGTTTGGTCTATAACATGGGGTTTGGTCTATAACATGGGGTGTGGTCTATAGCATGGGGTTTGGCCTATAACATGGGGTTTGGTCTATAACATGTCTATAACATGTGGTTTGGTCTATAACATGGGGTTTGGTCTATAACATGGGGTTTGGTCTATAACATGTGGTGTGGTCTATAACATGTGGTTTGGTCTATAACATGTCTATAACATGGGGTTTGGTCTATAACATGTCTATAACATGGGGTTTGGTCTATAACATGTCTATAACATGTGGATTGGTCTATAACATGTCTATAACATGTGGTTTGGTCTATAACATGTCTATAACATGTGGTTTGGTCTATAACATGGGGTTTGGTCTATAGCATGGGGTTTGGTCTATAGCATGGGGTTTGGTCTATAACATGGGGTTTGGTCTATAGCATGGGGTTTGGTCTATAGCATGGGGTTTGGTCTATAGCATGGGGTTTGGTCTATAACATGTGGTTTGGTCTATAGCATGGGGTTTGGTCTATAGCATGGGGTTTGGTCTATAGCATGGGGTTTGGTCTATAGCATGGGGTTTGGTCTATAGCATGGGGTTTGGTCTAAGGCATGTTGTCCTTATAGGCGACTATTGTATGTGTGCTTGGTTGGTAGTTAGTAGGTACAGACTTGAGATTTGGCCAATAGATATGGACTATATATATGGACTATAGATATGGCCTATATATATGGACTATATATATATGGTCTATAGATATGGCCTATAGATATGGCCTATAGATATGGTCTATAGATATGGTCTATAGATATGGACTATAGATATGGCCTATAGATATGGCTGTTTGGTTGGTTGTTATAAAGAGAGACCAAACTTTATTTAACCATGAGAGGGAATTTATCTATCACATATAAGAGCAATAGCAAACGTAGAAAACAAATGTCCATTCAAGCATCATATACAATACACATTCCATATACAATACACATTCCATATACAATACACATTCCATGTACAATACACGTTCCATGTACAATACACATTCATTTGACATTTTAGTCATTTAGCAGACGCTCTTATCCAGAGCGACTTACAGTAGTGAATGCATACATTTAATTTCATGTATTAAAAAAAAAAAAATGTTTTGTACTTGCCCCCCGTGGGAATCGAACCCACAACCCTGGCGTTGCACACACCATGCTGGCGTTGCAAACACCATGCTCTACCAACTGAGTCACAGTACACATCCCATATACAATACACGTTCCATTGTCTAGTTTAGTTTTTCTATGTTATGTTCTAGTTTTGTATTTCTATGTTGGGTTGTTCTAGTTTTCTATTTCTATGTTGGGCTTTGTTTGGGGTGATCTCCAATTAGAGGCAGCTGGTCATCGTTGTCTCTAATTGGAGGTCATATTTAAGTTGGTGTTTGTCCAACCTGGGTTTGTGGGAGATTGTTTTTGAGTCAGTGTATGTTTCACCTCTGCGTCACGGTTTGTTGTTTTTGTCATTCAGTTTATTTATATGTATCGCATAGTTTCTCAGTGTAAATCAAATGTGGAACGACACACACGCTGCACTTTGGTTCGCTCCTCGTTTCGACAACCGTGACATCCATATACAATACACGTTCCATATACAGTACACATTCCATACACAGCCCCTACACAGTCCTCCATACACAGTACACATCCTCCGTACACATTCCATATACAGTACACATTCCATATACCATAGTGCTTCAGTCAATTGGTGGTGGCACGGGTCTCATCTGTGGTGACAGCTGTGTCATGGTTCAGTCCTTGAACACAGGCATCTGTTGGTGGCCCTAACCCTCTCCCCCTTCCCCTCTCCACCATATCGCTCCATTAGGTAGGTGCCCCCCATGTGTCCTCCTGTCCCTTAACCCCCCCCCCCCCCATGTGTTGATGATAACAAGGTTGCATGGTGGAGCGCTTGGTCCGCCGTGTCTCACCTGGTGTTCACACAACAACGGTGGAGGGTAAAAGAAAACTTAAGGGCCTGGTTGACACCTGGCTGACACCTGGCAACAGACAGGACAGGACAGCTAGCTAATGCAGCAAGCCTCATGAATAATGGAACAGGACAATCGGAGGACGCTCCGCCGGGCTGCCGACCGTGTCAGTTGTCCAATTGGTGCCATTTTTGATGTCATAGCCGTAAACATCTCTGGGTCGTTGAAAAGTGGAGCGTCTCTTGGTGGAGCATTGGGGGGGGGGGATCTGTCTTCCTGTAACGTTAACATCAGGTGGCGTGACAGATATTCTTTTCTTGGCCCAATGTAAAGACTCTCGAGTTGAGCCCTGTGTCCTGAAGGTAAAGAATGGGATCCCAATGGAAATACCCGACTGTGGACGTATGATTCAATACCTTTAGTGATACAACAAAAACCTGGAGGCTATGTATCGACTAATATGCACAGCAAGTCATGAGTAGCAATCCAAATATTTATCAGGTTTAATAGTTCAGAGGAAACTCGTGTCGAAGAGGAGAAATAGCATAACCTTAGTTTGTGGGTGCGGTCAACAACACGCTGTTCCACAAAAGCAAAAAAAAAAACAGGTAAATAATACATGGACATATCCTTCTGTCGCTCTGTCTCTTCTTATAACTGGTGATGCTATTAAACCCTGTGAATGACAGTTGAAGGCAGGGCCCCAGCTGTTAGGTTGAGCTGGGGTTATGTCTGAATAGATGGGAGACGAGAGGGGGAAATGTCATGCCAGAGGTAAAATGGGCAGGGGGATCACTCTAAGGGATCACTCTAAAACCCTGTAAAGACTGACACATGTTCCCAGGGACATCAAGGCAGACGATCCAGGCCTCTCCTCTCTTAGTATCACTGGAGATCTCTAAACTGGGATATGGACAAACCTGGGTTCAATTACTATTTGAAATAATTCCAAATACTTTTATCTAGGCTTGCCTGGCTGACTGGATCAATAGAACAGTCCCAAGACTATACATTCTGCAGATCCGGCACTCCAGGCAGAATAGAGCAAATGCTCAAAAGTATTCATAAAGATTTCATATAGTATTTGATCCCAGGTCTGGTCATTGGAGTTCTCTTAGCTGCGATGTGGAAACTTCTCTTTCCCTCCTACTCTAGTGGTCTCTGTGTCTAGTGGCTTCTGTCGGAGCGCCTCGTTGTCCTGCGTGACGCTAAGCGCTAGTGATACGATACAGCTGGATGATCTCCGGTGTCACTAATGGCTTTCCAACTTTTCCTTAAAGACAGGAAAATTGAGGAGGGTGAATTATTCAGGGTTGAACATATTGCGGAGGATGGCTGTCACTAAGAGTTGTGGAAACGTCTCTCCTCTGGAGGACGCGTGGCAGAGATCCTGACAGAATAGAGGAAACTCTTTGAACTCTGAAGAGAGGGATTGTGGTACGGAACGAACCTCAAGAGTGGGTGATCAAACGTTAGGCCAAACACATGTTTAAGTTTTCATTCCATTCAAATGTCTGCAGTGTAACGTGTGTTTGTTTGCAGTCATCTTGGCCTGGTCATGCAAAAGGGATATTTCTTCTGGTTAAATAAAATCTACAGTATATTGTATGTATAAATAAAGGATGATCGCTTTTTTTGGAGAAAGAAGCGTAGAAAAAGATGGTGCTCGTGAAACTAATCAAAATATTGTTTTAATTTCAATCAAATTATTTCACTGAGTGATGATGTCCTCACAAAAAAAGTATTTTCACACAATCACAATATTTGTTTTTGTGTTACTCAAAAAAATGTATGTTGAAATTGACTTACATCTATGTAAGAGGAACATATTTTTTGTCCTGTTTGTGCAACAGTAACTCTCACCAACTACACAGAAAATATATATATAAACGCAACACTCAACAATTTCAAAAATGTTACTGAGTTACAGTTCATATGAGGGAATCAGTCAATTTGAAATAAATTCATTAAGCCCTAAATTATGGATTTCACATGACTGGGAATACAGATAGGCATCTGTTGGTGACAGACCTTTAAAAAAAAAAAAGGTAGGGGTGTGGATCAGAAAACCAGTCAGTATCTGGTGTGAAAATTTGCCTCATGCGGCTCATCTCCTTCAAATAGAGTTGATCAGGCTGTTGATTGTGATATTATTAAGTTGTTGGTGCATATACACTGAGTGCACAAAACATTAGGAACACCTTCCTAATATTGAGTTGCACCCCCCCTTTGCCCTCAAAACAGCCTCAATTCGTCGAGGCATGGACTCTAAACGTTGTCGAAAGAGTTGTTGACTTCAATGATTCCCACAGTTGTGTCGAGTTGACTAAATGACCTTTGGGTGGTGGACCATTCTTGATACACACAGGAAACTGTTGAGCATGAAAAACTCAGCAGCGTTGCAGTTCTTCACACACTCAAACCGGTGCGCCTGGCACCTACTACCATACCCTGTTCAAAGGCACTTCAATCTTTTGTCTCTGAATGGCACACATACACAATCCATGTCTCAATTGTTTCTAGGCTTAAAAATCCTGCTTTGACCTGTCTCCTCCCCTTCATCTACACTGATTGAAGTGGATTTAACAAGTGACCTCAGTAAGGGATCATAACTTGCACCTGGATTCAGCTGGTCAGTCTATGTCATGGAAAGAGCAAGTGTTCCTAATGTTTTGTCCACTCAGTGTAAAACCGGTAATGGTCAATAGAAAAAGAGAATGTCCATGGCTTAAATCATATTATTAATTCTAAGAGAGTGGACCTTCTCTTTGTCTTCTTTCTCTATTTCTTCTAAAGCCAAGTCACAGACACGGCCCCTCCTAAATGAGTTCCACAATACCAGTCAAAGCCAAGTCACAGACACGGCCCCTCCTAAATGTGTTTCACAACACCAGTCAAAGCCAAGTGGACAGGAACAAAAAACATGAGACGTAGTTTTTTTTATTTTTTAAATGGACATACATCCATCATTTAAGTAGTGAGTGTGGAAATAGGAAAGGAAATATAAAGATTGAATAAGGGGGGGGTCAGGCGATTTAAATTCCAGTACCATACTAGCGGACAGTAGGACAGATAGTCAGGCGGCAGCTCATCTGTTGGAGCCGCAGGAGAATAGAAGGCCCAAGGCAGAGCCCAGGGCGAAACCAACTGCACAGAGAAAACACACACATACCTTCATCCCCCACACACACAGCCAGGCGAACAATCAGACCAGACAATAGACAGTGTTTTACATATTTCTTAATTTTGGGGTTGGGGGGGGATTTCAGGCGTTTCAGTCGTTCCGTTTCCTGCTTAAAGACATGGTAATTGGATCTGGCATAATGGACATACGGAAATAGCTCTGCCGTTCATCATTAGGGTTTTAATTGCGCCATTTTGAACTCGTTCCCCTCGTGAAAAATAAGTCATACACAGGCCCCCCCCCCCCCCCCATTCAGGGCTATTGTGGTGTTAAACAGTGTGTGTTGTGCTTGTCTTTCTAGGTCCATGGATGTCCTGATAAGTCTGAACCATGGAAAGTCCTTCATCCTTAGTGCCTTCACCATCTACGCCACAACATGTGTGAGCTTTACATTGTCCAATATCTGTCTTCCCTGTGGCTCAGTTGGTAGAGCATGGTGTTTGCAACGCCAGTGTGGTGTGTGCAACGCCAGGGTTGTGGGTTCGATTCCCACGGGGGGCCAGTACAAAAAAAAATGCATGAAATGTATGCATTCACTACTGTAAGTTGCTCTGGATAAGAGTGTCTGCTAAATGACTAAAATGTAAATCTGTTAATAAAAGGGGAAAGTAATACAGTCTATATTTATCTACACCTTGTGTTACAAACTGAGCCACACGGGTCCCTATGTGCATACCTCTGACTGGTCTTATCAGTCTATTGTATGACGTATGTCTTAACATATGACCTCTGATTGGTCTATTCGGTCTAACATATGACCTCTGATTGGTCTATTCGGTCTGACATATGACCTCTGACTGGTCTATTCGGTCTAACATATGACCTCAGATTGGTCTAACGTGTATTTTTCTCTTCCTGTGTCAGTCGGACGGCTTGGCTGTGGCCATAGTGTTCCTGCTGCTGTTGTTACTGGCAGCGTTAGCGGCCGCGTGGTGGTTCTGGCCTCTGTGCTGCACTGTGGTGAGTCTTACAATGCGGTCTATAATATAATAAGATAAAACACTGACACATTTATAACATACAGAGATGTTCCTGCCCTGGTGGTTCATTTATACATTTATAACATACAGAGATGTTCCTGCCCTGGTGGTTCATTTATACATTTATAACATACAGAGATGTTCCTGCCCTGGTGGTTCATTTATACATTTATAACATACAGATATGTTCCTGCCCTGGTGGTTCATTTATACATTTATAACATACAGAGATGTTCCTGCCCTGGGGTTCATTTATAACATACAGAGATGTTCCTGCCCTGGTGGTTCATTTATACATTTATAACATACAGAGATGTTCCTACCCTGGTGGTTCATTTATACATTTATAACATACAGAGATGTTCCTACCCTGGTGGTTCATTTATACATTTATAACATACAGAGATGTTCCTACCCTGGTGGTTCATTTATACATTTATAACATACAGAGATGTTCCTACCCTGGGGTTCATTTATACATTTATAACATACAGAGATGTTCCTGCCCTGGTGGTTCATTTATACATTTATAACATACAGAGATGTTCCTGCCCTGGGGTTCATTTATACATTTATAACATACAGAGATGTTCCTGCCCTGGTGGTTCATTTATACATTTATAACATACAGAGATGTTCCTGCCCTGGTGGTTCGTTTATACATTTATAACATACAGAGATGTTCCTGCCCTGGTGGTTCATTTATACATTTATAACATACAGAGATGTTCCTGCCCTGGTGGTTCATTTATACATTTATAACATACAGATATGTTCCTGCCCTGGTGGTTCATTTATACATTTATAACATACAGAGATGTTCCTGCCCTGGTGGTTCATTTATACATTTATAACATACAGAGATGTTCCTGCCCTGGTGGTTCATTTATACATTTATAACATACAGAGATGTTCCTGCCCTGGTGGTTCATTTATACATTTATAACATACAGAGATGTTCCTGCCCTGGTGGTTCATTTATACATTTATAACATACAGAGATGTTCCTGCCCTGGTGGTTCATTTATACATTTATAACATACAGAGATGTTCCTGCCCTGGTGGTTCATTTATACATTTATAACATACAGAGATGTTCCTGCCCTGGGGTTCATTTATAACATACAGAGATGTTCCTGCCCTGGTGGTTCATTTATACATTTATAACATACAGAGATGTTCCTACCCTGGTGGTTCATTTATACATTTATAACATACAGAGATGTTCCTGCCCTGGGAGTTCATTTATACATTTATAACATACAGAGATGTTCCTGCCCTGGTGGTTCATTTATAACATACAGAGATGTTCCTGCCCTGGTGGTTCATTTATAACATACAGAGATGTTCCTGCCCTGGTGGTTCATTTATAACATACAGAGATGTTCCTGCCCTGGTGGTTCATTTATAACATACAGAGATGTTCCTGCCCTGGTGGTTCATTTATACATTTATAACATACAGAGATGTTCCTGCCCTGGTGGTTCATTTATACATTTATAACATACAGAGATGTTCCTGCCCTGGTGGTTCATTTATACATTTATAACATACAGAGATGTTCCTGCCCTGGTGGTTCATTTATACATTTATAACATACAGAGATGTTCCTGCCCTGGTGGTTCATTTATACATTTATAACATACAGAGATGTTCCTGCCCTGGTGGTTCATTTATACATTTATAACATACAGAGATGTTCCTGCCCTGGTGGTTCATTTATACATTTATAACATACAGAGATGTTCCTGCCCTGGTGGTTCATTTATACATTTATAACATACAGAGATGTTCCTACCCTGGTGGTTCATTTATAACATACAGAGATGTTCCTGCCCTGGTGGTTCATTTATACATTTATAACATACAGAGATGTTCCTGCCCTGGTGGTTCATTTATACATTTATAACATACAGAGATGTTCCTACCCTGGTGGTTCATTTATACATTTATAACATACAGAGATGTTCCTGCCCTGGTGGTTCATTTATACATTTATAACATACAGAGATGTTCCTGCCCTGGGGGTTCATTTATACATTTATAACATACAGAGATGTTCCTACCCTGGTGGTTCATTTATAACATACAGAGATGTTCCTGCCCTGGTGGTTCATTTATAACATACAGATATGTTCCTGCCCTGGTGGTTCATTTATAACATACAGAGATGTTCCTACCCTGGTGGTTCATTTATACATTTATAACATACAGAGATGTTCCTGCCCTGGGGGTTCATTTATACATTTATAACATACAGAGATGTTCCTGCCCTGGTGGTCCATTTATAACATACAGAGATGTTCCTACCCTGGTGGTTCATTTATACATTTATAACATACAGAGATGTTCCTACCCTGGTGGTTCATTTATAACATACAGAGATGTTCCTGCCCTGGTGGTTCATTTATACATTTATAACATACAGAGATGTTCCTGCCCTGGTGGTTCATTTATACATTTATAACATACAGAGATGTTCCTGCCCTGGGGGTTCATTTATACATTTATAACATACAGAGATGTTCCTGCCCTGGTGGTCCATTTATAACATACAGAGATGTTCCTGCCCTGGGGTTCATTTATACATTTATAACATACAGAGATGTTCCTACCCTGGTGGTCCATTTATAACATACAGAGATGTTCCTGCCCTGGTGGTTCATTTATACATTTATAACATACAGAGATGTTCCTGCCCTGGTGGTTCATTTATACATTTATAACATACAGAGATGTTCCTGCCCTGGGGGTTCATTTATACATTTATAACATACAGAGATGTTCCTGCCCTGGTGGTTCATTTATAACATACAGAGATGTTCCTACCCTGGTGGTTCATTTATACATTTATAACATACAGAGATGTTCCTACCCTGGTGGTTCATTTATAACATACAGAGATGTTCCTGCCCTGGTGGTTCATTTATACATTTATAACATACAGAGATGTTCCTACCCTGGTGGTTCATTTATACATTTATAACATACAGAGATGTTCCTGCCCTGGTGGTTCATTTATAACATACAGAGATGTTCCTGCCCTGGTGGTTCATTTATACATTTATAACATACAGAGATGTTCCTGCCCTGGTGGTTCATTTATACATTTATAACATACAGAGATGTTCCTACCCTGGTGGTTCATTTATACATTTATAACATACAGAGATGTTCCTGCCCTGGTGGTTAATTTATACATTTATAACATACAGAGATGTTCCTGCCCTGGTGGTTAATTTATACATTTATAACATACAGAGATGTTCCTGCCCTGGTGGTTAATTTATACATTTATAACATACAGAGATGTTCCTACCCTGGTGGTTAATTTATACATTTATAACATACAGAGATGTTCCTGCCCTGGTGGTTCATTTATACATTTATAACATACAGAGATGTTCCTGCCCTGGTGGTTCATTTATACATTTATAACATACAGAGATGTTCCTACCCTGGTGGTTCATTTATACATTTATAACATACAGAGATGTTCCTACCCTGGTGGTTCATTTATACATTTATAACATACAGAGATGTTCCTGCCCTGGTGGTTCATTTATAACATACAGAGATGTTCCTGCCCTGGTGGTTCATTTATACATTTATAACATACAGAGATGTTCCTGCCCTGGTGGTTCATTTATAACATACAGAGATGTTCCTGCCCTGGTGGTTCATTTATACATTTATAACATACAGAGATGTTCCTGCCCTGGTGGTTCATTTATACATTTATAACATACAGAGATGTTCCTGCCCTGGGGTTCATTTATACATTTATAACATACAGAGATGTTCCTACCCTGGTGGTTCATTTATACATTTATAACATACAGAGATGTTCCTGCCCTGGGGTTCATTTATACATTTATAACATACAGAGATGTTCCTGCCCTGGTGGTTCATTTATACATTTATAACATACAGAGATGTTCCTGCCCTGGTGGTTCATTTATAACATACAGAGATGTTCCTGCCCTGGTGGTTCATTTATACATTTATAACATACAGAGATGTTCCTGCCCTGGTGGTTCATTTATACATTTATAACATACAGAGATGGTCCTGCCCTGGTGGTTCATTTATACATTTATAACATACAGAGATGGTCCTACCCTGGTGGTTCATTTATAACATACAGAGATGTTCCTGCCCTGGTGGTTCATTTATAACATACAGAGATGTTCCTGCCCTGGTGGTTCATTTATACATTTATAACATACAGAGATGTTCCTACCCTGGTGGTTCATTTATACATTTATAACATACAGAGATGTTCCTGCCCTGGTGGTTCATTTATACATTTATAACATACAGAGATGTTCCTGCCCTGGTGGTTCATTTATACATTTATAACATACAGAGATGTTCCTGCCCTGGGGTTAATTTATACATTTATAACATACAGAGATGTTCCTACCCTGGTGGTTCATTTATACATTTATAACATACAGAGATGTTCCTGCCCTGGGGTTCATTTATACATTTATAACATACAGAGATGTTCCTGCCCTGGTGGTTCATTTATACATTTATAACATACAGAGATGTTCCTGCCCTGGTGGTTCATTTATACATTTATAACATACAGAGATGTTCCTACCCTGGTGGTTCATTTATACATTTATAACATACAGAGATGTTCCTGCCCTGGTGGTTCATTTATACATTTATAACATACAGATATGTTCCTGCCCTGGTGGTTCATTTATACATTTATAACATACAGAGATGTTCCTGCCCTGGTGGTTCATTTATACATTTATAACATACAGAGATGTTCCTACCCTGGTGGTTCATTTATACATTTATAACATACAGAGATGTTCCTGCCCTGGTGGTTCATTTATACATTTATAACATACAGAGATGTTCCTACCCTGGTGGTTCATTTATACATTTATAACATACAGAGATGTTCCTGCCCTGGTGGTTCATTTATACATTTATAACATAGAGATGTTCCTGCCCTGGTGGTTCATTTATACATTTATAACATACAGAGATGTTCCTGCCCTGGTTGTTCATTTATACATTTATAACATACAGAGATGTTCCTACCCTGGTGGTCCATTTATAACATACAGAGATGTTCCTGCCCTGGTGGTTCATTTATACATTTATAACATACAGAGATGTTCCTACCCTGGTGGTTCATTTATACATTTATAACATACAGAGATGTTCCTGCCCTGGTGGTTCATTTATACATTTATAACATACAGAGATGTTCCTGCCCTGGTGGTTCATTTATACATTTATAACATACAGAGATGGTCCTGCCCTGGTGGTTCATTTATACATTTATAACATACAGAGATGTTCCTACCCTGGTGGTTCATTTATACATTTATAACATACAGAGATGTTCCTGCCCTGGTGGTTCATTTATACATTTATAACATACAGAGATGTTCCTGCCCTGGTGGTTCGTTTATACATTTATAACATACAGAGATGTTCCTACCCTGGTGGTTCATTTATACATTTATAACATACAGAGATGTTCCTGCCCTGGTGGTTAATTTATACATTTATAACATACAGAGATGTTCCTACCCTGGTGGTTCATTTATACATTTATAACATACAGATATGTTCCTGCCCTGGGGTTCATTTATACATTTATAACATACAGAGATGTTCCTGCCCTGGGGTTCATTTATACATTTATAACATACAGATATGTTCCTGCCCTGGTGGTTCATTTATACATTTATAACATACAGAGATGTTCCTACCCTGGTGGTTCATTTATACATTTATAACATACAGAGATGTTCCTACCCTGGTGGTTCATTTATACATTTATAACATACAGAGATGTTCCTGCCCTGGTGGTTCATTTATACATTTATAACATACAGAGATGTTCCTGCCCTGGGGTTCATTTATAACATACAGAGATGTTCCTGCCCTGGGGTTCATTTATACATTTATAACATACAGAGATGTTCCTACCCTGGTGGTTCATTTATACATTTATAACATACAGAGATGTTCCTGCCCTGGTGGTTCATTTATAACATACAGAGATGTTCCTGCCCTGGGGTTCATTTATACATTTATAACATACAGAGATGTTCCTGCCCTGGTGGTTCATTTATACATTTATAACATACAGAGATGTTCCTGCCCTGGTGGTTCATTTATACATTTATAACATACAGAGATGTTCCTACCCTGGTGGTTCATTTATAACATACAGAGATGTTCCTGCCCTGGTGGTTCATTTATACATTTATAACATGCAGAGATGTTCCTACCCTGGTGGTTCATTTATACATTTATAACATACAGAGATGTTCCTGCCCTGGTGGTTCATTTATACATTTATAACATACAGATATGTTTTCATTTATATTTATCTAGGCAAGTCAGTTAAGAACAAATTCTTATTTTCAAGGACAGCCCAGGAACAGTGGGTTAACTGCATTGTTCAGGGGCAGAACGACAGATTTTTTTTTTTTTTACCTAGTCAGCTCGGGGATTCGATATCGCAACTTACTAGTCCAACCCTCTAACCACTAGGCTACCTGCCGGTCCTGCCCTGGGATTCATTTACACAATTTCAACATACAGAAATGGTCCTGCCCTGGTGGTTCATTTGTATTATAAAACACAGAACATAATTGAAATGTTTTGTCATGCGCCAATTTGTTGAGTAAGTGAATGACGCTACTAAAATACTTCTTTACTCTGGAAGTTGTCTCCGTGTAATCTTTAATATACTCCTCAATGTGCCCTTCCTGTGTCAGCAAGCTGCAGAATATACTGTAAGCAACTTAAACAATCACTGTAAAACCCTAATGTCCCTCTTAACTACAAGTCTCTGTTTCAACAGAGGATTGTATATCAATGAGAATGAACTGTATATATAAAGGTTACATGACAGCGTAAACACAGAACCTGTCTGGCTCTGGAAACGATCCGTGTAGTAAAGATATGCCAACCCAGTCAAACCCTTAGCCAAAAGCCATTACTATAACCATGCCCCAGCATCAGGCCTTCCCTCCCTGTGGGATGATGCCAGGTAAACTCAACCATCACGGACAAGCCAGTCATGAATAGTTGTGCTCGTGCCAGCCATGCTCTGCGGTCTCCACATTGTTCAAGAGCTCAGCTGAGGTGAGGTGGTTGGTATTGGCAGGCAGCCAGCTCCACTGTTAAACTCTTCTTCACCCCCGTTTGACCTCATACTGCCTGCAAAGAGCTGCACAGCACCACAGAGGAAGACGCTCGAACAGGAAGGGAACAGAGAGTAGTAACCATAGCGATAGATATATGTGTTCTATTTAAATCTGAGAACTTTACCACATCCTGTATCTGGAAACAGTAGAGCCTGTTTAGTGTGGTGTGGCTCTGCTCTTCCAGGAAGCACTTCTCCTTGTTTTTTTTTTTTTTGGCGCGGATTTTTCTATTCCCCTTCTCGTGCTTCATATTATGATGGTTTGTTCGGTTGATATTAAATATATTAAGTTTCATAGCCTTTGTTCACACCAAACCTTTTTTGTACATCATATATCATATTTTCATCCTTTTGTGAGGAGTTTCAATATGTTTTTATGGAAGCTCATGGATTCTCAGTGCTTTGTCAACAGCATATCAATCCCCCCCTCCCGCAACCCATTCCACATCTTCCTCTCTCCATTTAGAAAAGTCCACAGTTTCCAGATGATGGTTTCAGGACATATATAATGCCTACAGATGGTATGTCCTTAGACCCCTTCTGTCCCCCTCTTCTATATGGGAACTCTGACAAACAGAAATATACCATCACCAAAACCATCACTAATACCATCACCAATCACCAATACCATCACCAATACCATCACCAATCACCAATACCATCACCAATCACCAATACCATCACCAAAACCATCACCAAAACCATCACCAATACCATCACCAATACCATCACCAAAACCATCACCAAAACCATCACCAATACCATCACCAATCACCAATACCATCACCAAAACCAAAACCATCACAATCACCATCACCAATACCTTCACCAATACCATCACCAATACCAACACCATCACCGATACAATCACCAACACCATCACCAACACCTAAACATCACAATCACCACCAAAACCATCACAATCACCACCAAAACCATCACAATCACAATCACCATCACCAATACCATCACCAATACCAACACCAAAACCATCACCATGACCATTACCAACACCAAAACCATCACCATGACCATCACCAACAGCAACACCAATACCATCACCAATACCATCATCATCACCAATACCAACACCATCAGCAACACCAATACCATCATCATACCATCACCAACACCACAACCAACACCATCACCAATACCATCATCATCACCAATACCATCACCATACCATCAGTATCACTATCACGAATCATCAATACCAACACCATCACCAATACCATCACCAATCAACAAACCATCACCAAAACCATCACCATACCATCACCATCAGTATCACCATCACGAATCACCAACACCAAAACCATCACCATGACCAATACCAACACCATCACAATACCATCACCATCACCAATCAACAAACCATCGCCAAAACCAACACCAAAACCACCACCAATCACCAACACCATCACCAACACCGTGACCAACACCATCAGTAACACCATCACCAACACCATCACCAACACCATCACAAACACCAACACCATCACAAACACCAACACCATCAGTATCACCAACACCATCACAAACACCAACACCATCAGTATCACCAACACCATCACAAACACCAACACCATCAGTATCACCAACACCATCACAAACACCATCACCAACACCATTAGTATCACCAACACCATCACAAACACCATCACCAACACCATTAGTATCACCAACACCATCACAAACACCATCACCAACACCATTAGTATCACCAACACCATCACAAACACCATCACCAACACCATTAGTATCACCAACACCATCACAAACACCATCACCAACACCATTAGTATCACCAACACCATCACAAACACCATCACCAACACCATTAGTATCACCAACACCATCACAAACACCATCACCAACACCATTAGTATCACCAACACCATCACCAACACCATCAGTATCAGCATCACCAACACCATCACCATTGCCAACGCCATCACCATCACTAACAGTATCACCAGCAGCAGCCTCCAAATAATAAATAATACTGCCAATAATAATATAATAATAATATGCGTCACCTCTCTTCGTCCAGGATGAGATGGGAGCATATTTTGGAAAACCAACAAAGACATTGCAATGTAAAGCCCCTGCAGCATGTCTGGCTGGGGATGTGTTTGTCTTGGTGTTGGAACTGCTGCTGCTCTCCATCAGGGACCTGGGGAGAGGGAGAGGAGGAAGGGGTAGAGGAGGAGAGGGGAGAGGAAGAGAGGAGTAGAGGGGAAAGGGGGAGTGGGAGAGGGAGAGGGGAAAGGGGTAGAGGAAGAGAAGAGAGGAGGAGATGGGAGAGGGAGAGGGGAAAGGGGTAGAGGAAGAGAAGAGAGGAGGAGATGGGAAAGGGGGAGAGGGAGAGGGAGAGGGGAAAGGGGTAGAGGAAGAGAAGAGAGGAGGAGATGGGAAAGGGGGAGAGGGAGAGGGAGAGGGGAAAGGGGTAGAGGGAGAGGGGAAAGGGGTAGCCCAGTCTGTCAGGTTTCAGCTGGTTTCAGAGTTACAGCAGTCAGGATGAGGCGGTGAGGATAGGTTGGGATGAGGACAGGATCACACACACACACACACACACACACACACACACACACACACACACACACACACACACACACACACACACACACACACACCACACACACTCTCTTTCCCACATTGAACCTTGCCGGGCACGCGGTCATGTAAACTGTGGTGGTGAATTAAGCCTTTATTTATGTTTATATTAAGTAAACACACAGAACTACACCCATTCCTTCTACCCTGATTGAGCTCCACCCCTCCTTTCTACCCTGATTGAGCTACACCCCTCCTTCCTACCCTGATTGAGCTACACCCCTCCCTTAAACCCTGATTGAGCTACACCCCTCCTCCCTACCCTGATAGGAACTACGCCCCTCCCTTCTACCCTGATTGAGCTACACCCCTCCCTCCTACCCCATTGAACTACACCCCTCCCTTAAACCGTGATTGAGCTACACCCCTCCACCCTACCCTGATATGAACTACCCCCTCCTCCTACCCTGATTGGAACTACCCCCTCTCCTACCCTGATAGAACTACCCCCTCCTCTTTCCCTGATATGAATTACCCCCTCCAACTACCCTGATATGAAATACCCCCTGTCCTACCCTGATGAGAAATACCCCCTGTCCTACCCTGATGTGAAATACCCCCTCTCCTACCCTGATATGAACTACCCCCTCTCCTACCCAGATATGAACTACCCCCTTGTCCTACCCGGATATGAACTACCCCATCTCCTACCCTGATGTGAACTACCCCCTATCCTACCCTGATATGAACTACCCCCTCTCCTACCCTGATATGAACTACCCCCTCCTCTTTCCCTGATATGAACTACCCCCTCCAACTACCCTGATATCAACTACCCCCTCCAACTACCCTGATATGAACTACCAACTCCAACTACCCTGATATGAACTACCAACTCCTCCTACATGATATGAACTACCCCCTCTCCTACCCTGATATGAATTACCCACTCCTCTTACCCTGATATGAACTACCCCCTACTCCTACCCTGATGTGAACTACCACTCTCCCCTGAATGTGTTGTTTTAATCAGTTTGTCATACAGGTATGTATGTGTGTTGTGGTGGGCTTAAAGACAGGGAGCACAATAAAAGCTTTCTGTCTTCTATTACATTGATGACGAGTGAGAGAATAGGCTGATGTTTTCACTCAGGAACAGGGTTCTACTGGGAAAGAGGGTTGAATAGTTTCTGTCCTGCTATGCCCTCGACCTGTCTTTCACCTCGTGTTATTATGTGTTATTCAATATTTCCTGTCAGATCGTGCTAAACTTTAATGTGTACAGTAGATCCTAAATGGAATCCCATTATGTGTAATTGCTGGCTATGTGAACATCCCTTAAAATCATTACCTTCAGCATTTCTCTCAAATAGGTTTAATTTGTCCATAATGAAGTGCATCATTTATAATTTGCAAATATGCTACCTGCTACTGCATATGCCAGGATAAGCTGCTGAAACAGCTTGACTCAACATGGAGGGTTTTAAACAGCTTGACTCAACATGGAGGGTTTAAACAGCTTGACTCAACATGGAGGGTTTAAACAGCTTGACTCAACATGGAGGGTTTTAAACAGCTTGACTCAACATGGAGGGTTTAAACAGCTTGACTCAACATGGGAGGGTTTAAACAGCTTGACTCAACATGGGAGGGTTTTAAACAGCTTGACTCAACATGGAGGGTTTAAACAGCTTGACTCAACATGGAGGGTTTAAACAGCTTGACTCAACATGGAGGGTTTTAAACAGCTTGACTCAACATGGAGGGTTTAAACAGCTTGACTCAACATGGGAGGGTTTAAACAGCTTGACTCAACATGGGAGGGTTTTAAACAGCTTGACTCAACATGGAGGGTTTAAACAGCTTGACTCAACATGGAGGGTTTAAACAGCTTGACTCAACATGGGAGGGTTTTAAACAGCTTGACTCAACATGGAGGGTTTTAAACAGCTTGACTCAACATGGGAGGGTTTTAAACAGCTTGACTCAACATGGGAGGGTTTTAAACAGCTTGACTCAACATGGAGGGTTTAAACAGCTTGACTCAACATGGGAGGGTTTAAACAGCTTGACTCAACATGGAGGGTTTAAACAGCTTGACTCAACATGGAGGGTTTAAACAGCTTGACTCAACATGGGAGGGTTTTAAACAGCTTGACTCAACATGGAGGGTTTTAAACAGCTTGACTCAACATGGGAGGGTTTTAAACAGCTTGACTCAACATGGGAGGGTTTAAACAGCTTGACTCAACATGGAGGGTTTAAACAGCTTGACTCAACATGGGAGGGTTTAAAATGGGGGTAAAATGAATGGGATTACTAATAGCAACTCCAATTGGACAATTGACAGAGAGGGCTATATGGTTATGATGCCGTGTGTGGCTGTGATTGGTCAAGGGAACCCGGTGTTGGTGTTACAGCTTTGGGCCTGATCAGGCTGAATGTCAGATGGTGAAGTATTTAGTATTCATTAGGATCCCCCATACACTAAAATCCAGCAACACACACACACACACACGCACACCAGATGGTTAAGTAACCAGAGACATAGCTAGTTTATGAATTACTGTGCCGAGCACCGCATGCTTCCGCTACGCTTGCTGTTAGCGTCCGCTCCCTGGCCACATCTGTTTGTCTGGTAGTTACAGAACTACCAGCCACGTCCTGTAACAGCAGATCCACAGTCATTTGTATAATGCTTTATTTATCCCACAATATGTCCTGGAAATCTGCTGCATAATTACTTAATAAAAGGAGCTAATCCGCCAACGTACGGTCTGCCTAAAATGACGTTAATCACTGAACAGTGTAGAGTAGAGCTGACAGACAGACAGACAGACAGGAAGATAGACAAACTCACAGACATGACTGGATTTGAGTCAAAGAGCATTTAATTAACCCTAATTTATTATTTTGTCATTAATATAATGACAACAGTACATTAGCTGCATATAACTGTACCGGAGTAGTCATGTCACAACCACTGTCACAGACAGGACAGGTCTGTTAGTCAGTCATCACAACCACTGATACAGACAGGACAGGTCTGTTAGTCAGTCAGTCATCACAACCACTGATACAGACAGGACAGGTCTGTTAGTCAGTCAGTCGTCACAACCACTGATACAGACAGGACAGGTCTGTTAGTCACTCAATCGTCACAACCACTGATACAGACAGGACAGGTCTGTTAGTCAGTCAGTCGTCACAACCACTGATACAGACAGGACAGGTCTGTTAGTCAGTCAGTCGTCACAACCACTGATACAGACAGGACAGGTCTGTTAGTCAGTCAGTCGTCACAACCACTGATACAGACAGGACAGGTCTGTTAGTCAGTCAGTCGTCACAACCACTGATACAGACAGGACAGGATCTGTTAGTCAGTCAGTCGTCACAACCACTGATACAGACAGGACAGGATCTGTTAGTCAGTCAGTCAGTCATCACAACCACTGATACAGACAGGACAGGTCTGTTAGTCAGTCAGTCGTCACAACCACTGATACAGACAGGACAGGTCTGTTAGTCACTCAGAAGTCACAACCACTGATACAGACAGGACAGGTCTGTTAGTCAGTCAGTCGTCACAACCACTGATACAGACAGGACAGGTCAGTCAGTCAGTCATCACAACCACTGATACAGACAGGACAGGTCTGTTAGTCAGTCAGTCGTCACAACCACTGATACAGACAGGACAGGTCTGTTAGTCAGTCATCACAACCACTGATACAGACAGGACAGGTCTGTTAGTCAGTCAGTCAGTCAGTCAGTCATCACAACCACTGATACAGACAGGACAGGACAGGTCTGTCAGTCAGTCAGTCATCACAACCACTGATACAGACATGACAGGTCTGTTAGTCAGTCAGTCATCACAACCACTGATACAGACAGGACAGGTCTGTTAGTCAGTCAGTCATCACAACCACTGATACAGACAGGACAGGTCTGTTAGTCAGTCAGTCGTCACAACCACTGATACAGACAGGACAGGTCTGCTAGTCACAACTCTGGGATGGGAGGTGTGTGTGTGTACATGTGTCTTAGTGTGTGGGTGTGTTTGTGTCTGTGTGCGGTGAGTGTCCTATCTTCCCCTCTCTCTTCCCTCCTCTCCTCTCCTCAAGTCTCTCCTCTCCTCTCCTATCTTCGCCTCTCCTCTCCCTTCCTCTTCTCCTTTCACTTTCCTCACTTCTCTCTCTCTCTCCTCTCCTATCCTCTCTTTCCTTCTCTCCTCTCCTCTTCTATCTTCTCCTCTCTTCTCTCCTCTCCGCTCTTCCTTCTCTCCTCTCCTCTCTTTTCCTTTCCACTCCTCTCCTCGTCTTTCCTCTCCTATCCTCTCTCCTGTCCTCTCTCTTCCTTCTCTCCTCTCCTCTCTTTTCCTTTCCACTCCTCTCCTTATC
>NC_138305.1:6560000-6675000 GCF_965601325.2 Salmo salar
TCCATTTCACCCTGTGGTAATACATGTGCTTGTAGGGTTTTACTTTACAGACAAACATCTAAAATGTAATATAATAATATTACATTTGAGATTGTAATATTATAGTTTTGTTTATATAATATTATAGAAAAATCAAGTTCAAAATATGAAAAGCTAGTACAACAACAAAGGCCTGTTCCTGTGAACTCCCTCTAAACATCATCAACCAACCAAACATTTTACATTTTAGTAATTTAATAGATGCTCTTATCAAGAGTGGCTTACAATTAGAACATTCATCAATTAGAACATTCACCAATTAGTGCATTTATCAATTAGTGCATTCACCAGTTAGAGCATTCACCAGTTAGAACATTCACCAATTAGAGCATTCATCAATTAGAACATTCACCAATTAGAACATTCATCAATTAGTGCATTCATCAATTAGAGCATTCATCAATTAGAGCATTCATCAATTAGAGCATTCATCAATTAGTGCATTCATCAATTAGTGCATTCACCAATTAGTGCATTCACCAATTAGTGCATTCACCAATTAGTGCATTCACCAATTAGTGCATTCACCAATTAGTGCATTCACCAATTAGTGCATTCACCAATTAGTGCATTCACCAATTAGTGCATTCACCAATTAGAGCATTCACCAATTAGAGCATTCATCAATTCGAACATTCATCAAATAGAACATTCACCAATTAGTGCATTCACCAATTAGTGCATTCACCAATTAGAGCATTCATCAATTAGAGCATTCATCAATTAGAGTGATAGATAGCTAGGTGGGACATTGTGTCAATCTTAGCAAGTACAGTACATTTCCCCTGACTATAGATGGGCATGGACTCCACTGTCCTGACTATAGATGGGCATGGACTCCACTGTCCTGACTATAAATGGGCATGGACTCCACTGTCCTGACTATAGATGGGCATGGACTCCACTGTCCTGACTATAAATGGGCATGGACTCCACTGTCCTGACTATAGATGGGCATGGACTCCACTGTCCTGACTATGGATGGGCATGGACTCCACTGTCCTGACTATGGATGGGCATGGACTCCACTGTCCTGACTATGGATGGGCATGGACTCCACTGTCCTGACTATGGATGGGCATGGACTCCACTGTCCTGACTATAGATGGGCATGGACTCCACTGTCCTGACTATAGATGGGCATGGACTCCACTGTCCTGACTATAGATGGGCATGGACTCCACTGTCCTGACTATGGATGGGCATGGACTCCACTGTCCTGACTATAGATTGTGTCTTTGGCTATGCCGGATTAAGTGATATGACAATATTACCTGATTAAACTTATCATGTAAATGTAATTAACTACAAAGTCGGGGCACCACGAAATAATGTTTATAGAGATGTTATCTTCCGAATAAACTCTTAAAGACCTGGTAATCTTTTACATCAATAGCAGTCAATATTAATCATCACCTTATTTCAGTCTCATCTGAACATCGTAGAATTATTGGTTATCTTCACGAACCCTGGCTAACAAGTTGAATCAGCAATACAAAATTTGGTTTAATTATTTATTTACTAAATACCTAACTAATCACAGAATTACATATACACAGAATGCAAATTATGTCATACAGAAAACGTCCCTGGTGGTCGAAGTCGACATGACGGCTGGTTACACAAAGGAAAGGTGGTTGGGTTTGAGTGAAAGAGCCGGGAAGAATGAGGAACAAAGGGAGAAGCTATGCTGTCATAAATACAGTATCTTATGCATTCTAAATTACCACCCATTTGAAAAAGGAGAATGCAATAAATATTTACTCTGAGCTGCGCTTCGGTAGGTTGGTGGTAGATTGTGTTGGGTCGTGTTGCCCAACAGAGATCTTCCTTGTCCTTTGAAGAGTGTCTCTGGTGGTAAACTGGATATGTTGTAGTAACATCGTTGTGTGGTAGACGGGACAGGTCGTCCGTCCTTTCCTAGCCCACGTTTACAGCGGCCGCTGCTAACTCAACGGCTAGGAGGTATCACTTCTGGAGTGAATAAGAGTTCACCAAGTTGCCATGCTATATTCTGGCTGGTATAGTCGAAATTCATCCTTCCGGCATGGAGGTCGTCACCTTCACATTGAAATTCGATGCTAATTTTGTTAGGATCTTGCTGAGGTTGGCTTAGTTCTGTAGGTGGTCTTTGTCCTTCTAACATAGGGCTCTCGCCCTAATGTACCCGGAACAGCTTATTATCTGAACACTTTCAACATAGGACTGTCGCCCTAATGTCATCAGAACAGGAAGTTATATTTTCGTAAAGGGCTATATATAAGAGGGGAGAGAAGGGCATGTTTCATAGTTTATAACCAATGTCTCTTCACATGGGCGGGCCACTGAGTGAGCAGAGCTCTAACCGTATGAAAACCCAATTCTCTCATATGGAAGCTAAAATTACATTTCATTTTTTCACAAATAGTTTCATATTTAAACATTTAAATTGCACAACAAATCCATGTGAATCTGATAACTAGAATGTGTAGACTTTCCCAGATACAGTTTATGTCGTCCTGTCATCAGTCATAATGTCTCAGATGACAACCGAACTGACATCATATTCATTAAGTACCAACGCATATTTTCTACTGGTTGGATTACCGAAATATGGTTCCTTTCCCCCCACCTTTTGATGTTCCCAGACTCTCTATGTTTAACAAAGGCTCTTCAAGAGTTCTTCAGTAGAGTCAGAGAGAGAGGGAAGGGAGAAAGGTATTTATGGGGGGGGGGGCATGAACCTACCACCAGGCCAACGTCATGACAATTGGCATGGGCTCCACTGTCCTGACTATAGATGGGCATGTACTCCACTGTTCTGACTATAAATGGGCATGGGCTCCACTGTCCTGACTATAGATTGGCATGTACTCCACTGTCCTGACTATAGATGGGCATGTACTCCACTGTCCTGACTATAGATGGGCATGTACTCCACTGTCCTGACTATAGATGGGCATGTACTCCACTGTCCTGACTATAGATGGGCATGGACTACAGTGTCCTGACTATAGATGGGCATGGACTACAGTGTCCTGACTATAAATGGGCATGGACTCCACTGTCCTGACTATAAATGGGCATGGACTCCAATGTCCTGACTATAAATGGGCATGGACTACAGTGTCCTGACTATAAATGGGCATGGACTACAGTGTCCTGACTATAAATGGGCATGGACTCCACTGTCCTGACTATAGATGGGCATGGACTCCAATGTCCTGACTATAAATGGGCATGGACTCCACTGTCCTGACTATAAATGGGCATGGACTCCAATGTCCTGACTATAAATGGGCATGGACTCCACTGTCCTGACTATAGATGGGCATGGACTCCACTGTCCTGACTATAAATGGTCATGGAGCATAGCCTGAAGGTAAGGAGGGGAAGTTCCCCTTACTGCTCTGTAGGTAAGCACCGTGGAGTTGTCAACTCCAACCCTGGACTAGGAATTCCACATAGTTTGTGTGCGCAGGGTACACTAAATTAGAAGGGTTGCAGCCACGGGGTGGGGAGCGTCTGTAAAACCTACAGGGAGATGAGCTAACTGGGATATTAAAAAAACACACACATACTTGCCAAAGCTAGGAAATACCTAAATGAGATCATCTGAAAAGAACCAGGTTAAGATACTGAAGTGAGAGAGCGGTGTGAAGCCTTCCTCTATTTAATTCCTGGAACAACTCAGCAGAACAACTCAGCAGAACAACTTGGTAGAACGTCTTCGTTTTGGTGACAACACCGCTGCTTGACACTACAGCCGCTTCCATCTGCCGCTGAGAAGACAGGGGAGACTGGAGTACTAGCACTAATAGCCTCACAGAGGTGAAAGACCTTTTCAGCAGTAACCCCTACAAGACAATACCAATAAATACTACTGAATCAACTGTCCTAGGTAGACAATACCAACAGATACTACTGAATCAACTGTCCTAGGTAGACAATACCAACAGATACTACTGAATCAACTGTCCTAGGTAGACAATACCAACAGATACTACTGAATCAACTGTCCTAGGTAGACAATACCAACAGATACTACTGAATCAACTGTCCTAGGTAGACAATACCAACAGATACTACTGAATCAACTGTCCTACAAGACAATACCAATAAATACTACTGAATCAACTGTCCTACAAGACAATACCAATAAATACTACTGAATCAACTGTCCTACAAGACAATACCAATAAATACTACTGAATCAACTGTCCTAGGTAGACAATACCAACATATACTACTGAATCAACTGTCCTACAAGACAATACCAATAAATACTACTGAATCAACTGTCCTCAAGACAATACCAACATATACTACTGAATCAACTGTCCTAGGTAGACAATACCAATAAATACTACTGAATCAACTGTCCTCAAGACAATACCAACAAATACTATTGAATCAACTGTCCTAGGTAGACAATACCAACAAATACTATTGAATCAACTGTCCTAGGTAGACAATACCAATAAATACTATTGAATCAACTGCCCTACAAGACAATACCAACAAATACTATTGAATCAACTGTCCTACAAGACAATACCAATAAATACTACTGAATCAACTGTCCTACAAGACAATACCAACAAATAATATTGAATCAACTGTCCTGGGTAGACGGTACCAATAAATACTACTGAATCAACTGTCCTCAAGACAATACCAACAGATACTACTGAATCAACTGTCCCAGGTAGACAATACCAACAAATACTATTGAATCAACTGTCCTAGGTAGACAATACCAATAAATACTATTGAATCAACTGTCCTGGGTAGACAATACCAATAAATACTACTGAATCAACTGTTCTACAAGACAATACCAACAAATACTATTGAATCAACTGCCCTAGTTAGACAATACCAACAGATAATATTGAATCAAAAACTCTACTTGCTGCTCTTGTAGGAGCTGATGTCCTTACCAACTATAGATGACGCAAGCCAAAGTTCAGTCAGGTTTTCATCATCCACAGAGAGGTCTGCAGTAAATCAGTCTCTCATTTCAACACTAGCTGAGATCATATCCACTGGGAGGCTCACATTTAATGTCTCATAATCCAGCATTACACCACCCAGCATTACATCACCCAGCATTACACCACCCAGCATTACACCACCCAGAATTACACCACCCAGAATTACACCACCCAGCATTACACCACCCAGCATTACACCACCCAGCATTACACCACCCAGCATTACACCACCCAACGTTTCAACACCCAGCATTTCAACACCCAGCATTACACCACCCAGCATTACACCACCCAGCATTACGACACCCAGCATTACGACACCCAGCATTACGACACCCAGCATTACGACACCCAGCATTACGACACCCAGCATTACGACACCCAGCATTACGACACCCAGCATTTCGACACCCAGCATTTCGACACCCAGCATTACGACACCCAGCATTTCAACACCCATCATTACACCACCCAGCATTACGACATCCAGCATTTCAACACCCAGCATTACACCACCCAGCATTACACCACCCAGCATTACACCACCCAGCATTACACCACCCAGCATCACACCACCCAGCATCACAGCAGCCAGCATTACACCACCCAGCATTTCAACACCCATCATTACAACACCCGGCATTTCAACACCCGGCATTTCAACACCCGGCATTTCAACACCCGGCATTTCAACACCCGGCATTACACCACCCGGCATTACACCACCCGGCATTACACCACCCGGCATTACACCACCCGGCATTACACCACCCGGCATTACACCACCCGGCATTACAACACCCGGCATTACACCACCCGGCATTACACCACCCAGCATTACACCACCCAGCAGTACACCACCCAGCAGTACACCACCCAGCATTACACCACCCAGCATTACACCACCCAGCATTACACCACCCAGCATTACAACACCCAGCATTTCAACACCCAGCATTTCAACACCCAGCATTTCAACACCCAGCATTACACCACCCAGCATTTCGACACCCAGCATTTCAACACCCATCATTACACCACCCAGCATTACACCACCCAGCATTACACCACCCAGCATTACACCATTGACTTCTAAGTCCATGTTTTCAGCAACATTCTATTCACATGCTTTCATATGTGTAAATCTATGTTTTTGTATTTGTGTGTGGCGTGAGCGTGCGTGCTTTTCCTGTGTGTGTGTGTGTGTTGTGTGTGTGTGTGTGTGTGTGTGTTCGCCGACATTCATGACGTGTTTGTTATCCCCGTAGGAGCCGGAGGAGGACGACCACCTGCCCAAGAAGAAGTGGGCGACTGTAGACGCCTCGTACTACGGAGGGAGAGGAGCAGGAGGGATCAAACGCATGGAGGTTTACACTCTAAACACTATGCTGGTCATGTAGCCATTGTGGAATTACTAGCTGCTTAGCTGTGTGTGTGCCCTTTACTAGCATTCATCTTGAGAGTGACACAGGTTGGAGGACAGTAAGAGACCCGTAACATTCACGACACATGTTGTAGTGTGTACTATATGTCTAGGTTATTTATCTGTTAACATCGTGGGTTGGTTTCTCTGACACGGAGAGCCTGCCGCTGGATACAACTGTGCTTTTAATGGAGATTCAGAAGAACGATGAAGTCAATGGAGATGATGTCGTTTTATTTCAGCCATCTCTGCTCTGCCTAATGTGCATCATTCGTTTTGCTGCAGTCGACTTCCCTCAACAACATTACTAAACAGTAGTGTAATGTTAAAACGGTCAGTCGACTTCCCTCAACAACATTACTAAACAGTAGTGTAATGTTAAAACGGTCAGTCGACTTCCCTCAACAACATTACTAAACAGTAGTGTAATGTTAAAACGGTCAGTCGACTTCCCTCAACAACATTACTAAACAGTAGTGTAATGTTAAAACGGTCAGTCGACTTCCCTCAACAACATTACTAAACAGTAGTGTAATGTTAAAACGGTCAGTCGACTTCCCTCAACAACATTACTAAACAGTAGTGTAATGTTAAAACGGTCAGTCGACTTCCCTCAACAACATTACTAAACAGTAGTGTAATGTTAAAACGGTCAGTCGACTTCCCTCAACAACATTACTAAACAGTAGTGTAATGTTAAAACGGTCAGTCGACTTCCCTCAACAACATTACTAAACAGTAGTGTAATGTTAAAACGGTCAGTCGACTTCCCTCAACAACATTACTAAACAGTAGTGTAATGTTAAAACGGTCAGTCGACTTCCCTCAACAACATTACTAAACAGTAGTGTAATGTTAAAACGGTCAGTCGACTTCCCTCAACAACATTACTAAACAGTAGTGTAATGTTAAAACGGTCAGGTGACTTCCCTCAACAACATTACTAAACAGTAGTGTAATGTTAAAACGGTCAGTCGACTTCCCTCAACAACATTACTAAACAGTAGTGTAATGTTAAAACGGTCAGTCGACTTCCCTCAACAACATTACTAAACAGTAGTGTAATGTTAAAACGGTCAGTCGACTTCCCTCAACAACATTACTAAACAGTAGTGTAATGTTAAAACGGTCAGTCGACTTCCCTCAACAACATTACTAAACAGTAGTGTAATGTTAAAACAGTCAGGTGACTTCCCTCAACAACATTACTAAACAGTAGTGTAATGTTAAAACGGTCAGTCGACTTCCCTCAACAACATTACTAAACAGTAGTGTAATGTTAAAACAGTCAGGTGACTTCCCTCAACAACATTACTAAACAGTAGTGTAATGTTAAAGCAGTCAGGTGACTTCCCTCAACAACATTACTAAACTTCCCTCAACAACATTACTAAACAGTAGTGTAGTTTTAGCTATGCCTTGGCTGGTTCATGTTTACGGTAAGGCCCATCACTCAGAAGTAGTTCCCAGAGTGTGAATCACCACGGACACAGTGGGTCTGTAGTCATCTGGTGCTGAAATGTCACCTAGCAACGTGCCCAGAACGGAACAGCCTGGACGTCTTTTGTTAAACGTTCCAGATGACAACAAACTCAAACCCCTCGCTGTACTGTAGCTCTGCCCGGGCCGGCCACAGATATCAGGGGTGTAAAGCGAGTCTTCTGGGGCCGGGTGTGTGTGTGTGTGTGTGTGTGTGTGTGTGTGTGTGTGTGTGTGTGTGTGTGTGTGTGTGTGTGTGTGTGTGTGTGTGTGTGTGTGTGTGTGTGTGTGTGTGTGTGTGTGTGCGGTAGGCAGAGTCTTCTGGGGTTGTGTGTTTACGGTACAGTACGATGAGTGTTATCTGTGTGTGTGTGTGTGTATACGGTAGGCAGAGTCTTCTGGGGTTGTGTGTTTACGGTACAGTACGGTGTGTGTGTGGTATGATATGAGTCTGACATGACAGGTGCTGCCATGCCTCCTCCTCTCTCTCTCTTCTCTCCTCTCAGCCTGGTTGTCTTAAGTCACAGGATGGATGGATCCAGGATAAAGGGTTGAGTGCTGCTGTCGGCTTGATGTACCTCTCCATCTCTCCATCTCCCTCCTCCCTTCCAACTCTGGCCTTTGTTCAGCTCCCTCCCTCCCTCCCTCCCTCCCTCCCTCCCTCCCTCCCTCCCTCCCTCCCTCCCTCCCTCCCTCCCTCCCTCCCTCCCTCCCTCCCTCCCTCCCTGCCTGCCTGCCTGCCTGCCTGCCTTCTTCCTTCCTTCCTTCCTTCCCTCCCTCCCTCCTCCCTCATTCATCCTCTACGTACCTCGCCTGCTTGCTTTTCTCCAAAGGGAATAGACGTAGTTGAAACTTTCAAGCTAACATGTTTAAATCCCTTGCTTCACCACCCCCTACACCCTTCCCCTACCCAACCCTTCCCCCTACCCCCTATCCCCTACCCAACCCTTCCACATACCCCCAACCCCCTATCCCCTACCCAACCCTTCCACATACCCCATTACCCCATATCCCCTAACCAACCCTTCCACCTACCCCATATCCTCTACCCTCTACCCCCGACCCTCTATCCCATATCCCCTTCCCCATCCCCTACCCCCTCCCCATATCCCCTACCCAACCCTTCCCCCTACCCCCTACCGTCTACCCCATCACCTAACTACTATCCCCTACCTCCTACCCTATGTCCCCCACCCCCTACCCCCTACCCTTTAACCCCTACCCCCTACTGTCTATCCTCTATCCCCTACCCTCTACTCTCTATCCCCTGCCCCCTAACCCCTGCCCCCATCCTCTACCCCCTATCCTCTAGCCCCTAAACTCTACCTACTACCCCCTACTGTCTAGCCCCTACCCCCTATCCCCTGCCCTCTATCCCCTACCCCCTATCCTCTACACTCTACCTACTACCCCCTACTGTCTATCCCCTACCCTCTACCTCCTACCCTCTATCCCCTGCCCCCTATCCCCTGCCCCTATCCCCTACCCCCTATCCTCTACCCTCTACACTCTACCTACTACCCCCTACTGTCTATCCCCTGCCCCCTACCCCCTACTACTCAGCACCGAGGACGTTGGTGGCATAGCAGGGATTTCCGAGGGCCGTTGGTGGCATAGCAGGGATTTCCGAGGGCCGTTGGTGGCATAGCAGGGATTTCCGAGGGCCGTTGGTGGCATAGCAGGGATTTCCGAGGGCCGCTGGGGGGAAGCAATCATCCCTCCAACTTTACTCACGAGTGTTGGGGCTTTGCTCAGCCACCGTCCTGTCCCCATCTCCTCTTCTCTCTCTTCTTCTTCATACAATCCCCCCTTCCTTAACCATCCACAATCCCTTGTTTTCCTAAGATCATACCTTCAACTTTTTCCCAAGAGTTTTGGAGCTTTGCTCAGAGCATTTCATCTGTTCATGCATCTGCTATCCACCATCTCCTCCTCCATAAACACCAGGTTGATACTCCTAGACAGCCCATCTCTGAGGCTCTCTCTGGAGATCAGGGAAGAGGTTCTGTGGATCGGGGTAGAGGTTCTGTAGACCAGAGAAGAGGTTCTGAGGAGCGGGGTAGAGGTTCTGTAGATCAGGGAAGAGGTTATGTAGATCGGGTAGAGGTTCTGTAAATCAGGGAAGAGGTTCTGTAAATCAGGGAAGAGGTTCTGTAAATCAGGGAAGAGGTTCTGTAAATCAGGGAAGAGGTTCTGTGGATCAGGGACAAGGTTCTGTGGATCAGGGACAAGGTTTTGTGGATCAGGGTAGAGGTTCTGTAGATCAGGGAAGAGGTTCTGTGGATCAGGGAAGAGGTTCTGTGGATCAGGGAAGAGGTTCTGTGGATCAGGGAAGAGGTTCTGTGGATCAGGGAAGAGGTTCTGTAGATCAGGGAAGAGGTTCTGTAGATCAGGGTAGAGGTTCTGTAGATCAGGGTAGAGGTTCTGTAGATCGGGGTATTGGTTCTGTAGATTAGGGAAGAGGTTCTGTAGATCGGGGTAGAGGTTCTGTGGATCAGGGAAAAGGTTCTCTGGACTGTGGTAGAGGTTCTGTAGATCAGGGTAGAGGTTCTGTGGATCAGGGAAATGGTCATCTGGACTGTGGTAGAGGTTCTGTAGATCAGGGAAATGGTTCTCTGGACTGTGGTAGAGGTTCTGTGGATCAGGGAAATGGTTCTCTGGACTGTGGTAGAGGTTCTGTAGATCGGGGTAGAGGTTCTGTGGATCAGGGAAATGGTTCTCTGGACTGTGGTAGAGGTTTTGTGGATCAAGGAAATGGTTCTCTGGACTGTGGTAGAGGTTCTGTAGATCGGGGTAGAGGTTCTGTGGATCAGGGAAATGGTTCTCTGGACTGTGGTAGAGGTTCTGTGGATCGGGGTAGAGGTGGGGGAGAGGTGTCATTTTCTCTCTTCCTGTAAAGGCAGCGTGTTGACTCTGACATGTTGAAGCACCACCTGCAGCGATGGAATGTACAGGGAATCTTTTCTTCATCAGGGTAGATAGTGTATCTTTCGGGAGGGATATCCCATGTTGCCTTAGGTTTACAGGCAGCAGTGTGTGTGTGTGTTTCTGCGTCCCTTCATGCAGGTGTGTTTTATTCATCAGGATAGATATACAGGACATACTGTATACTGTCTATCTGTAGGGAGGTGGGTGTTTCCCAGGTTGATGGTGATCATGAAAATCTGTTCTGTATTGTAGAGGCTTAACCTACAGCTTGAAGAACGTGTCGCTAATTAAACACTCACCTCTCTTCTGCCGTGCCGGTGGATTTACCCGGCAACAGCTGTGATGCATTTAATTAAAACAAGAAGCTTAGGGTGAAGCAGAAAAAAAGGCACTGTGGGAGAACAATAAAAACAACACCACACCTGTTTATTCAGGTAGGAAGCTAGGAGCTCACAAAACACCCTGGGAGGAAATTCTGTGAAGCAAAACAATAAAAACAACACCAAACCTGGTTATTCTTCAGGTTATTCTTCAGGTTATTCTTCAAGTTATTATTCAGGTTATTATTCAGGTTATTCTTCCGGTTATTCTTCTGGTTATTCTTCAAGTTATTATTCAGGTTATTATTCAGGTTATTCTTCTGGTTATTCTTCTGGTTATTCTTCTGGTTATTCTTCTGGTTATTATTCAGGTTATTATTCTGGTTACTCTTCAGGTTATTATTCAGGTTATTCTTCTGGTTATTCTTCTGGTTATTCTTCAGGTTATTCTTCAGGTTATTCTTCAGGTTATTCTTCAGGTTATTCTTCTGGTTATTCTTCAGGTTACTCTTCAGGTTATTATTCTGGTTACTCTTCAAGTTATTATTCAGGTTATTATTCAGGTTATTATTCAGGTTATTCTTCAGGTTATTATTCAGGTTATTCTTCTGGTTATTCTTCTGGTTATTCTTCTGGTTATTCTTCTGGTTATTCTTCTGGTTATTCTTCTTGTTATACGAAAGGGAGGATGGACTTTTGTTTACACCCACATAGCTATGATATATGTGGTTAGCTAATGGTTTAGTTTATGAATTGTGGGTAACAAACAAAGTTTACTTTTCAGGACGGTGTAATGTTACCAAAAGTTACCAACAAAATGAAGTATGTTTATTTTCACCTCCTGAATTGACTGAATGGGAACCTGAAATAACCCCTGGTCCCTGTCTGATGTGACTCCACCAGGTGCGTTGGGGAGAGAAGGGCTCTACAGAGGAAGGGGCAAGGCTGGAGAAGGCTAAGAATGCTGTAGTGTCTGTTCCTGAGGAGGTGGAAGAGCCCACGATGGCCAGACGGCCCCCCAAACCCACCCCTACATACCACCAGCACCAGGAGTCCAAATGGTATACCCCTATAAAGGTCTGTTCAACGTTACGTCTGAAAATGGCACCCTATTCCCTTAACTCTCTTGTTTTGGTCAGAGCCTGATAAGGCCGAGTCAGTTGGAGGTGGCTTCCGGAAGCTTGGTTTCACTAATGTTTTCACTTCAACGATTCTATGAATTACATTGTGATAGCGAAGTTATGGATTCCATACAACTGTTAGTGACAGTATCTTTGTTTTCCATTGTGTCTGATTGTGACACATTTTGTATAGATAAATACAGCGATATGCCGTGAATAAATGTTCAAACACAGTCCTCTTTTTTTTCTTCCTGTATTCAGGGTCGTCTGGATGCGCTGTGGGCTTTACTGCGGCGGCAGTATGACCGTGTTTCCCTCATGAGACCTACCACTGCGGACAAAGTAAGCCACTGAAAATAACCGCTGAGTTTCAACCCAAACCCATAACCCACAACCGCATAAAGCCAGCTATGAGATCCAAGACTGACATGGATCATATAGCCATCATCAGCAGTAGTAACAGTGATATCTTGGCTTGTGGAGTCTCAGTCTTTGAACCACTCTACGTTATTGGCCGCAGGAAGAAATGCTGTCATCGCGGCGTCATCCAATGAGGATCTGAATAAAGACAAAAGATTAAGTAGCGGCTTCCCGGACACTGATTAAACCTTTTGCTGGACAATGGACATTCTCCATTAAAAAGTGCTTTTTAGGCTTAATCTGTGTCCGGGAAACCGGTCCTTGTCCATTGAATCTCTAAGGTAGGCTTAATCTGTGAAATTGGCACTAAATTTACGATAGAGCTGGGGTAGTGTGAGCCAATTGTTTTAGTTTGTGAGTGTGGTTCAGAGGCAGGAAGTTGACTGGAACGTGTTGTTAGCATTGTGTTGTTGTAACCTAATGGGTGTGAGCAGCTGCAAACTGTCACAGCAACAGCAGCAGGATGTGATGTGTGACAGGAATGGCCCTATATGGAGAAATCTGCTGATCTCTCTCTCTCTCACTCACTCACTCACTCACTCACTCACTCACTCACTCACTCACTCACTCACTCACTCACTCACTCACTCACTCACTCACTCACTCACTCACTCACTCACTCACTCACTCACTCTCTCACACACACACACAGTGCCTTTCTCATGAAACCCTATCCCATTGACCAACAGTTTCCTGTCCTCTATGTGTTTAATACTAGAGACGTCCTGTCTTTAACCCAGTCCTGTACTCTGTGTTTAATGCTGGAGACCTCCTGTCTTTACCTCAGTCCTGTCCTCTATGTGTTTAATACTGGAGACCTCCTGTCTTTACCTCAGTCCTGTCCTCTATGTGTTTAATGCTGGAGACCTCCTGTCTTTACCTCAGTCCTGTCCTCTATATGTTTAATGCTGGAGACCTCCTGTCTTTACCTCAGTCCTGTCCTCTATGTGTTTAATGCTGGAGGTCCCAGTGTTCAGCCTGGTGATTGGATGCTGACTCTCTGGCCTTACAGGAGTGTAAGGCCCTCTCTCCCCTCTCCTCTACCGCTCTCTGTCTTTCTCACTTTCCCTCTCTCCCCTCTCCTCTACCGCTCTGTCTTTCTCACTTTCCCTCTCTCCCCTCTCCTCTACCGCTCTCTGTCTTTCTCACTTTCCCTCTCTCCCCTCTCCTCTACCTCTCTCTGTCTTTCTCACTTTCCCTCTCTTCCCTCTCCTCTATCGCTCTCTCTCCCTCTCTGTCACTCTCTCTGTCTCTCCCTTTCTCCCGCTCTCTCTCCTCTCTCTCCCTCTCTTTCTCTCCCTCTCTTTCTCTGTGTGCATATATTATCAGAACATAGAAAATGTAGCCAGCAGTCCAACCATAGTACATGATATAGTAACAATAACAATAGTAGTAACAGTAACAGTAAGAGAAGTAGTAACAGTAAGAGTAGTAGTAACAGTAATAGTAACAGTAGTAGTAGCAGTAACAGTAGCAGTAATAGTACTAGTAACAGTAACAGTACTAGTAACAGTACTAGTAACAGTAGTAGTCACAATAGCAGTAGCATTAACAGTAATAGTAATAGTAACAGTATTAGTAACAGTAGCAGTAGCAGTAACAGTAGTAGTAGTAACAGTAACAGTATTAGTTACAATAGCAGTAATAGTAGCAGTAACAGTAGCATTAACAGTAGCAGTAACAGTAGTAGTAGTAACAGTAACAGTATTAGTTACAATAGCAGTAATAGTAGCAGTAACAGTAGCAGTAACAGTAATAGTACTAGTAACAGTAACAGTATTAGTAACAGTAGCAGTAACACTAGTGGTAATAGTAACAGTACTAGTAACAGTAGTAGTAACAATAGCAGTAGCATTAACAGTAATAGTAATAGTAACAGTATTAGTAACAGTAGCAGTAGCAGTAACAGTAGTAGTAGTAACAGTAACAGTATTAGTTACAATAGCAGTAATAGTAGCAGTAACAGTAGCATTAACAGTAGCAGTAACAGTAGTAGTAGTAACAGTAACAGTATTAGTTACAATAGCAGTAATAGTAGCAGTAACAGTAGCATTAACAGTAGCAGTAACAGTAATAGTACTAGTAACAGTAACAGTATTAGTAACAGTAGCAGTAACACTAGTGGTAATAGTAACAGTAGCAGTAGCAGTAACAGTAGTATTAGTAGTAGTAACAGTAGCAGTTGCAATAGCAGTAATAGTAGCAGTAGCAATAACAGTAGTAGTAGCAATAACAGTAATAGTACTAGTAACAGTAATAGTACTAGTAACAGTATTAGTAACAGTAGCAGTAACAATAGCAGTAATAGTAGTAGTAGCAGTAACAGTAGTATTAGTAGCAGTAACAGTAGTATTAGTAGCAGTAACAGTAGTATTAGTAGCAGTAACAGTAGCAGTAGTATTAGTAACAGTAGCAGTAACAGTAGAAGTAATAGTAACAGTAGCAGTAACAATAGCAGTAGCAGTAAGAGTAACAGTAGCAGTAACAATAGCAGTAACAGTAACAGTAATAGTAACAGTAGCAGTAGTAGTAGCAGTAGCAGTAACAGTAGCAGTAATAGTACTAGTAACAGTAATAGTACTAGTAACAGTAACAGTAACAGTAGTATTAGTAGTAGTAACAGTAACAGTATTAGTAACAGTAACAGTTACAATAGCAGTAATAGTAGCAGTAACAGTAGCATTAACAGTAGCAGTAACAGTAATAGTACTAGTAACAGTAATAGTAACAGTAACAGTATTAGTAACAGTAATAGTAACAGTAACAGTATTAGTAACAGTAGCAGTAACAATAGCAGTAATAGTAACAGTAGCAGTAACAGTAGTATTAGTAGTAGTAACAGTAACAGTATTAGTAACAGTAGCAGTTACAGTAGCAGTAACAGTAACAGTAGTAGTACTAGTAACAGTAGTAGTACTAGTAACAGTAGTAGTACTAGTAACAGTAGTAGTACTAGTAACAGTAATAGTACTAGTAACAGTAATAGTAACAGTAACAGTATTAGTAACAGTAGTATTAGTAGCAGTAACAGTAGCAGTAGTATTAGTAACAGTAGCAGTAACAATAGCAGTAGCAGTAACAGTAACAATAGCAGTAGCAGTAACAATAGCAGTAATAGTATTAGTAGCAGTAACAGTAGTATTAGTAGCAGTAACAGTAGTATTAGTAGCAGTAACAGTAGTATTAGTAACAGTAGCAGTAACAGTAGCAGTAATAGTAACAGTAGCAGTAGCAGTAAGAGTAACAGTAGCAGTAACAATAGCAGTAACAGTAATAGTAACAGTAGCAGTAGCAGTAACAGTAGCAGTAATAGTACTAGTAACAGTAACAGTAATAGTACTAGTAACAGTAACAGTAACAGTAGTATTAGTAGTAGTAACAGTAACAGTATTAGTAACAGTAGCAGTTACAATAGCAGTAATAGTAGCATTAACAGTAGCATTAACAGTAGCAGTAACAGTAACAGTATTAGTAACAGTAGCAGTAACAATAGCAGTAATAGGAACAGTAGCAGTAACAGTAGTATTAGTAGTAGTAACAGTAGCAGTTACAGTAGCAGTAACAGTAGCAGTAGCAGTAACAGTAGTAGTACTAGTAACAGTAGTAGTACTAGTAACAGTAATAGTACTAGTAATAGTAACAGTATTAGTAACAGTAGTATTAGTAGCAGTAACAGTAGCAGTAGTATTAGTAACAGTAGCAGTAACAATAGCAGTAGCAGTAGCGGTAACAGTAGCAGTAGCAGTAACAGTAGCAGTAACAATATCAGTAATAATAACAGTAGCAGTAGCAGTAACATCAGTATTAGTAGTAGTAACAGTAACAGTAGTATTAGTAGTAGTAACAGTAACAGTATTAGTAACAGTAGTATTAGTAGCAGTAACAGTAGTATTAGTAGTAGTAACAGTATTAGTAACAGTAGCAGTAACAATAGCAGTAATAGTAACAGTAACAATAGCAGTAACAGTAGTATCAGTAGCAGTAACAATAGCAGTAATAGTAACAGTAGCGGTAGCAGTAACAGTAGTATTAGTAGTAGTAGTAACAGTAGCAGTAACAATAGCAGTAATAGTAACAGTAACAGTAGCAGTAACAATAGCAGTAACAGTAGTATTAGTAGTAGTAACAGTAGCAGTAACAGTAGTATTAGTAGTAGTAACAGTATTAGTAACAGTAGCAGTAACAATAGCAGTAACAGTAGCAGTAACAGTATTAGTAACAATAGTGTTAGTAACAGTAACAGTATTAGTAACAGTAGCAGTAATAGTAACAGTAACAGTATTTGTAACAGTATTAGTAACAGTAGCAGAAACATTAGTAGTAGTAACAGTAACAGTATTTGTAACAGTAGCAGTAACAATAGCAGTAGCAGTAACATTAGTATTAGTAGTAGTAACAGTAACAGTATTAGTAACAATAGCAGTAACAGTAACAGTATTAGTAACAATAGCAGTAACAACAGCAGTAGCAGTAACATTAGTATTAGTAGTAGTAACAATAACAGTAATAGTAGCAGTAACAATAGCAGTAAAGGTAACATTAGTATTAGTAGTAGTAACAGTAGCAGTAACAGTAACAGTGGTATTAGTAACAGTAGCAGTAGCAGTAACAGTAGCAGTAACAGTGGTATTAGTAACAGTAACAGTATTAGTAACAGTAGCAGTAAAAATAGCAGTAATAGTAACAATAGCAGTAATAGTAGCAGTAGCAGTAACAGTAACAGTAGTAGTAGTAACAGTATTAGTAACAGTAGCAGTAACAATAGCAGTAATAGTAACAGTAACAGTAGCAGTAACAAAAGCAGAAACAGTAGTATTAGTAGTAGTAACAGTAACAGTATTAGTAACAGTAACAGTAGCAGTAACAGTAGCAGTAACAGTAGCAGTAACAATAGCAGTAATAGTAACAGTAACAATAGCAGTAACAGTAGTATTAGTAGTTGTAACAGTATTAGTAACAGTAGCAGTAATAGTAGCAGTAATAGTAGCAGTAACAGTAACAATAGCAGTAACAGTAGCAGTAACAATAGCAGTAACAGTAGTATTAGTAGTAGTAACAGTAACGGTATTAGTGACAATAGCAGTAATAGTAGCAGTAGCAGTAGCAGTAGTAGTAACAGTAACAATAGCAGTAGTAGTAGTAGTAACAGTAGTAGTAGCAGTAACAGTAGTAGTAGCAGTAGCAGTAACAGTAGCAGTAGCAGTAACAGTAACAGTAGTAGTAGCAGTAAAAGTAGTAGTAGCAGTAACAGTAGCAGTAACAGTAGTAGTAACAGTAACAGTAACAGTAATAGTAGCAGTATTAGTATTAGTAACAGTAGCAGTAACAGTAGCAGTAACAGTAGCAGTAACAGTAGCAGTAACAGTAGCAGTAACAGTAGCAGTAACAGTAGCAGTAACAGTAACAGTAGCAGTAACAGTAGCAGTAACAGTAGCAGTAGCAGTAACAGTAGCAGTAGTAGTAGCAGTAGTAGTAGCAGCAGTAGTAATAGTAACAGTAGCAGTAATAGTAACAATAGTAGTAACAGTAGCAGTAGTAGTAACAGTAACAGTAGTAGTAGTAGCAGTAGCAGTAGTAGTAGCAGTAGCATTACAATTTAGCATAATATACTCCAAAGACTAGAAGGTGCTGAGTTTCTCTCCTTTACATTTTTCTGTCCTGTCTGTCTGTCTGTCTGTCTGTCTGTCTGTCTGTCTGTCTGTCTGTCTGTCTGTCTCTCTTTTATTACATACACTGAAAAACAATATAAACTCAACATTTTATTGAGTTACAATTAATTTCAGGAAATCATTCAATTGTAGTAAATTCTTTAGGCCCTAATCTATGGATTTCACATGACTGGGAATACAGATATGCATCTCTTGGTCACAGAGACCTTAAACAAAAAGTAATGGAGTGGATCAGAAAACCAGTCAGTATCTGGTGTGACCATTTGCCTCATGCAGAGCCACATCTCCTTCACATAGAGTTGATCAGGCTGTTGATTGTGGCCTGTGGAATATTGTCAGACTCCTCTTCAATGACTGTGCGAAGTTGCTGGATATTGGCGGGAACTGGAACATGCTGTAGTACACGTCGATCCAGAGCATCCCAAACATGCTCAATGGGTGACATGTCTGGTGAGTATGCAGGCCATGGAAGCACTGGGACGTTTTAATTTTCCAGGAATTGTGTACAGATCCTTTCGACATGGGGCCGTGCATTATCATGCTGAAACATGAGGTGATGGCGGTGGATGAATGGCACGACAATGGGCCTCAGGATCTTGTCACAGTATCTCTGTGCATTCAAATTGCCATTGATAAAATGCAATTGTGTTCATTGTCTGTAGCTTATGCCTGCCCATACCATAACCCCACCGCCCCCATGGGGCACTCTGTTCACAACGTTGACATCAATAAACTGCTTGTCCACACAACGCCATACACGTTGTCTGCCTACTGCCTGGTACAGTTGAATCCGGGATTCATCCGTGAAGAGCACACTTCTCCAGCGTGACAGTGGCCATCAAAGGTGAGCATTTGCCCACTGAAGTCAGTTACAATGCCGAACTTCAGTCAGGTCAAGACCCTGGTGAGGACGACGAACACGCAGATGAGATTCCCTGAGACGGTTTCTGACAGTTTATGCAGAAATTCTTTGGTTATGCAAACCCACAGTTTCATCAGCAGTCCGGGTGGCTGGTCTCAGATGATCCCGCAGGTGAAAAAGACGGAGGTCCTGGGCTGGCGTGGTTGCACGTGGTCTGCGGTTTTGAGGCTGGTTGGACGTCCTGCCAAATTCTCTAAAACGATGTTGGAGGCGGCTTATAGTAGAGAAATGAATATTAAATTATCTGGCAACAGCTCTGTTGGACATTCTTGCAGTCAGCGTGACAATTGTACGCTCCCTCAAAACTTGAGACATGTGGCATTGTGTTGTGTGACAAAACTGCACATTTTAGAGCGGCCTTTTATTGTCCCCTGCACAAGGTGCACCTGTGTAATGATCATGCTCTTTAATCAGCTTCTTGATATGCCACACCTTTCAGGTGGATGGATTATCTTGGCAAAGGAGAAATGCTCACTAACAGGGATGCTAGAGAAATAAGCTTTTATTATTTCAGCTCATGAAACATGGGACCAACACTTGACGTTTTATATTTTTGACTCTGGATCTGGCGTGTACCTAAACAACAGGAAGCAGATTGTACAGTCAAATTTCCTGCCATTTCTTGACTATGGTGACATCATTTACCAGAATGCAGCAGCCACTACTCTTAAACCTTTGGATTCTGTCTACAATAGTACAATTTGCTTAATCACAGGTGATAGTTTTTATACTCGTCACTGCATCCTGTATCAAAAGGCTGGCTGGTTCTCATTAGTCCCTTAGATCACTTCACTATTCCCTTTTTGTTTACAAAGCTCTACTACCCAAGCTTCTGACTTACCTAACTTTGTTATTGAAGCGTAAAAACATGACATACCAAACCCGGTCACAGGGTTGGTTAACTCTTGAGGTTCCTAGGGTCTCCACCAATTTAAGGAAAATCGGCTGTTAGTTTTAATGTGCCTCACTGCTGGAACAATTTGCAGAACTCATTACAATTGGATGTTCTGGTGCTGCTCGGACAGTTTAGGGTTGATTGAGGACCTAGTAGCTGAGCTGTTGTTCATCAACGTTGTGTTTTGTTTTACGTTGAATTTGGTTGTTGTATTGATTTGATCAGGGCACCCATGGGAATGAGACCCTGGTCTCAATGGGTCTTTCCTGAATAAATAAAGAATGAATCAATAAATAATACTGGGAGTTTTCACCGCCAAGATATGTTATTGTGTTTGGTAAACGTTTGTGATGATGTCGATCAGTGAATGAGATCACTCAGGCAGATAAATAAACAATTTGTCTTAGGTTTACCAGCAGGTGTGTGTGTGTGTGTGTGTGTGTGTGTTGTTTCTTCAGCCATGGGAAATAGCTAACCTGTGTAATGAAGTGGTTAATACACAGGAAATGACAAACGGTTGTGTAAAGAAAACTCCAGTACATTGTTATTTGTCCTTCCTGATTTCACAGTTAAATGGACCAAAGTGGTTGCTAACCAAACCACATCCTGGTGATGAGTTGCCATGAGTTACCAGACATACAGATGGACAGACGTGAGAGTACTGTATCCGCTCCCTGTCCCTCCCCGGTGTCCTTTCGGATGCTTAACCTTGGCGCTGTATTTCAAGTCCTTGATCAAGTCTGTGGCGAGGTGCTACCATAACGGGATCAAAATCTGAGGAGATCCAGGCGGGGAGGGAGGGAGGCGGGAGGAAGGGGAGGGGAGTGAGGAGAGGCAGGGGAGAGTTCCAGGCAGACTGGTGGCAGCCAGGTAGGGGAGGGAGGCGGGAGGCGGGGGAGGGAGGGAGGCAGGGGAGAGTCCCAGGCAGACTGGTGGGAGGCAGGCGGGGCAGGGAGACAGGGTGGGCCACCACAGAGCACAGTGAAGAGGAGTGTGGAGAAGAGGGCAGACGGGATGGAGGTAGGGGAGAGGGAGGACAGGAGGGGGCGGTGGTCTTTGATGACCGACAGCAAGCCCCTGGGGTCATGAATGTTTCAGTGGGCTGATCGGCAGTGCAGTGTTACAAAAACTCATACAGGTGTAAGGAAGCAGGTTGTCACAAACATCTGTTCAGCATGGGGACCTCAGGGTCTTTCCCTCGCTCCTCTCTCTCCCTCCATCCGTCTATCCCTCCTCCCTCCCTCCTTCTCTGAGCCCTGTGAACCAGGCTGCTGCAGTGGAGAGAGAGAGCGAAGAGAAAGAGAGAGCGGGAAAGAGAAATAGAGCAGAGGGAGAGGGCCCCAGGACCACGGCTGGGGAGAGAAAGAAAGAAAGAGCGGGTGGAGGGGAATGGAGAGGACGAGGGGAAAACGAACAGCTAGTTTTTTGGTCTCACATTTAACGCCCGAGGGCGTGCAACACCAAAGGTAGAGCGGGGGTTGGCCACAGCTGTGGTGCGGCTCTCGCCCCAGGGCAGGGGAGCAAAGATCTGATGTGGTTTGACTGTGTTGTCGTGGAGACCGGGGAGATAGGGAGCCACTTCAGAGCCAAGTTAGCAACCCAACATCTGCCGCTAAGTTTTAGCCCTGCTAGGGATCCACTGGGAACAGCAGGTAGAGAAAGAAAGGGATGGAGGGAGGGATGAAGGGAAGGATGGAGGGAGGGAGAGGGAAGGCTGGCCTTACTATACTGCTGGTGATGTGGCTGAATATACCAGTGGATGGAGTAACAGCCTAAAGCATGTTTTGATTGAACTCAGGGAAGGTAAGGTACATTTTGAAAGTTCATGTTATGGATTTGATTTCATGGTTTTTATTTTTTTTCGTCTGTTTTCATACAAATAAATAAAATACATGAAAGGGAGCTTGATGAAGGAAACAGAAAGGGAACTTTACAGCACATCTCTCCCCTACTAGAAGGGAACTTTACAGCACATCTCTCCCCTACTAGAAGGGAACTTTACAGCACATCTCTCCCCTACTAGAAGGGAACTTTACAGCACATCTCTCCCCTACTAGAAGGGAACTTTACAGCACATCTCTCCCCTACTAGAAGGGAACTTTACAGCACATCTCTCCCCTACTAGAAGGGAACTTTACAGCACATCTCTCCCCTACTAGAAGGGAACTTTACAGCACATCTCTCCCCTACTAGAAGGGAACTTTACAGCACATCTCTCCCCTACTAGAAGGGAACTTTACAGCACATCTCTCCCCTACTAGAAGGGAGCTTTACAGCACATCTCTCCTCTACTAGAAGGGAACTTTACAGCACATCCCTCCCCTACTAGAAGGGAACTTTACAGCACATCCCTCCCCTACTAGAAGGGAACTTTACAGCACATCTCTCCCCTACTAGAAGGGAACTTTACAGCACATCTCTCCCCTACTAGAAGGGGACTTTACAGCACATCTCTCCCCTACTAGAAGGGAACTTTACAGCACATCTCTCCCCTACTAGAAGGGAGCTTTACAGCACATCTCTCCCCTACTAGAAGGGAGCTTTACAGCACATCTCTCCTCTACTAGAAGGGAACTTTACAGCACATCTCTCCTCTACTAGAAGGGAACTTTACAGCACATCTCTCCCTTACTAGAAGGGAACTTTACAGCACATCTCTCCCCTACTAGAAGGGAGCTTTACAGCACATCTCTCCCCTACTAGAAGGGAGCTTTACAGCACATCTCTCCCCTACTAGAAGGGAACTTTACAGCACATCTCTCCCCTACTAGAAGGGAACTTTACAGCACATCTCTCCCCTACTAGAAGGGAACTTTACAGCACATCTCTCCCCTACTAAAAGCTATAGATCTGGTCATTGTTCAAGACGTATAATGTCACTTGAGCGTTTCCCCTGAATACATTGTAGCTTGTTAAAATCATGGCAGTGATACCACATACCTTATTAGCTGCATTGCTACAGACGGACGTCCGGTCTCCTTAGGGCAGGCTTGTAATGAGGTGGAAATACAGACCTCAGACAAGACAACATGTTAGACAGCAGTGGACCTGGGCCTTCTCTCTCTCTCCTTTTCTCTCTCTCCTTTTCTCTCTCTCTCTCTCTCTCTCTCTCTCCTTTTCTCTCCTTTTCGCTCTCTCTCTCCTTTTCTCTCTCTCTCTCTCTCTCTCTCTCTCTCTCTCTCTCTCTCTCTCTCTCTCTCTCTCTCTTTCCTGTATCTCTCTCCTCTCTTTGTTTAATTGTGTCCCCTTGTCTCCCAGTCTGTGACAGCGTTTCCATTTAACAGCCATCAGTCATGTTGTGAACACTGCTCTGAGACCTGTTTAATTAAGTGACTGATAGCAGGAGGAGAAGCAGGAGGGGGGACAGGGACTCTTCAAGAAAGCATGCCATCAGATGGAAGGAGGGAGGAAGCGGGAGAGAAAGGGAGTGAGGAGAAGGAGGGCAGTTTAGTATGCTGGCTTAGGAACTCCTTTTGCATTCAGGAAATACTGCCAATCAGATGGAGTAAGGGAGGGAGGGAGGAGGGGGAAGAGGGAGGGAGAGAGAAGAGGGATGGAGGGAGGTAGAAGATGGAGGGAGGGAGAAGAGGGAGGGAGAGAAGAGGGAGGGAGAGAGGAGGGAGAGAGGAGGGAGGGAGGGAGGGAGAAGAGGGAGGGAGGGAGAAGAGGGAGGGAGAGAGAGAGAGAGGAGGGAGGGAGAGAGAGAGAAGAGGGAGGGAGGGAGAGAAGAGGGAGGGAGAGAAGAGGGAGGGAGAGAAGAGGGAGGGAGAGAGAGAGAAGAGGGAGAGAAGAGGGAGGGAGAGAGAGAGAGAAGAGGGAGAGAGAGAGAAGAGGGAGGGAGGGAGAAGAGGGAGGGAGAGAGAGAGAGAGGAGGGAGGGAGGGAGAGAGAGAAGAGGGAGGGAGGGAGAAGAGGGAGGGAGGGAGAAGAGGGAGAGGGAGAAGAGGGAGGGAGGGAGAAGAGGGAGGGAGAAGTGGGAGAGGGAGAAGAGGGAGGGAGGGGGAAGAGGGAGGGAGGGAGGGAGGGGGAAGAGGGAGGGAGGGAGGGAGAGAGAAGAGGGATGAGACAGAGAAAGTAAGAGGAGCAAAGGGTGGTACTCTATGTTGGCATAGGGCAGACTGAGGGGCACCAGGGTTACGAAGCATGGCATACTGTAGCCTGGCTGGGTTGGGCTTGGTTTGGCATGGGTTGGTGTTCCCCGAAGTCCCAGTCATGGACATGGCCAGGCGTATGGCACTGAGTATCACTCTGTCTGCAGCACAGATTAGTAGTGTGACTCTCTCTTACCGGAGAGGACTGGATCAGGCTTGAGAGAGCCAGCCACATAGTTGACTGTTTCACTGTTTGTTTATGTACAGAGTGAGTCACTGTAGCAGCCTGGCTGATGGACTGGAGTGTCAGTACAGGGCACTGAAAGGCCAACACGTTCAGCAGGACTGATGGAGAACGGCAATGGAATTCAATGCATTCCAATCGTTTCAATGGTATTTCAGCATACCACCCTGCATCCCACTACTGGCTTGCTTCTGAAGCTAAGCAGGGTTGGTCCTGGTCAGTCCCTGGATGGGAGACCAGATGCTGCTGGAAGTGGTGTTGGAGGGCCAGTAGGAGGCACTCTTTCCTCTGGTCTTCAATAAAAATATCCCAATGCCCCAGGTCAGTGATTGGGGACATTGCCCTGTGTAGTGTGCCGTCTTTCGGATGGGACGTTAAACGGGTGTCCTGACTCTCTGAGGTCATTAAAGATCCCATGGTACTTATCATAAGAGTAGGGGTGTTAACCCCGGTGTCCTGGCTAAATTCCCAATCTGTCCCTCAAACCATCATGGTCACCTAATAATCCCCAGTTTCCAATTGGCTCATTCATCCCCCTCCTCTCCCCTGTAACTATTCCCCAGGTCGTTGCTGCAAATGAGAACATGTTCTCAGTCAACTTACCTGGTAAAATAACGGATAAATAAATAAAATGTTAGTCCTTCATGAGTTATTATATATTTAAATAAGATCTTTGTTTCCACCTGTAAATATTGCATTGTTATCAGCCTGGAAGTTGTTGTCACACCACTAAAATGTCCTGTTCCATCAAATATACTACAGAGTTTAATATCCAGCAGAATTGGAAATAATTTGGCAGTGGATATTAGGTTGAAACGAGCCACCAGATCAGAGAGCATGACATTAAGTCATTAACTGGCTAATTGGAATTAAACCATGATGTCAGGAACAACAAAGCATTTTAAAACAACAGAACATTGTTTTGTTTCACATTTTCGTTTGCAAAGTGGTGGCCGTCACCCCTTAGTTGTTTTTGTTCTCAGCTGTTCATAGTTGTTCATAGTTGTTCTCAGTTGTTCATAGTTGTTCATAGTTGTTCTCAGTTGTTCATAGTTGTTCATAGTTGTTCTCAGTTGTTCTCAGTTGTTCATAGTTGTTCTCAGTTGTTCTCAGTTGTTCATAGTTGTTCTCAGTTGTTCTCAGTTGTTCATAGTTGTTCTCAGTTGTTCTCAGTTGTTCATAGTTGTTCTCAGTTGTTCTCAGTTGTTCATAGTTGTTCATAGTTGTTCTCAGTTGTTCTCAGTTGTTCATAGTTGTTCTCAGTTGTTCTCAGTTGTTCATAGTTGTTCATAGTTGTTCTCAGTTGTTCTCAGTTGTTCTCAGTTGTTCATAGTTGTTCTCAGTTGTTCTCAGTTGTTCATAGTTGTTCTCAGTTGTTCTCAGTTGTTCTCAGTTGTTCATAGTTGTTCTCAGTTGTTCATAGTTGTTCATAGTTGTTCTCAGTTGTTCATAGTTGTTCTCAGTTGTTCATAGTTGTTCTCAGTTGTTCATAGTTGTTCATAGTTGTTCTCAGTTGTTCTCAGTTGTTCTCAGTTGTTCTCAGTTGTTCATAGTTGTTCTCAGTTGTTCTCAGTTGTTCATAGTTGTTCATAGTTGTTCTCAGTTGTTCATAGTTGTTCTCAGTTGTTCTCAGTTGTTCATAGTTGTTCTCAGTTGTTCTCAGTTGTTCATAGTTGTTCATAGTTGTTCTCAGTTGTTCTCAGTTGTTCATAGTTGTTCTCAGTTGTTCTCAGTTGTTCATAGTTGTTCATAGTTGTTCTCAGTTGTTCATAGTTGTTCTCAGTTGTTCATAGTTGTTCTCAGTTGTTCATAGTTGTTCTCAGTTGTTCATAATTGTTCTCAGTTGTTCTCAGTTGTTCTCAGTTGTTCTCAGTTGTTCATAGTTGTTCATAGTTGTTCTCAGTTGTTCTCAGTTGTTCATAGTTGTTCATAGTTGTTCATAGTTGTTCTCATTTGTTCTCAGTTGTTCTCAGTTGTTCATAGTTGTTCTCATTTGTTCTCAGTTGTTCTCAGTTGTTCATAGTTGTTCTCAGTTGTTCTCAGTTGTTCATAGTTGTTCATAGTTGTTCTCATTTGTTCTCAGTTGTTCTCAGTTGTTCATAGTTGTTCTCAGTTGTTCTCAGTTGTTCTCAGTTGTTCATAGTTGTTCTCAGTTGTTCATAGTTGTTCTCAGTTGTTCATAGTTGTTCTCAGTTGTTCATAGTTGTTCTCAGTTGTTCTCAGTTGTTCTCAGTTGTTCATCAGTTGTTCTCAGTTGTTCATAGTTCTCAGTTGTTCTCAGTTGTTCATAGTTGTTCTCAATTGTTCTCAGTTGTTCTCAGTTGTTCATAGTTGTTCATAGTTGTTCTCAGTTGTTCTCAGTTGTTCATAGTTGTTCTCAGTTGTTCTCAGTTGTTCATAGTTGTTCTCAGTTGTTCTCTGTTGTTCTCAGTTGTTCAGTTGTTGTTAGTTGTTCTCATTTGTTGTTAGTTGTTCTCATTTGTTGTTAGTTGTTCTCATTTGTTGTTAGTTGTTCTCAGTTGTTCTCAGTAGTTCTCAGTTGTTCTCAGTTGTTCTGTCATTCCACAGAACATCCATTAAAACATTCAAACAACAGCACAAATAACTAATCGCCCAATGTAAATAATCCCCCATTACTTTACACATGCTTAACGTTTTCCCTCCTTTCCACACACTCTGGGAGAGGGCTGGTAGAGACTATCTTGGGGTGCCGCAGCTCGCTCGGGGAGAGGGGTGGTGGGGTGTGTGGTTCTGGTCTGGTCTGGTTTGGTCTGGTCTGTTATGGTCTGGTCTGTTATGGTCTGGTGTGGAGAGGTGGTGGTTGTGGGAGGTTGGAGGAAGAAGTACAAAGGAGGGAGGGAGAGAGAGGGAGAGAGAGAGAGGGACAGAGAGGGAGGGAGGGAGAGATGAGGTCCATAATTATTAATTTCTTGAGTCATTAGATTTCCCCCAAACATTTTATTCTTAATAAAACCCTCGTGATTTTATGAGAATAAATAAAAATGTTTAGCAGGAACTAAATCTTTCTTGTTAATTGTGCCTGTTTTGTGGAAAAGTCAAACATGGCATACAATATAAATTAAATTGAGCACAATAAGCTGTTTATCAGATGTGGATATCAGCTCAGGACCATTTTAATATATTTTATCTGCTTTTGCAGATTCCAGCTTCTTTTCCAAGTCATTTTCATTGTCCGGATTAAAGCTTTATTTTCTTCAGCTGTGTCCTTAATCCAATCCATTACATATAATATTTCATATTCTTATGCGTTGAATGAGGTTGTGTGTTTCCCGGGTAGAGTGTTTTCAGAAGATGTTGTTATTGTTGTTGTGTGTTTCCCGGGTAGAGTGTTTTCAGAAGATGTTGTTGTGTGTTTCCCGGGTAGAGTGTTTTCAGAAGATGTTGTTGTGTGTTTCCCGGGTAGAGTGTTTTCACAAGATGTTGTTATTGTTGTTGTGTGTTTCCCGGGTAGAGTGTTTTCACAAGATGTTGTTATTGTTGTTGTGTGTTTCCCGGGTAGAGTGTTTTCACAAGATGATGTTGTTATTGTTGTTGTGTGTTTCCCGGGTAGAGTGTTTTCACAAGATGTTGTTATTGTTGTTGTGTGTTTCCCAGGTAGAGTGTTTTCAGAAGATGATGTTATTGTTGTTGTGTGTTTCCCGGGTAGAGTGTTTTCACAAGATGTTATTGTTGTTGTTGTGTGTTTCCCGGGTAGAGTGTTTTCAGAAGATGTTGTTATTTTTGTTGTCTGGCTCAGTCTGGGGATCCACATGGTTTGGAAATACCTCCCTCCCTCTCTCTTCTCCCTTCCTTTCTTTTCCTGTCTTTTTCTTTCCTCTCCATTTGTCTGTTTGTTTTTTGATTGGTTAGTTAGGAATAGGCTGGTACCTGCAGTTTGAACGGGGGGACTGGGGACGTTTGGCCGTCTCCATTAGCTAGTTGTCCCTACGTCTCCCTCTCTGCTGCCTGATCAGATGTGACCTGCTGTGCCCAGCGCTGCTTTTTTACTCACAATCCTTCAGTCTGGCCGTGACACACACCGTTACACACACACACACCGAGACCTCCCCCTCCCCCCCTCCATCACCTATTAAAATCAAAGCCCTGGTTGGGCGCTGAGCGCTGGAACGCTAGATTTAATTATAGTACATTATTGTTAATGTCAGCGCTACAGGAGAAGAGGACCTCTCTCTCTGTCTATCTGTCGCACGCATTAGGCTACTCTCTGACAGATGTATACAGGAATCACACGCAGCCTCAGTAATCTATTCTAATGCAACCCTCATCCAAGTCCCCTTGATTTGAATGTTTAAAAAGACGTAACCCCGGGTTACGGTTATTTGCGTTATGCGGTGAATATGTTTCGGGTGAATATTCAATGATGCTAGTGTTTTTGTATGCATTAATATAACGGTGTGTTGACGCTCACTAACATGTTTTGAAGGCCTATCGGGGAAATCTTATCTGCAGTTGTTATGAATAAAACGCACTTGATTTACGATAACAAATAGTGTATTCAAATAAACATATATTGTATTAGGTCTCTTCAAACTCATCATGTAACAAAATAAACAGGACCTTTGTTTTATAATAGTTTGGTTTTAGTTACAGATGAGGAAATTATAGTTCTGTAAGAGCAAATGTTTAAATATAATTCCAATATTTATCTGTTGACAACTTGTAGTAATTATTATATTATATCTACTCCTATTATAAATTAATATTCAATTTAAAAAAAACAAATCTGAATTCATTCCTTTAAAGATGTTATGTTTCTTGCATTTCGGTGTTTTTTTGTTTCTGCATTTCATCAGTTGTTAGTTATTTCTGTATAGTCGAATTTCGTTTGTGTCTCTTTGAGCTCAGACTGTAAAGCCTGGGGTATGTTTTAGCAGACGTCTAGTGTACAGCTGATTTATGACAACATCTTAGACTAAATAGGCAGCCTACTGAGCCTCACTCCTATTGTGAACGGAATAGACCGCATAGTGAGCAGCGAAGCAAATGTTCCTCCATTCATCATTATGGTTTGGAGTCCGGTGTAACACACACACACGCGCGCGCGACGTTATATAACTAACTATAGATTGCCCAGCCCAGAGTAGAAGAGAAGACCACTGGTAAGTTAACTGGTTGAGTATCAGTCTCCAAAGGTCAGTGATGAGAATTAGCTGTGATCTAGTGGCAACCCGTCAGACAGACCTGTCACTGACTGGCTGCCAAGACACACACACACACACACACACACACACACACACACACACACACACTAGCCGTGATCTAGTGGCAACCCGTCAAACACGTCACTGACTTGCTGCCAAGAGGTCACCCTTCACCCAATTACTGCCCTGCATTTTGTTAACTCCTTCCTTTCCGCCTGGCAACCACCCGGGCCACAGCCACCGATTTTGTTATTTAATTAGCTCGATTATGCAAATGGACGTTATCATGCATATGAACGGCTCTAGACCTCATTTTCTTGTAGTGAACTGTATGCTGGACAACTATTAGAAGCAGTTGTATTTCTATTTGACACTAATTAATTGCACTCGTTAAAGCATGACTGTTGCTGCTCGCTCCTTCGTGAGGTTAAATGATCTCAAGCGGGAAGTTAACTGTCCACCAACACAAAGAAGTGTGCTTCTGGGCTCGCCGCTGCTGTAACAACGCCTTAGACCAGTTCTTATACTGTGGCTATAGTAAATCTTCATTATATTTTAAACTGATCTTAGACCAGTTCTTATACTGTGGCTATAGTAAATCTTCATGATATTTTTTACCTTTTAAACTGATCTTAGACCAGTTCCTGTAACATGGCTACAGTAGATTTGTAACCTCCCAGTATATCTTAATGTGAAAGGTGTCAAATCAGAGTTTATTGGTCTCACACAGATATGCAGATGTTCAAATCAAATTGTGTTGGTCACATACACACGGTTAGCAGATGTTAATGTGAGTGTAGATAAATGCTTGTGTTTCTAGCTCCAACAGTAATATCTAGCTAAATGCTTGTGTTTCTAGCTCCAACAGTGCAGTAATACCTAACTAAATGCTTGTGTTTCTAGCTCCAACAGTAATATCTAGCTAGATGCTTGTGTTCCTAGCTCCAACAGTAATATCTAGCTAGATGCTTGTGTTTCTAGCTCTAACAGTAATATCTAGCTAGATGCTTGTGTTCCTAGCTCCAACAGTAATATCTAGCTAGATGCTTGTGTTTCTAGCTCTAACAGTAATATCTAGCTAGATGCTTGTGTTCCTAGCTCCAACAGTAATATCTAGCTAGATGCTTGTGTTTCTAGCTCCAACAGTAATATCTAGCTAAATGCTTGTGTTTCTAGCTCCAACAGTAGTATCTAACTAAATGCTTGTGTTTCTAGCTCCAACAGTGCAGTAATACCTAACTAAATGCTTGTGTTTCTAGCTCCAACAGTGCAGTAATACCTAACTAAATGCTTGTGTTTCTAGCTCCAACAGTGCAGTAATACCTAACTAAATGCTTGTGTTCCTAGCTCCAACAGTAATACCTAGCTAAATGCTTGTGTTTCTAGCTCCAACAGTATATATATATATATATATATATATATATACACAGTATGTGTGAGATTTACTTGTACCCTCCTACACACATACAAACAAAACAGTTCACCCTCAATTGTTCTGCATCTCTTGCGAATATTATGCCATCTTAGATTAAAAAAAAGACGCCTCGTATTTGATCAATATGTCATTCCTCATTATAATAGATGTTTGGGATGCTGATGATAAAACGTCGTGAAGCAGCTGATTAACCTCGATGACCACGTGATCTTTTATAATTGATACATTGTCTCACCTTAAATCCTTGAGTGATGACAGATTTAATGAATGGATTGTTGATGTAATTAATGTTTAAAAAAAAAATGTTTAGTCATAAAGGACAGTAGCTGATCAAAGCTAAACGTTTAAGTGTTTATATGTGCTGTAACTGTCAAATAGCGACTATTATAGTCCATTTCTACTTTTTAAAAGAATGTCAATGTCAAAACATATCCCACTGCGGTCACTTTGGATGAAAGGTCCTGCTAAATGGCATGTAATATGTATTATTATATCAACATGAACAGTGTTGGAAATAATCTAGTCAGCCCATCTATTCTATAAAGCCTTGTTTCTAGTCAGTCCATCTATTCTATAAAGCCTTGTTTCTAGTCAGCCCATCTATTCTATAAAGCCCTGCTTCTAGTCAGTCCATCTATTCTATAAAGCCTTGTTTCTAGTCAGTCCATCTATTCTATAAAGCCTTGTTTCTAGTCAGCCCATCTATTCTATAAAGCCCTGTTTCTAGTCAACCCATCTATTCTATAAAGCCTTGTTTCTAGTCAGCCCATCTATTATATAAAGCCTTGTTTCTAGTCAGTCCATCTATTCTATAAAGCCCTGCTTCTAGTCAGTCCATCTATTCTATAAAGCCCTGCTTCTAGTCAGTCCATCTATTCTATAAAGCCCTGCTTCTAGTCAGTCCATCTATTCTATAAAGCCTTGTTTCTAGTCAGTCCATCTATTCTATAAAGCCTTGTTTCTAGTCAGTCCATCTATTCTATAAAGCCCTGCTTCTAGTCAGTCCATCTATTCTATAAAGCCTTGTTTCTAGTCAGTCCATCTATTCTATAAAGCCTTGTTTCTAGTCAGTCCATCTATTCTATAAAGCCCTGCTTCTAGTCAGTCCATCTATTCTATAAAGCCCTGCTTCTAGTCAGTCCATCTATTCTATAAAGCCCTGCTTCTAGTCAGTCCATCTATTCTATAAAGCCCTGCTTCTAGTCAGTCCATCTATTCTATAAAGCCCTGCTTCTAGTCAGTCCATCTATTCTATAAAGCCTTGTTTCTAGTCAGTCCATCTATTCTATAAAGCCCTGCTTCTAGTCAGTCCATCTATTCTATAAAGCCTTGTTTCTAGTCAGTCCATCTATTCTATAAAGCCTTGTTTCTAGTCAGTCCATCTATTCTATAAAGCCCTGCTTCTAGTCAGTCCATCTATTCTATAAAGCCCTGCGTCCGTCTGTCCGTCTGTCCGTCTGTCTCTGTCTGTCTCTGTCTGTCTGTCTGTCTGTCTGTCTGTCTGTCTGTCTGTCTGTCTGTCTGTCTGTCTGTCTGTCTGTCTGTCTGTCTGTCTGTCTGTCTAAGCGTCTCTGAATCCCAGTCTTTGTGAGTGCAGATGTAGCTTTCACTCCAGTGTTCTCCACGGTCTTAGTAGTGTGAACCCGTCACACACACACACACACTAGCAGATGTAGATGTATTGTGGTGTTCTCTACAGTCTTAGTAGTGTTGAACCTGTCAGATGGTCATACCAGGGACAGACTTCTCCACTGTCTTCACCACTAAGCTGGCTTTATATTTTCAGTTTCACACCAGTCGCCAACACAACTTTACAGACTCTAGTTTATTTTTTCTTTGTTGGTTATTTCTTTCTCTCTTTCACTCTCTCTTTCTTCCGTCTCTCTCGCCCTCTCTTTCGCTCTTTCTCGCTTAATGTACAGTATCCCTTCTTTCTTAAAGGGGCAGTGCCGTAAAAAATTTGATTTTTCCGTTTACATGTTTGTTTTTAAGGTCGAAATACCATTTATGCCATTGTTGTGTAAGAGCTGTTGAAAAAAATGACTGGAATTTCAGCCTTTTCAGGTGGGATGGAACTTCTGGCCAACATAATGACATCACAATGTGATCTGTTTATATTAGACCAATGACTGTTCATCTGGGTAAGGGTGTGGGCTGTAGACCATCCTATCAGCCAATCAGGTCTGTGTATGTGAATACACTACATGACCAAAGTATGTGGACACCTGCTCGTCGAACATCTCATTCCAAAATCATGGGCATTAATATGGAGTTGGTCCCCCCTTTTACTGCTATAACAGCCTCCACTCTTCTGGGAAGGCTTTCCACTAGATGTTAGAACATTGGTGCGGGGACTTTCTTCCATTCACCCACAAGAGCCTTAGTGAGGTCGGGCACTGATGTTGGGTGATTAGGTCTGGCTCGTAGTCGGTGTTAAAATGAATCCCAAAAGTGTTCGATGGGGTTGAGGTCAGGGCTCTGTGCAGGCTAGTAAAGTTCTTCCACACCGATCTCTAACAAACCATTTCGGTATGGACCTTGCTTTGTGCACAGGGGCATTGTCATGCTGAAACAGGAAAGGGCCTTCCCCAAACTGTTGCAACATTGTTGGAAGCACAGAATCGTCTAGAATGTCATTGTATGCTGTAGCGTTAAGATATCCTTTCAATGGAACTAAGGGACGTGCCCGAACCATGAAAAACAGCCCCAGACCATTATTCCTTCTCCACCAAACTTTACAGTTGGCACTATGCATTGGGGCAGGTAGCGTTCTCTTGGCATCCGCCAAAGCCAGATTCATCTGTCGGACTGTAGGAAGGTGAAGCATGATTCTCCAGAGAACGTGTTTCCACTGCTCCAGAGTCCAATGGCTGCGAGCTTTACACCACTCCTTCTGACGCTTGGCATTGCGCATGTTGATCTTAGGCTCGTGTGCAGCTGCTCGGCCATGGAAAACCATTTCATGAAGCTCCCGACGAACAGTTCTTGTGCTGACGTTACTTCCAGAGACTGTTTGGAAATCAGTAGTGAGTGTTGCAACTGAGGACAACATTTCTGCGCTTCAGCACTCAGCGATTCTGTTCTGTGAGCTACCACTTCGCGGCTGAGCCGTTGCTTTTCCTAGACATTTCCACTTCACAATAACAGCACTTACAGTTGACTGCAGGGCAGAAATTTGGAATGGTGGCATCCTATGATGGTGCCACGTTGAAAGTCACTGAGCTCTTCAGTAAGGCCATTCTACTTCTCTCCCCCAACATGTTACCGGGCCAACAACGCTATCCAAGTTTCAGGTTTAATCACCCCGACATGGTACCTAGTTCCTGGAAAGCTATCAAACTATTCCCTATAGTGCACTAGTTCATTTAAAAACAGCCTAAGGATCTGTTGTTAAATGTACACTGTGTGTATAAAACATTAGGAACACCTTCCTAATATTGAATTTCACTCCCTTTTGCACTTCTACTGCCAATGTTTGTCTATTGAGATTTCATGGCTTTGTGCTCGATTTTATACACCTGTCAGCAACGGGTGTGGCTGAAATAGCCGAATCCACTAATTTGAAGGGGTGTCCACATAAAGATAAAATGAATCAAGACTGCATCGAGGCTTTGCTTCTCTCTCTCTTCCTCTCTTTCTGTCTGTTCTCTCTGCCTCTCCATCTCTCTCTCTCTCTTCCTCTCTTTCTCTCTTTTCACCCTCTATGTTCTCTCTCCTTCTCTGCCTCTCATCTGTACTCTCTCTCTCTCTCTCTCTCTCTTCCTCTCTTTCTGTCTGTCTCTTTTCACCCTCTATGTTCTCTCTGCCTCTCACCTCTATCTCTCTCTCTCTTCCTCTCTTTCTGTCTGTCTCTTTTCACCCTCTATGTTCTCTCTCCATATCTCTCTCTCTCTCTCTCTCTCTCTCTTTTTCTGTCTGTCTCTTTTCACCCTCTATGTTCTCTCTCTCTCTCTCTCTCTCTCTCTCTCTCTCTCTCTCTCTCTCTCTCTCTCTCTCTCTCTCTCTCTCTCTCTCTGCCTGTCTGTCCGTTCCCATTGCTCCTGGGAGGTGTGTGTGGGTGACAGTGGTCCTAATGAAGACGTAAAGCTGTGGTTAACAGCAGGTTTCTGAAGGTTACTCTGTCTACACTGGGGGAAGTGAGAAAGAATCAAGTCACTGATGACATGTGACGGTTTCACCCAGGAATGATGCAAACCTGTGTTAATGAACCAACCCGGGGAGAGGACAGTGGAGAGATGAGAGAGACGGGAAGAGCAGAGAGCAAAGGCGAGCAGGGTGAGCAGGCAGGGGACAGGGGATGTCCCAGACTGTGGCGCATCGTAAGCTAGGCCTGGGGAGGATGTCTGCTTCTCTCTGACATTTCGAAAGGGGAAAAAAATTTGTTCAGACAACTCTCCCAACAAATCCTGAGTTTGGGTAGGCGGGGTGGGCAGCAAGCGGATACGGAAGTGACGTTACTGTAACAAGTGTGTGTTTCTTTGTAAAGCGTGTTTGAGGGTATTGGCTCTCTAGCTGTTGCTGCAGCATCAGTTGGACTACCAGGACAGCAGAATATTAGTCAATTAAATTGACATTGGTCTGGCTTAGATCACTGGGCACATCGTCTTCCTCTATCCCTGGGTTTCCTCTCTGTCTTCATAATGAGAGTCAGAGAGCTGGAATGTCTGGGAGTCTGGTGTCTTTGAACCACAGGATAGCTGAGTTTTTTCCAAACAAATGGATGGTAGGGTACTATAAGACCAAATCTGTCAAGAAGTAGCAATTGCCTCCCGAGTAGCGCAGCGGTCTAAGGCACTGTGCTGGAGGTGTCACTACAGACCCAGGTTTGATCCCAGGCTGTGTCGCAGTTGGCTGCAACCGGGAGACCCATGACGCGGTGTACAATTGACCCCGAAACGTTGCAGTTCTTGATACACTCAAACCAGTGTGCCTGGCACCTACCACCATACCGCATTCAAAAGCACTTAAGTCTTTTGTCTTGCCCACTCACCCTCTGAATGGCACACATACACAATCCATGTCTCAATTGTCTCAAGGCTTAAAAATCCTGCTTTGACCTGTCTCCTCCCCTTCATCTACACTGATTGAAGTGACATCAATAAGGAGGATGTCCTCACTGTGTGTAACCAGGATGTCGTCACTGTGTGTAACCAGGATGTCCTCACTGTGTGTAACCAGTATGTCCTCACTGTGTGTAACCAGGATGTCCTCACTGTGTGTAACCAGGATGTCCTCACTGTGTGTAACCAGGATGTCCTCACTGTGTGTAACCAGGATGTCCTCACTGTGTGTAACCAGGATGTCCTCACTGTGTATAACCAGGTTGTCCTCACTGTGTATAACCTCGCTGTGGCCACTAAACAATAGCTAAGTGGAATAGCTAGTTGCTGACATTGAACAACACTGCTGTATGTCATTCAAATGTTTTTCAAAGTATTGGTTGGAGATTTGAGGAAAATATTCAGCAGCTCTTGGAGGATAATAAAAGCTGACTTTAAAAAGACACGTCTTTGTTATGAAAACCTTTGCACGTTGTTTGGACAATCAGGTATAGCAGCAGTATAAAGGGCTGAATGTTTTATAAGGGCTCGTTAGTACAATGGGTTCGTTAATACAATGGCATTTCCAGTTTTATACGGGCTCGTTAGTACAATGGGTTCGTTAATACAATTGCATTTCCAGGTTCCTTGCCAGGTTATTTGCCAGGTTATTTGCCAGGTTATTTGGTCACTTGTTGAGTTACTCTAAGATCCCCCCCACCCCCCCTCCTCCCCACGGCCCGGCGGTGAACCGGTAGATAACTACACGAGGGGCAGCCCGTCTAGGATTAGACAAGATGTTGAAGCGTGTACACCCAAGCATGAGCAAAAGCACACACACACCCACATGCAACAGCCCCTGTCAGCAGTAATGACTCCTATATGACACCCTAAGCCAGGCCAGTCCTGTTTAGTCTGGGATGCAGCACCAGGCCAGTCTTGTTTAGTCTGGGATGTAGCACCAGGCCAGTCCTGTTTAGTCTGGGATGCAGCACCAGGCCAGTCCTGTTTAGTCTGGGATGCAGCACCAGGCCAGTCCTGTTTAGTCTGGGATGCAGCACCAGGCCAGTCTTGTTTAGTCTGGGATGTAGCACCAGGCCAGTCCTGTTTAGTCTGGGATGCAGCACCAGGCCAGTCTTGTTTAGTCTGGGATGCAGCACCAGGCCATTCCTGTTTAGTCTGGTATGCAGCACCAGGCCAGTCCTGTTTAGTCTGGGATGCAGCACCAGGCCAGTCCTGTTTAGTCTGGGATGCAGCACCAGGCCAGTCCTGTTTAGTCTGGGATGCAGCACCAGGCCAGTCCTGTTTAGTCTGGGATGCAGCACCAGGCCAGTCCTGTTTAGTCTGGGATGCAGCACCAGGCCAGTCCTGTTTAGTCTGGGATGCAGCACCAGGCCAGTCCTGTTTAGTCTGGGATGCAGCACCAGGCCAGTCCTGTTTAGTCTGGGATGCAGCACCAGGCCAGTCCTGTTTAGTCTGGGATGCAGCACCAGGCCAGTCCTGTTTAGTCTGGGATGCAGCACCAGGCCAGTCCTGTTTAGTCTGGGATGCAGCACCAGGCCAGTCCTGTTTAGTCTGGGATGCAGCACATTAGAATAATGACTGCGTGTCAGACTACATTTAACAGGCTTACACACTTGTACACACACAGACATACAGAGAGAGAGGCGTGTACACACACACAGGTGCATACACACAAACACACACACACTGTGTCACCCAGCTGGGCCGTCAAAGCCAGCGCCAGTACCATGCACCATCTTGTCCCATAGCAGAATGAACTGTGTTTGCTCTCTATGCAGTGAGTGAGTGAGTGAGTGAGTGAGTGAGTGAGTGAGTGAGTGAGTGAGTGAGTGAGTGAGTGAGTGAGTGAGTGAGTGAGTGAGTGAGTGAGTGAGTGAGTGAGTGAGTGAGTGAGTGAGTGAGTGAGTGAGTGAGTGAGTGAGTGAGTGAGTGAGTGAGTGAGTGAGTGAGTGAGTGAGTGAGTGGATACATGTCCTGTTTGGTTAGAGGAACAATCTAAAAGCTCTAAAGTCATGACTATAACATCTGTATAAGCACAAGGCCATGGCCTCGGTTGCATTTGACCCTAGAGGGACAGCCTAGGAGAACACTAGTTTCTTTATTTTCTCTACTTTATGCAAAGTATGTACTCGATTCCATGCTGCTCTCAGTGAAGTACACTGTGTCAGCGTATATAAATGTTTCCTGTTGAAGCAAATAGTTTCATTCTGTTCATTGTAGTTTCCAGAATGCATCTGCAGCCCCATCTATAGATCAGATGATGGGACAGTGGTGCCTCCTTTAAAAATGGCATCGTACTGTCCACAGAAATGGTCTATAATCTCTCACACACAGGCATCTAACTGTATCTGATACGTGGCATGTCCCAATGGGGGGAAAAAGCTATGGTCTGTGTTACATTGAACAGAGCATCCCTATCCCCGATGTGACACTATGTCTCAGGCCCGTATGCAGCTCTCACTGCCTCCATTCTGCTGATGTTAGAGAACAACCCTCCTCATGCTAATGACAGTTGGCTTGCAGTAACATTCTGATTCATACTATCCCTCACAAACACTTGGGCCAAGTTCCTTCAGCTCAGCTCAGCTCTGGCCAAAATTCTTTCAGCTTAGCACAGCTCAGACCAGGCCAAGCTGGCCTTTAGCGCGGGCGTCTTTTTCAGCGTGAGACCTTTAATTGATTTGAAAGGTCTTTTCAAGCAGTGGTTCACACCCTTTCTCCAAACAAACAACTGTTGTAATTGACAGTGCCGCCCTTCAACCTCGCATGGCCATTGCGTGTGTGTGTGTGTGTGTGTGTGTGTGTGTGTGTGTGTGTGTGTGTGTGTTAGCCTGCCAAACTTATTTGCACCATTGGGCCCTGGGGAAGCCAGAGAGAGGGGGAGCTGTGAGGTAAAGCAGTGCTCTCCACGCTGTGAGTTCCTCTGACCAACACAGAGTTGATTCAAGTCCATAGGTGCTGTTTTGGCATGGACCAAAACAATATAGCAATTAATCAGGTACTTTTTTTGGTTGGGGGTAAAGATGTTTTACTATAAAAAAAAAAGGACAATACCAGAGAATAACACATGAAAGCAGTATAAAACACTTATTTTCAATGTTATCGTCAGCGATGGCTAGCTAGTCCCATCATACGCTGACATCAACCACCTACCCAGAGACCAGAACTAGTGGCAGACATGGCCTACTACAATCAGGTCTTCTATAGGCTAGCGGTTATAGCTAGGCTATCTATAGGCTAGCGGTTATAGCTAGGCTATCTATAGGCTACCTATAGGCTAGCGGTTATAGCTAGGCTATCTATAGGCTAGCGGTTATAGCTAGGCTATCTATAGGCTAGCGGTTATCACTATAGCTTCTGTAGCACAACTTAAGTGTCTATGTTGACGTGGGACGTGAGTGTTGTGTTTTCAGGAAGGATTTGAGTGTGACACCTACCGAGCGTCTTCATTAGTCCCTTCTCCACCCTGAGGAATGTTATGGCGACTAGCCCCGACTATGCCAACAAAGGGCAAGGGGTTCTCACCCAGAGGTGTCGTGGGGGAAAACAAACACACTGAGGTGTGAGTGGCTTCAGAACCTGAGGAGAAGCTGTTGTGGTGGGTTGCTCTGGAATCTGGTCTAGCGGAGTCTGGACTACACCGGTGACGAGGAGTCGCGTCTACTATTTCTGTGTCCTACTGCAGTCTACTGCTTCTGTGTCCTACTGCAGTCTACTGCTTCTGTGTCCTACTGCAGTCTACTACTTCTGTTTCCTACTGCAGTCTACTACTTCTGTTTCCTACTGCAGTCTACTACTTCTGTGTCCTACTGCAGTCTACTACTTCTGTGTCCTACTGCAGTCTACTACTTCTGTTTCCTACTGCAGTCTACTACTTCTGTTTCCTACTGCAGTCTACTACTTCTGTTTCCTACTGCAGTCTACTACTTCTGTTTCCTACTGCAGTCTACTACTTCTGTTTCCTACTGCAGTCTACTACTTCTGTGTCCTACTGCAGTCTACTACTTCTGTTTCCTACTGCAGTCTACTACTTCTGTTTCCTACTGCAGTCTACTACTTCTGTTTCCTATTGCAGTCTACTACTTCTGTTTCCTACTGCAGTCTACTACTTCTGTTTCCTACTGCAGTCTACTACTTCTGTGTCCTACTGCAGTCTACTGCTTCTGTGTCCTACTGCAGTCTACTACTTCTGTGTCCTACTGCAGTCTACTACTTCTGTTTCCTACTGCAGTCTACTACTTCTGTTTCCTACTGCAGTCTACTACTTCTGTTTCCTACTGCAGTCTACTACTTCTGTTTCCTACTGCAGTCTACTACTTCTGTTTCCTACTGCAGTCTACTACTTCTGTTTCCTACTGCAGTCTACTACTTCTGTTTCCTACTGTTCCCCATTATGTTTCTCTATAGACTGGAATACATCTACATTATGTTTCTATCCAGATTGGAATACATCCCCGTTATTTTTCTCTATAGACTGGAATACATCCCCATTATGTTTCTCTATAGACTGGAATACATCCCCATTATGTTTCTATCCAGACTGGAATACATCCACATTATGTTTCTATCCAGACTGGAATACATCCACATTATGTTTCTATCCAGACTGGAATACATCCCCATTATGTTTCTCTATAGACTGTAATACATCCCCATTATGTTTCTCTATAGACTGGAATACATCTACATTATGTTTCTATCCAGACTGGAATACATCCACATTATGTTTCTATCCAGACTGGAATACATCCACATTATGTTTCTATCCAGACTGGAATACATCCCCATTATGTTTCTCTATAGACTGGAATACATCCCCATTATGTTTCCCTATAGACTGGAATACATCCCCATTATGTTTCTCTATAGACTGGAATACATCCCCATTATGTTTCTCTATAGACTGGAATACATCTACATTATGTTTCTCTATAGACTGGAATACATCTACATTATGTTTCTATCCAGACTGGAATACATCCCCATTATGTTTCTATCCAGACTGGAATACATCCCCATTATTTTTCTCTATAGACTGGAATACATCCCCATTATGTTTCTATCCAGACTGGAATACATCCACATTATGTTTCTATCCAGACTGGAATGCATCCACATTATGTTTCTATCCAGACTGGAGTACATCCCCATTATGTTTCTCTATAGACTGGAATACATCCCCATTATGTTTCCCTATAGACTGGAATACATCCCCATTATGTTTCTCTATAGACTGGAATACATCCCCATTATGTTTCTCTATAGACTGGAATACATCTACATTATGTTTCTCTATAGACTGGAATACATCTACATTATGTTTCTATCCAGACTGGAATACATCCCCATTATGTTTCTATCCAGACTGGAATACATCCTCATTATGTTTCTCTATTGACTGGAATACATCCCCATTTTTTTTCTCTATAGACTGGAATACATCCCCATTATGTTTCTATCCAGACTAGAACACATCCACATTATGTTTCTATCCAGACTGGAATACATCCCCATTATGTTTCTCTATAGACTGGAATACATCCCCATTTATGTTTCTATCCAGACTGGAATACATCCCCATTATGTTTCTCTATAGACTGGAATACATCCCCATTATGTTTCTCTATAGACTGGAATACATCCCCATTATGTTTCTCTATTGACTGGAATACATCCCCATTATGTTTCTCTATAGACTGGAATACATCCACATTATGTTTCTCTACAGATTTATTTGCAATCCGCATTTTAGGACTGTATTGTAGTTGATATACACGTGGCATTTGAATTTAATTAATATGACATTTGAACAGCATTTAATCATACACAAACAGTCATGTTTAATACACTTGACAATCTGCATTTGGGGTTTGAACCTGAAATGTTTAGATTTCTAGGCAGGCGTCACCAGAGAAGCTCTTCTACATGTTATGTTTTCAGTATGGTCGCCATGGCAGTATGGTCAATCAGGAATTCCATGCTTCCTTTTTAGCCTTCTCAGACATAACTATCCCAGGGAAATACTGGCAACTGGGTTATTCACCATCACTTCACCCGTCCTCTTAATATGCTGTGTACTTCCGGGACCATATTTACAAGGTAACCAAGATCATGAGTGCTGATCTAGGATCACTTGCTTTTCAGATATAGAAAATTAACCAGGGGGTCATTTCAAGCGTTTCAAAGTAGGAAATATATCTGGAGCATTTTTTGTAAAAGTTGAAACATTACATTTTTACAGTTAGTCTAAATTCTGCATTTCTGACTAGATTTATACATTTGGATGAAATAAAGACAAATGTCCTAACATTCATACAATGTTCTCATTAGACTGTTCCCACAACCTAATGAAACATTCTGGGAACCTTTAAAGAACAGATTAAATGTATTCTGGGAACGTTCTTGCAACATGAGGTGAATGTTTTCTAGAAACATTCTATAATCATCACCACGAATAGACAGGTTTTGTGTTAAGACAACATTTTCCGCAAACCTATCGAACGTTCTGGGAACTTTCACAGAACCAATTTTAGTTTGCTGGGAAAATATTACTGTTACATTGTGTTATTATATCATCTGGAAACCTAATGAGAAATTTGGGGGAATGATCTGTGGTGGTTGTTACAGATGTTATCCACAACAGTTTAGTGATTGTTAGGAGAACATTCCAAAGTTATTTCATTTAAAAAATAAAAACATTTTGTTATCAAAAACATTCTATAAAACTCTAACTAGAACTTAAGGGGAATCTTAGCTCATGTTCTAGGAATGTTCCCGGTTTGCTGGGTAGTCACCGACAGTACCCTGTATAGTTAAGGTTATGGTATATTCCAAACAGGTTTTGCTTATTTAGCAAGTAGTCTACATATCTGATTCATGTTAGGAAGAGCTGGCCTGAAATTATTTACAATTCCAGTCTGTCTTAGTGCTAAATTCAGCCTTAAATTTTACCACTGAAAAGTGATTATTTATGTAAGGCTGTAAACTAGCTAGGGTGTAAATATTAACCGATACACACACACACACACACACACACACACCCACCCTGCTGTATTGTGTTGGGTGGAAGGAAAGGCTTGGTAATTAAACATCTTGTGGAGAATATGCTTATCAAGCCGCATGTTGATGTGAGTAGTAAATAATGTGATGACTGCTGGGTGATGGTAGAGATATAACATCATGATAGAACCAGCTCCAGGTGATGGTGGAGATATAACATCATGATAGAACCAGCTCCAGGTGATGGTGGAGATATAACATCATGATAGAACCAGCTCCAGGTGATGGTGGAGATATAACATCATGATAGAACCAGCTCCAGGTGATGTAGAGATATAACATCATGATAGAACCAGCTCCAGGTGATGGTAGAGATATAACATCATGATAGAACCAGCTCCAGGTGATGGTAGAGATATAACATCATGATAGAACCAGCTCCAGGTGATGGTAGAGATATAACATCATGATAGAACCAGCTCCAGGTGATGTAGAGATATAACATCATGATAGAACCAGCTCCAGGTGATGGTAGAGATATAACATCATGATAGAACCAGCTCCAGGTGATGGTAGAGATATAACATCATGATAGAACCAGCTCCAGGTGATGTAGAGATATAACATCATGATAGAACCAGCTCCAGGTGATGGTAGAGATATAACATCATGATAGAACCAGCTCCAGGTGATGGTGGAGATATAACATCATGATAGAACCAGCTCCAGGTGATGGTAGAGATATAACATCATGATAGAACCAGCTCCAGGTGATGGTAGAGATATAACATCATGATAGAACCAGCTCCAGGTGATGGTAGAGATATAACATCATGATAGAACCAGCTCCAGGTGATGGTAGAGATATAACATCATGATAGAACCAGCTCCAGGTGATGGTAGAGATATAACATCATGATAGAACCAGCTCCAGGTGATGTAGAGATATAACATCATGATAGAACCAGCTCCAGGTGATGGTAGAGATATAACATCATGATAGAACCAGCTCCAGGTGATGGTGGAGATATAACATCATGATAGAACCAGCTCCAGCTGATGTAGAGATATAACATCATGATAGAACCAGCTCCAGGTGATGGTAGAGATATAACATCATGATAGAACCAGCTCCAGGTGATGGTAGAGATATAACATCATGATAGAACCAGCTCCAGGTGATGGTAGAGATATAACATCATGATAGAACCAGCTCCAGGTGATGGTGGAGATATAACATCATGATAGAACCAGCTCCAGGTGATGGTAGAGATATAACATCATGATAGAACCAGCTCCAGGTGATGGTAGAGATATAACATCATGATAGAACCAGCTCCAGGTGATGTAGAGATATAACATCATGATAGAACCAGCTCCAGGTGATGGTAGAGATATAACATCATGATAGAACCAGCTCCAGGTGATGGTAGAGATATAACATCATGATAGAACCAGCTCCAGGTGATGGTAGAGATATAACATCATGATAGATCCAGCTCCAGGTGATGGTGGAGATATAACATCATGATAGAACCAGCTCCAGGTGATGGTAGAGATATAACATCATGATAGAACCAGCTCCAGGTGATGTAGAGATATAACATCATGATAGATCCAGCTCCAGGTGATGGTAGAGATATAACATCATGATAGAACCAGCTCCAGGTGATGGTAGAGATATAACATCATGATAGAACCAGCTCCAGGTGATGGTAGAGATATAACATCATGATAGAACCAGCTCCAGGTGATGGTAGAGATATAACATCATGATAGAACCAGCTCCAGGTGATGGTGGAGATATAACATCATGATAGAACCAGCTCCAGGTGATGGTGGAGATATAACATCATGATAGAACCAGCTCCAGGTGATGGTAGAGATATAACATCATGATAGAACCAGCTCCAGGTGATGTAGAGATATAACATCATGATAGATCCAGCTCCAGGTGATGTAGAGATATAACATCATGATAGAACCAGCTCCAGGTGATGGTAGAGATATAACATCATGATAGAACCAGCTCCAGGTGATGTAGAGATATAACATCATGATAGAACCAGCTCCAGGTGATGGTAGAGATATAACATCATGATAGAACCAGCTCCAGGTGATGGTGGAGATATAACATCATGATAGAACCAGCTCCAGGTGATGGTAGAGATATAACATCATGATAGAACCAGCTCCAGGTGATGTAGAGATATAACATCATGATAGAACCAGCTCCAGGTGATGTAGAGATATAACATCATGATAGAACCAGCTCCAGGTGATGTAGAGATATAACATCATGATAGAACCAGCTCCAGGTGATGTAGAGATATAACATCATGATAGAACCAGCTCCAGGTGATGGTGAGAGATATAACATCATGATAGAACCAGCTCCAGGTGATGGTAGAGATATAACATCATGATAGAACCAGCTCCAGGTGATGGTAGAGATATAACATCATGATAGAACCAGCTCCAGGTGATGTAGAGATATAACATCATGATAGAACCAGCTCCAGGTGATGGTAGAGATATAACATCATGATAGAACCAGCTCCAGGTGATGGTAGAGATATAACATCATGATAGAACCAGCTCCAGGTGATGGTAGAGATATAACATCATGATAGAACCAGCTCCAGGTGATGGTAGAGATATAACATCATGATAGAACCAGCTCCAGGTGATGGTAGAGATATAACATCATGATAGAACCAGCTCCAGGTGATGGTAGAGATATAACATCATGATAGAACCAGCTCCAGGTGATGGTAGAGATATAACATCATGATAGAACCAGCTCCAGGTGATGGTGGAGATATAACATCATGATAGAACCAGCTCCAGGTGATGTAGAGATATAACATCATGATAGAACCAGCTCCAGGTGATGGTAGAGATATAACATCATGATAGAACCAGCTCCAGGTGATGTAGAGATATAACATCATGATAGAACCAGCTCCAGGTGATGTAGAGATATAACATCATGATAGAACCAGCTCCAGGTGATGGTAGAGATATAACATCATGATAGAACCAGCTCCAGGTGATGGTAGAGATATAACATCATGATAGAACCAGCTCCAGGTGATGTAGAGATATAACATCATGATAGAACCAGCTCCAGGTGATGTAGAGATATAACATCATGATAGAACCAGCTCCAGGTGATGGTGGAGATATAACATCATGATAGATCCAGCTCCAGGTGATGGTGGAGATATAACATCATGATAGAACCAGCTCCAGGTGATGGTAGAGATATAACATCATGATAGATCCAGCTCCAGGTGATGTAGAGATATAACATCATGATAGAACCAGCTCCAGGTGATGGTAGAGATATAACATCATGATAGAACCAGCTCCAGGTGATGGTGGAGATATAACATCATGATAGAACCAGCTCCAGGTGATGGTAGAGATATAACATCATGATAGAACCAGCTCCAGGTGATGTAGAGATATAACATCATGATAGAACCAGCTCCAGGTGATGGTAGAGATATAACATCATGATAGAACCAGCTCCAGGTGATGTAGAGATATAACATCATGATAGAACCAGCTCCAGGTGATGGTAGAGATATAACATCATGATAGAACCAGCTCCAGGTGATGGTAGAGATATAACATCATGATAGAACCAGCTCCAGGTGATGGTAGAGATATAACATCATGATAGAACCAGCTCCAGGTGATGGTAGAGATATAACATCATGATAGAACCAGCTCCAGGTGATGTAGAGATATAACATCATGATAGAACCAGCTCCAGGTGATGGTAGAGATATAACATCATGATAGAACCAGCTCCAGGTGATGTAGAGATATAACATCATGATAGAACCAGCTCCAGGTGATGGTAGAGATAAAACATCATGATAGAACCAGCTCCAGGTGATGGTAGAGATATAACATCATGATAGAACCAGCTCCAGGTGATGTAGAGATATAACATCATGATAGAACCAGCTCCAGGTGATGGTGGAGATATAACATCATGATAGAACCAGCTCCAGGTGATGGTAGAGATATAACATCATGATAGAACCAGCTCCAGGTGATGTAGAGATATAACATCATGATAGAACCAGCTCCAGGTGATGTAGAGATATAACATCATGATAGAACCAGCTCCAGGTGATGGTAGAGATAAAACATCATGATAGAACCAGCTCCAGGTGATGGTAGAGATATAACATCATGATAGAACCAGCTCCAGGTGATGGTAGAGATATAACATCATGATAGAACCAGCTCCAGGTGATGGTAGAGATATAACATCATGATAGAACCAGCTCCAGGTGATGGTAGAGATATAACATCGTGATAGAACCAGCTCCAGGTGATGGTAGAGATATAACATCATGATAGAACCAGCTCCAGGTGATGGTGGAGATATAACATCATGATAGAACCAGCTCCAGGTGATGGTGGAGATATAACATCATGATAGAACCAGCTCCAGGCTCCAGGCCTTTTACACCGGATTAAAAGGGAGGCTGTTGTTTCTGGACCAACTGTGAGAAGTGGGTTAATGTGAGTTGAACTGGGAAGACATGGGCTTTGCAGAGAAACACACACACAGGCACACACTCTTGAATTACAGATTTAAAAATGTATTATAAACCTACGTTGTATTTCATGTGTTGAGATTAGCTTACTTAAATAGAGTTTATAATGAAAGGAAATAAATTGTTCCCTTTGTGCTTTCAGTCCAGTGAGATGATTTGATAGATGTTATCAGATAAATATCTTGTTATATATATCCACATATCAACAAAGAGATTCAATTTCAACTGAGAAATTAACCCGTTATTACCAGTGCAATTAACTCTATTGTGTCTGTGATTTCTGCTAATTACCAGATGAATTCTTTTGTTTTAACAGTCTCGTGATCTAGTTAATCATGTCATCTGTATTTGTTTGACAATGTGGCATGGTTTTAGCGATTCATGTTGGAACATCATTAGCATTGAAATTGTTCAAGAAATGCATTTTGAATCATTTGTTGATGAACAATTTGTTAAACATGAAATTAGACCTTTTATTAATTTAGATAATTGCATGTTAAGGGTTTTACAGTATCAACGATAGATAGCCTTGTATCGAACATGAGGTTTTCCCAAGCATTTTGGGAATTTTGGGGACAAAAAGAATAATTATTTTCTCAATTGTTAACTAAATAAGCAGGGTATAAACATGAATATTCATATCACAATTAACGCTTCAAACATGAAAAACATCTGGGAAAAATACGTTCATAATGTCACCACCAAAACAGGAACACAAAGTCAACCTTGGAGAAAAGACAAACTTGTGATTGGTCCTTTGCTTCTGTGAGAAAAAAAATCTATGAATCTTATCAAAAGATCAAAGAAATGTAAAACTGAAGACCTACTTTGTCAACCTCTAAACTAACCCGTATCGTTAATTAGTTTCACATCAACCCTGTACAGTGTGTAGCCTTCTACATTGAGGTTGTAGTGGCTACAGCTCTGCTTCCTTTTGTTAGCAATTTATGTTATTCTTCAATAACACAAACTCCAAAGCAAATCAGGGGGTAGAAAAATAGGTTTATTTGAGAAGGACAAATCAAGATGTTATGCTGGGAGGTAGATTTTCAGTCTCCCCTGTCCTCAGCTTTTCTCAACTGAACAAAGGAACAGGATGCCACTTATAACCCCCCCACCCTAGCCTGGGTTTGACCAATCAGAAGTCCTTGTAGTACCACTGGGTCAATGGCCAAATAACAAGTATCCTGCTCCAGACTCAATGTACAGAACGTAGGACACGTAGCTCTGAGTTCAGGAGTGACATTCCACAGATTCTATACAGCTGTTGGACTGAAAACCCAACTCCTATTTACAATACGCTATTGACCATTAGTACTCTAGTTTTTAGTCCTCTCATCCTCTGCGTTGTGTATTTATCTACAAAATATTCTTCTACTTCCTAAACATCTACATTGAGGTTGTTGTGGCTGCAGCCCTGCTTCCTTCCTAAACCGTGTTACCCTTTGACCTGTGTTTGGGCTGTTTTCCAGAGCCATTTCTCCCTGCATTAGCCTCATCAGGGACTTAATATGTGCCACCCCATGGGGGGGGGGGGCAGCCGCCCTGGCACGTGCCCCGCCATGCAGCACAGTGGCAGACACACACACACACACACACACCAGTGTCTCCACCTCACACGTGCCGCATTGTCTTGACAGCTCACTCCAATTACGGGGCCTCCCTGTCCTGTCGCATGTACCGCGGCGCCTCTTCCCTCAGCTCAGATTGCATGTGACCCTCATCCAGCACCACTGGAGGAACGCTGGCTCTCTGTTGGAGGGAACAGGGAATGGGCTCACACACACAGGCTCACAGATACACACAAGTGTGTAAGCATACACATACACGCACTCACACTCTGTCTCTCTCTCTCTGTCTCTCTCTCTTTCTGTCTCTCTCTCTGTCTCTGTCTCGATCTCTCTTTCTCTGTCTCGATCTCTCTCTCTGTCTGTCTGTCTCTCTCTCTCTCTGTCTCTCTCTCTCTCTCTCTCTCTCTCTTTCAGTACTTTATGTTTTTATTAAATTCACTCACAGTTAGACATTTGTGTGGAAACACCCATAGCCGTGGGAAGATGTTTGGGGTGCTGCGATCTTTTCGCCGGCGTTAGCTACGGAAACACCCTTTGACCCCCAACAGATGAGGAAAACATTCCATGTGCATGTTTTATCTTCTTCTTCTTACATATCAACATTATGCAAATCAGCTGGGTCTTGCTGGTGGTTGGGCGTTGGTGGTCGGGGTTACACTGGTAGGCTTTATGTAAGCGTATGGTTTTGGTATATCTCTGTCTCTGGGTCTGTGTAGGGGGGGGGGGTGGATGAATTAAAACAGTACAGATGAGCCTACTGGGTCTGTCCTGTGTGTGTTGAATGTTCATCTGCAGGGTCACGACAAAGTAAAGGGAAACGTCATCCTGATAGGAAGGACGGAGACTGTTTAGTTCGCTCTGTCTATTACCAGGGTTTTCCTAAACGTTGTCATACAAGGTAGCATTATACCCATGTCTTGGGAATCTGACTACGCCTCATTACCACTGGGTCAATGGTAATGGTACCAACCGGTTATTGAACCCATCACAAGCAGCTTGGTCATGTTCTCTGTAGTGCTAGATTGAAACAAGTTATATAGTAACGCTATACAAGTCAAAGTACTAGTGTGTGATGCAGATCTCTGTATTTGAACACAACGTCCTCGGTCACACAGTTAGAAACTGAGCCAGTTTCCTAACTGAGAGATGGGTTGGGAATCAATCCCTGTTGTTTTGTGAATTGGCATGTTCTTTTATTCTTCATACACTCCAGTATGTCGCTAGTCGAATGCTACCCAAGTACCAATCCCACCATCCAAGCTCCATCTGATCCTCTTGGCATGCTTCCAGTCAGTCCCCCCCTTTCTCCACTCCTCCCCTTCTGTTATGATTATTTCATCATTCTTAATTCTTTATGCTGGGGTGCCGTGGATTGGAATTAACCTTGGTAGAGCTGGGAGCCGGCTTGGGTTGGACTGGGTGTAGAGACATACATAACCACTAGAGCTATTTGGCCGAGGCGTGGCGTGGCTCAGTCCCGGTGCCTCAGTTGGCTTCTTCTCTTCCATTAGTACCATCTGTGCCTTTCTGCTACGCAGAGCTACCCAGAGCTCTTAGCTGGCAATGATGTGCACTTTACTTTGACTGACTAAAACCAGGGGGGGGGGGGGGAGACCAGAGGGAAAGAGACGGCGAGCAGGCGGGATGGGAGACATGGTGGAGCAGGAAACAGCTGGAGGTAGCCGCTGTGGCGTCGTACAACGTACGCTTCTGTAGGCTTCATGAGAATTAAGCTTATCCTCGGACCAACAAACAGGCAACGCTGGTGTTGGATGTTTGGATGGCGTGAGTTTTTGGCGGTAAATCTTGTATGCGCGAACAAACAAAATGAGTGCCTGACCTCATAGCCCTTGGACAAACAATCATGGAAATAACGGGTGAAATCTGATGGGGCAAGATGACCCGGCCATTAATGTCATCGTGCTGTGTGTATGGCACGATCATGTGCCATGCCTGATATGTAACCTTTATTTAGAGCTTTTTTCTTCAGTCCAACGGCCCCTTTTTCTTTTTATGTCAGAGGGCCCCCCACCATCTTTAGACAATTGCTTTTTTTTTTTTGGAGTCATGCTCTTTTCTGGATAAGGCCTAAAATATAGGACACAATCTTGTTATGTCCTGAAACCCAAGGCCCAGTGCAGTCAAAAAAACGTAATGTACATGTGTTTCATATATATTTACACACTATGAGGTTGGAATAATATTGTGGAATTTTTAAAATGATGATAATGCCACTTTATTGTATGAGATGTTTAAGATATCATCCTGTTTTGGTGGGATGGAGTTTTAGCCTGCCTGGTGACATCACCATTCGGTACATAGTTTAATAGACCAGTAAGTAAGAGAGTTCCAAACGTCTCTGCCAATAACAGCTATTTTTCAGTTTTCCCCTCCTCACTCAGAACACTCCGAGACAGTCCTACCAAAATCTTGCTTGAGAAATTGCTCTTTGCTAAGGAGCAGTTTTATTATTTTTTTTATTTTATTTTATTTTTTTACCATTTTAATTGAAAGCAATAACACTTTTTAATTTTTAACTAATTATTAACCAGAAATGATTTGATCTGGAGATGAAAATGGCTGAATTGGACCTTTAACCTGTAACATACAGTAAGTATATCTACGTCAGTGTTGGCTGCTAACAGTGCTGATACAGTGATATACAGGATGAGGTGGTCTTGTTTGGAGGATCTTTCTCTTCTCTGTAGTAAAAATGTTCCCATGTCACAAACTAGAATGTGAGGCAATCGTGAACAATCTGTAGACTGTATGCTGCCGTCTGCCTGTGTTTTTACCTTCTGGCTCTAGATTCAAAGACAGGCAGGCATCCCTAACTCCCTCCGTCCCCCAGGTCAATCAGGAAGTCATCAGAGCTGATTGCTGATCATATGCCACTTTATTTACACGGAGTAAGTCGATTGGAACCAGCTTCTCTTCTCTGAAAGGCTGCTGCTGCTGTAAATGGACTGCAATAATAGTAATGATATAAACCCCTTAACATGTAATTAAATAAATAAATAAAGATGTAATTTTCTGTTTAATAGTATACAGTAAGTAATTTAGTAGACTCTTCTATCCAAAGCGACTTACAGTCATGCATGCATGCATTTTACGTATGGGTGGCCCAAGTGAGAATCAAACCCACAACCCTTTGGGGTGTTGGAAGCACCATGCTCTACCGACTGAGCCACACAGGACTGCCTACGACTACCTAAATAAGTGCACTATCTAGGGAATAAGGGTTGAATTTGGACTGTAACATTTGGTGTCAGCGGTGGTATTTAATGTCCCGGTAAATTACCACAGCAAAGCTCTTCTGAAGGGCTTCTCGTCCTGACAGAGGGATCTGAATTACGGAGCGAGATCGGCACCATGTTTAAATCAATGCTCACATCTTCTAACATCGAATGTGTGTGTCCCAAATGGTGCCCTTTTTCCTATACAGGCCCTGGTCAAAAGTAGTGCACTATAAATTAAGTAGGGTTCGGTTTGGTACACAAACAATGTCTTAATCAATGCTCAGATCTAACGCTAGCGTTCCTCTACTGTACATGTCGGTATCTTAGGGAGCTGAACTGATTCCTCACAGCTGCCAGTGACTAGACAGGATTCCCAGTTTGATTAGGGAGCTGAACTGATACCTCCCAGCTGCCAGTGACTAGACAGGATTCCCAGTTTGATTAGGGAGCTGAACTGATTCCTCCCAGCTGCCAGTGACTAGACAGGATTCCCAGTTTGATTAGGGAGCTGAACTGATTCCTCACAGCTGTCAGTGACTAGACAGGATTCCCAGTTTGATTAGGGAGCTGAACTGATTCCTCACAGCTGCCAGTGACTAGACAGGATTCCCAGTTTGATTAGGGAGCTGAACTGATTCCTCACAGCTGTCAGTGACTAGACAGGATTCCCAGTTTGATTAGGGAGCTGAACTGATTCCTCACAGCTGCCAGTGACTAGACAGGATTCCCAGTTTGATTAGGGAGCTGAACTGATTCCTCACAGCTGCCAGTGACTAGACAGGATTCCCAGTTTGATTAGGGAGCTGAACTGATTCCTCACAGCTGCCAGTGACTAGACAGGATTCCCAGTTTGATTAGGGAGCTGAACTGATTCCTCACAGCTGCCAGTGACTAGACAGGATTCCCAGTTTGATTAGGGAGCTAAACTGATTCCTCCCAGCTGCCAGTGACTAGACAGGATTCCCAGTTTGATTAGGGAGCTGAACTGATTCCTCCCAGCTGCCAGTGACTAGACAGGATTCCCAGTTTGATTAGGGAGCTGAACTGATTCCTCACAGCTGCCAGTGACTAGACAGGATTCCCAGTTTGATTAGGGAGCTGAACTGATTCCTCCCAGCTGCCAGTGACTAGACAGGATTCCCAGTTTGATTAGGGAGCTGAACTGATTCCTCACAGCTGCCAGTGACTAGACAGGATTCCCAGTTTGATTAGGGAGCTGAACTGATTCCTCCCAGCTGCCAGTGACTAGACAGGATTCCCAGTTTGATTAGGGAGCTGAACTGATTCCTCACAGCTGCCAGTGACTAGACAGGATTCCCAGTTTGATTAGGGAGCTGAACTGATTCCTCCCAGCTGCCAGTGACTAGACAGGATTCCCAGTTTGATTAGGGAGCTGAACTGATTCCTCACAGCTGCCAGTGACTAGACAGGATTCCCAGTTTGATTAGGGAGCTGAACTGATTCCTCCCAGCTGCCAGTGACTAGACAGGATTCCCAGTTTGATTAGGGAGCTGAACTGATTCCTCACAGCTGCCAGTGACTAGACAGGATTCCCAGTTTGATTAGGGAGCTGAACTGATTCCTCCCAGCTGCCAGTGACTAGACAGGATTCCCAGTTTGATTAGGGAGCTGAACTGATTCCTCCCAGCTGCCAGTGACTAGACAGGATTCCCAGTTTGATTAGGGAGCTGAACTGATTCCTCACAGCTGCCAGTGACTAGACAGGATTCCCAGTTTGATTAGGGAGCTGAACTGATTCCTCCCAGCTGCCAGTGACTAGACAGGATTCCCAGTTTGATTAGGGAGCTGAACTGATTCCTCACAGCTGCCAGTGACTAGACAGGATTCCCAGTTTGATTAGGGAGCTGAACTGATTCCTCACAGCTGCCAGTGACTAGACAGGATTCCCAGTTTGATTAGGGAGCTGAACTGATTCCTCCCAGCTGCCAGTGACTAGACAGGATTCCCAGTTTGATTAGGGAGCTGAACTGATACCTCACATCTGACAGTTCTACCCTAATGTCCTTTGGGGCTTTCTACTCTAATGTCCTTTGGGGCTTTCTACCCTAATGTCCTTTGGGGCTTTCTACCCTAATGTCCTTTGGGGCTTTCTACTCTAATGTCCTTTGGGGCTTTCTACTCTAATGTCCTTTGGGGCTTTCTACCCTAATGTCCTTTGGGGCTTTCTACTCTAATGTCCTTTGGGGCTTTCTACCCTAATGTCCTTTGGGGCTTTCTACTCTAATGTCCTTTGGGGCTTTCTACCCTAATGTCCTTTGGGGCTTTCTACCCTAATGTCCTTTGGGGCTTTCTACTCTAATATCCTTTGGGCTTTCTACCCTAATGTCCTTTGGGGCTTTCTACCGTATTGTCCTTTGGGGCTTACCAGATATCTGTTTCTGGTAACACTCTCCTATTGGTGGTGGAGACACTGATGTTTACTTACTTCCATGTACCTAGTGCTTGTATACGAGGCAAAATGGCGTGATCGTCAGTGAGCTTAATTCTGTTGGCTCTAGCCCTGGTGGCTCTAATTTCCCTACAGGACAGATGGCAGTGCTATGTGTGTGTGTGCGTGTGTATACGTGTGTGTGTGTGTGTGTGTGTGTGTGTGTGTGTGTGTGTGTGCGCCGGCGAGGGACTGTGTGGACCGATGAGGGCCTTGAGTGTGGACGGGAGGGAGTGTTGTTCAATCTCTGGCACTGCTGCCATCCCCTTGCAGCTGCGCTTTTCCCCCAGCCTCCCTCCATTTTCAACTTCTTCATTTGTTCAATATGTAGCTAGAAGATAGGGGATAAAGCAAGAACACATGCCTGATGTGTGACTCCACTGACAGACGGGGACATTGAAATGTGTCCATTGTAGAGGTATTGCAAGTGTTTTTTCTCTGGGGGGGAGGGGAAGAAGTTTAACTGTTGAATTGTTCTTTAATTATTATATTTAAGTTTCAGCCACTCATTTAATTCAGTCTTGTAACTTCATAGATATAAGTGGTGGCTAAAAGCCAAAGGACACATTGTAGCTTTTACAGTCTCTCATTTCCTTCCAAATAAATATTTTATAGTCCGTAATTATTGTTTACTATGTCATATTTCAAATAAAATATTTTATTCAAGTTATATTGAGACATTTTATTCAAACATAAGAACCACAAAAGGTCGTAGTCGGACTAGTTCCAATGGTCCATATTATAAACTCCCTCAGCTGTGTTCTTGCTAGGGATTTCCTGTTGCGGATGCCGTATACACCTTGTTTTATTGGTCTCAGTCCCTCATGTAGGAACTGTAGAAACTGGACAGTGTAAGACAGATCCTTGTAGTGTTGTTGAGGGGAATCAAGCTGTTCAGATAGAGATGGGATACAAAATCACTCACAAACACGGACTTCTGGAGCCTTGCCCAAGAACCAGCCCAAACTCTGATCGACAAACATGTTCTTGTTCTCTGAAGTCTGGCTGCAGACCACCGTAGCTCCAGACAACATGGTGGAGCAGAGACTACAAAACCTCTACCAAGATGGTTTGACATCGCCAGGCCAAAGCTATGGGCAGATAAGCCAAGAGGTGTACACACAGGGTGACATCTTGTCAGGTCAAATATTTGGAGATTTGTTGCCAAAAACATCTGTTTTGTCCATTCGGGAATACTTAACACAGCACTTGTTTTAGAACAAATTAGGAATACTGCAGATTGTGAATGTGATTGCAGTTGAGTTTTCTGCTTATACTTACTGACAACCTAGCTTAAACTCTCTCGAATTGCATCTGCCTCTTGGTCATTGTAGGAAGGCGAGGTTTCAAAATAAATACTGGTGCAAGAATGACTGAGAAGTGAGTAATTTTGGCAGCATCTTTCTCCACATTTGGTGCTGTCCAAATGACATCCATTGTCTGATGAAAGGGTGTGTTCAAAATGAGAAGGCAAGAAAAAAAAAAACAGTTGAGGGATTGTCTCAATCAGGCTTTCTTTCCAACTCCGTGGTTCATACTGCATTTTCATTGTATAGATAAATGACAGAACACTTAAAATCATAAAACTGAATAAGTATCTCAAACCTGCAGCTATGAATACCGTTTTCTATTGTGCAGTATTTCTACATGAACACAACCATATTGCATTGCAGTGTGAAGTGCAGTCAGTTACGCTATGCTATGCCGCCATCCGAGTCTCTGTAACAGATCTGAAGTTTAGAAAGTTAACTTCTCAATATCTCCCAATGTCTGTCAGTCCAAACCTAATGGAGGGGTTTTATTTGGTACCTATTTATCACCAGACAGTAGCTTACAGCTCTCGCTCTACTTCTCTCTCTCCTACTACAAGGAGAGAGAAAACACCCCCTGCCTGTACCCCCTTTGTCTCTTCACTTCTCAACCTCCCCACCTCTGATGTCTACTCATCCATCCTTCCTTCATCCAGTCAGTCGTCCATCCATCCGTCTGATTAAATTCCTCTGACATCCCATGCTGACATGTAGACTTTTCTATTGTTCCCGCTCTCTGTAATCTGGTGAGCGACACACACACAGGTGGGCAGTGCCCATCACCATCTCTCCCTCGCTCCCTCTGTGTGTGTGTGTGTGTGTGTGTGTGCCTCTGAAACCTGGCCCAGTTACAGTAGATTACACACTGCCAAGTCAGAGCTCAGTGGACCGTGAACATGATCAAGGGAGCTGGAATGCAGGCCCAGTTAGCCAGCTCTATACCCCAGCGCCAGCTCCAGTTAGCCAGCTCTATACCCCAGCACCAGTTAGCCAGCTCTATACCCCAGCACCAGTTAGCCAGCTCTATACCCCAGCACCAGTTAGCCAGCTCTATACCCCAGCACCAGTTAGCCAGCTCCAGTTAGCCAGCTCTATACCCCAGCTCCACTTAGCCAGCTCTATACCCCAGCACCAGTTAGCCAGCTCTATACCCCAGCACCAGTTAGCCAGCTCTATACCCCAGCACCAGTTAGCCAGCTCTATAACCCAGCACCAGTTAGCCAGCTCCAGTTAGCCAGCTCTATACCCCAGCACCAGTTAGCCAGCTCCAGTTAGCCAGCTCTATACCCCAGCACCAGGTACCCAGCTCCAGTTAGCCAGCTCTATACCCCAGCCCCAGTTAGTCAGCTCCAGCCCTGTACACCAGCTCCAGTTAGCCAGCTCCAGTTAGCCAGCTCCAGCCCTGTACCCCAGCCCCAGTCAGCCAGCTCCAGCCCTATACCCCAGCCCCAGTCAGCCAGCTCCAGCCCTATACCCCAGCCCCAGTTAGCCAGCTCCAGCACTATCCTCCAGCCCCAGTTAGCCAGCTCCAGCACTATCCTCCAGCCCCAGTTAGCCAGTCCCAGCACTATCCTCCAGCCCCAGTTAGCCAGCTCCAGCTCTATACTCCAGCCCCAGTTAGCCAGCTCCAGCCATGTACACCAGCTCCAGTTAGCCAGCTCCAGTTAGCCAGCTCCAGCCCTGTACACCAGCTCCAGTTAGCCAGCTCCAGTTAGCCAGCTCCAGCACTGTACCCCAGCCCCAGTTAGCCAGCTCCAGCACTATACTCCAGCCCCAGTTAGCCAGCTCCAGCACTATCCTCCAGCCCCAGTTAGCCAGCTCCAGCACTATACTCCAGCCCCAGTTAGCCAGCTCCAGCCATGTACACCAGCTCCAGTTAGCCAGCTCCAGTTAGCCAGCTCCAGCCCTGTACACCAGCTCCAGTTAGCCAGCTCCAGTTAACCAGCTCCAGCACTGTACCCCAGCCCCAGTTAGCCAGCTCCAGCACTATACTCCAGCCCCAGTTAGCCAGCTCCAGCACTATACTCCAGCCCCAGTTAGCCAGCTCCAGCACTATACTCCAGCCCCAGTTAGCCAGCTCCAGCACTATACTCCAGCCCCAGTTAGCCAGTCCCAGCACTATCCTCCAGCCCCAGTTAGCCAGCTCCAGCCCTTCCAGAGCCCCAGCCCCCAGACATAATGCTCCTGCTGGGAAGCAGCTTTTTCAAAGTCCCCCTCTCGTTTTAAACCCCAGAAAATCCAGTGAACTTAGCAGCTCTGGTGTCTGCGGCCAAAACAGCATCTGATGTGCCTTATTTGTTGACTGTGTGAGATTAGGCACAGAGGGTCGACGCAAAGTCCACATACACACACACACACACACACACACACACATATACACACACACGATTTCAAGAGAGAAAACAAGGAGAATTCTCTCTTTTGTCCAAAGCCCAGTTCTAGTCCAAACAAATTTTAGCAAGCACATCCCGTGTGTGGAGCCGCTAACTGTTGTGGCTGCCCCCCCCCCCCCCCCCCCTTTGCAACATTGAACCATTTCAACAACCACCATAATGTCTGTTGGACTCACCAGTGTAGGACTACAATGGTCTCTGATCTTTGATCATATTTGGATGCAGTTTTTGGATGCTCACATCATCTCAGTCATTGCATTGGCATCCACACGGTTAGTGCATCCAATATGTCACGGTTGTGCTTTTGTCTCTGTGAGTGTGTGTGTGGGGGGGCGAGGCGAGAGGGAGGGAGAGAGAGAGAAAACTAAAGGAAGGGAGAGAGAGAGAGAGGGACGGAGGGAGTGCAGGGCACAGTGTCACGGTTGGGCTTCAGTCTCTGGGTGTGGGAGGGTGGCAGTGGTAGTGGCAGGTTGGGGAGGGGACTAGTGTTCTTGGCTTGGCTGGTGTCTGTATATTAGCTGTACTAGAGCTCCCTCTTGGTGCCAGTGAGAGCTGGAGCTATATCGCTGGACTGTTTCCCCTCCCAGCAGTAAGGCTGGCTGAGACAGCTGCTCAACTGGGCCTCCTGTGGTCCACAACAGGATTGGGGTCAATTCCAATTTTATTTAACCTTTATTTTTATCAGGAAGTCATACAGGGAGTCATTCAGAACAACTGAAATTACAGAAATGCACACGTCAAAACATAAATACAGAAAGGAAACACGGTCATAAAACAACAAACTCATTCTTCATTAATAAGGTTCCTAATCAGCTTTCTGAATTGCCCTAGAGAGGCACCAGAACATCCTAGAGAGGCACCAGAACATCCTAGAGAGGCACCAGAACATCCTAGAGAGGCACCAGAACATCCTAGAGAGGCACCAGAACATCCTAGAGAGGCACCAGAACATCCTAGAGAGGCACCAGAACATCACATTTAAGAACATTTTGAAGATTGTTCCACAAATAAGGTGCAAGAAAACTGAAAAATAATTTAGTACACTGAAATTCCAATTCTACAGTTGAACATCAATCTATTAAAAATATATTTTCAAAGAATAGAAGTTATTATTTCAAACTATTTCAATTCAAATCACTGAGGGACTTTAATTAGAATTGACCCCAACCCCCCATGTTAACCCATGCTGCCCTAGACAGGACCCTGGTGAGTGGGATGAGACCACCACCGTCAGGGCTCTACACTGAGATGTTGTTGTAGTGGTGGCCATGTTGGTGGCATGTGCTGTAAAGCAATAACACTATAGTAGTAAATAGAGGAAGAGTTGTGAGAGTGAGTCCTCATGTTGTGCATAAATGCATTCTGTTACAACAGTTTTGCAATGTGGAACAAGATGTTATTTACGTGTACAGTACACTATCTATCCGTTGAATATTTGACATAGTATGAGCATAGGCAATTCTTCTAAACATAGATATCAATGTAAGATTTTTTAGCATTTGTAATGTTATTGATAGGTAAAATTATAAAAGTTTCCAGTGAATTTGATTTAGTACGTTTATTTAGTCTATATATATATAGATTAACATTTTAAAAAGATTAAAATTCAGTTTCTGATGAAAGTCATTTATTGTATATATTTTTTAATTTGTAGCAGAAAAATCTACAAATGTGTTGTAGACCTGGAAATGTATCAACATATGAAATATTTAGCCGTGTTGCTATGCTACAGTAATTAGATTTACTTTAAAAGTATTTAACTGTGTTGCTATGCTACAGTAATTAGATTTACTTTAAAAGTATTTAGCCGTGTTGCTATGCTACAGTAATTAGATTTACTTTAAAAGTATTTAACTGTGTTGCTATGCTACAGTAATTAGATTTACTGTAAAAGTATTTAACTGTGTTTCTATGCTACTGTAATTAGATTTACTTTAAAAGTATTTAACTGTGTTGCTATGCTACAATAATTAGATTTACTGTAAAAGTGTTTGCCATTTTTGGGAAAAAATATTGTAATTTAATTTTAGAATAACATTAACTGAAACAAATATTATAATGGTTTAATTTATAAATAACTTTTTTTTCAATAGTGATGAATGTATGGCATTTTTGGAGGGATGTTATTGATCCATGACTAATACAATGTATTATTGTTTCTCTTTTCAGGGGAGATGTATTAATTTCAACCGAGTGCAGAACCGTTAGAAGACAAACACAAAGGAGGACGTCTTCAACATTCAAATATGTGTTTGAAGACCTAATATCCAGAAGACTATAAGAGTCCAAAACCACTATTCATTTCCTTCTCTCAGTATTGTGCTCAAAGTGGAATCTCTTTCTCCATGATATCTCCTGTCATATCCGAAAGCATCTTACTCATAAGAACATTTTCATATTTCCATCCTTCCATAACAGGGATATAACTTTATATATTTTTTTAACTTGTCCTGTTTTTAACTTCATAAGAGGCCAAAGCAAATAAACAGTGCGGTACAAAACGTGGCCAATCTGATCTGGTTAGCTTTTTTGTGCGCTCTAAAGGCTTAACATATTCTGACCATATTGCGCCTTCTGTGGAAAACCTAATTTCATGGACACAGACGGAAGCTATCTTAAAAAAAGAAACATGCAGAGCGGGTGAGGCTGTGCCGTTAGCATGGCAGTAGCAATACTCCCAGAGGGCCTCCACACACAGTGCACAAGTCCATCGCCTCTTGGCAACATCTCGTCACAATGCCTCTCCAACTTCTCTCCCTACACTATCGTTGAAAGATGCCCGGCGGGACCCCCTTTGACTGGAGATCCTGTCATTTTAACACTGAGAAGTGCACACGCATGACAAACTGTGGACAGCCAGGACGCCCTAAGGTATTGGAAGCAGTAGCTAAGACATTGCCCTTTAGTTTTGTGAAGACACCTTTCTTTCATTATGCACTGGGGACAAGGGGAGTTACTAGAGCGTTATCCCACCGCGGGCCGGGCCAGGACAGGACAGCATCTCTGACCAGACCACCACAACTCTCCACTCTGACTACTTTTGAGGGATGGACGCCTGAAGCCCCTGACATGGTGCTTGGCTGTGTTTCCCCAATGTTTTGATGCAATCTGCTGTATGCTCACTAAGGCGTACAACATCACAACCCATAAACCTGCCAGTCAGTCAGTTGAAGAGTTTTAAGATATAGATACAGCTGTCTCCCACTTCACTGCTACCCGTCCCCCTCTGTCTCCAATTCTCCAAGGGCCTCCCTGCCTCTCTCCAGTCTCAGCCCTTTAGCTCTGGCGAGCAGAATATCAAAGTTTAATTAAAATAATTAAAGAGAACAGCAAGCAGCAGCCTGTGAAGATTTGATCGTCTTTTTTTTTTTAAAGCCTTTTGACATTGAATGACCTATAACTGTACGTATATTATTTGGAGAGAAAGAGGCCATCCCGTCTCCTTGGCGACGGTTTGGTGCACCCTGGCTGTCCGAAACCCAAACGCAAAACCAAGGCAACGGATGCGACGGACGGATAAGTATTGTTCATTTGCAGAAATTATGTTACCAAGCCTCGCACGCGTCGACCCCACCACCAAAAAAGCGGTAGTATATATGTATATATATATTTGTTGTAGATTTCTCAAGAGCACTGTCATGACACCAATCCCAAAATGATGTCAGCGAGAGGGGAGCACTGTGGGGGAGGAAAGGCAGCAGCTGAATAGAAAAGGCTCCAACGATCCAGTCACTTTGGATACAGTACTTCAGATGCGAAATGGATATTCGAGTCGAAACCTGACAAAGCGCGCCCGGTTTTGATGGGAACCAGTATAGACAATGACCAGTGGCTGGGTCAGTGGGATGTCTCTGTGCAACCAGGGAAGCTTATCAAATGACACTAAAAATAAGTTCAACAACCATCAAGTTTCAGGGGGAATGGGCCAGGATTTTCACATTTGGTGGGCATGCGTGTGCACGAGACTGGTTGGGCACGCACAATGTCGTCTCTGACTTAATTATTCCTTTGTTTTGTTATCTGGGTGGACAGGAAGGGACCGGAATGACACTGATGGTCAGATACAATCTTTAGGGAACCGTGATATTATTTTTCATACACATTTTAGTCTCTTGTCTAATCTTCTGCATAACATTTTAGTAAGATAATCAACTTCGCTTAGATGAAGTGTAGAAGAGGCTATTTAACAGTTTTTATATTTTCTTGTTATGTTACATCTGAGAGCACAGAGCTGCTATTAACCCATACTAGTTAGTTATTTACATACCAGGCCAAACACAGCTCTCCCTCCTAACAACGTTTCACATTGGCTTTAGGTTCCCTCTCTTTCCCCTGTGCCATCTCCAAATGTTCCATGGCGAGAACACATTTTTTTATTCTTAATAAATAAAATATATTTATAGTATTGATATTTTAATATGACAGTGCCCTTTGCCTTTCTTTAAAAATATATTTATTTGTATTTTTTTTTGCACTTTTTAATTTTGTATTTGTGCAATTCAATTGCGAGATGCCCAAAATTCATTTTTTCCCAGCATAAGCTAAAAGTTGGTTTGAATATAGTAATTTTAGTATAAACATTTTAAAACCCAATTATATCATAGTTTTTATTTCACATATGGAAGGCTGTAAATTATGCATCATTTTAGAATGGACATTTTAAGAAAACAAACAGCTAATAAAAACGCAAGTGTTAAAGTATGTGTAAGACTGTGTTTTTTGATATCATTTATATCAGGATGTTTAATAATTACATTTTGCGATTTTAAAATCACCTCTGCTAGTTGTACCAGAATAATTTAACTAGTCAACGATAAGCACATTATTCAATGCAATCATGCAGTATTTTTCTTATTGTCCAAAATATTAAAATGATGTTTTTCCGTGGTTTGATTGTAGATTGTCTGTCCTCATGTCTGCATTTCATGTATTATCATAGCACGTCAGGACAGGGATGTACTGCGGCTTTAGATGCAGTACATACCAAGTAAAACAACTGTTCTCCAAACGTTCATTTGTCTCTGTGCTATATTCATTCATGGGTTGCATATGTTATGTACACTGTATTGGTTTGTTTTGTCGTTTTATACATGAAATCATTTTTTCATATATTTATCACAAATTCCTACTACAATCACTTTTTTTTTTTTTTTTGACTACAATTACCCATTGTAATGTTACAGTGTTCATGATTGTCATGTGTTTGAATTAATTATTAAACATTCAAGTGGAAACTGGACCTCCCATTTTTACTCGTTGTTCCTCTGCTATATAGTGAAGACATGGCCTGATACTATTTGAGTATGAGGGTGCTAAGGGCTATGTTTAATTGGGTCTGTACAGATTTATACGGACCGACAGGGAATGTAATTAAATGCTGTATGTGGACAGAGATAGTGGACAGTGACCAGCCTCTCTCCCCTTGTAAAGCTTAACACTGGAGGCACCACACACACATACACACACGCACACACACAAAATACTCCCAAGGACCACAACGCCCCAAAAAATAGGTTTTCCATTTAGTAAAAATATGTGCTTCCACACCTTCTGTTTTCACAACATTTGCATGCTGTGACGAGATGCCTGCTGTGTGTGTATGTGTGTGTGTGTGCGTGCGTGCGTGCGTGCGTGCGTGCGTGCGTGCGTGCGTGCATGTGGACGTGTTTAACTATCCTTGTGAGGACCAGAAGTCCCCACAAGAATAGTAAACAAACAAAATTGGACCAAATTTGACCAACATTTTGTAAGTCCCCACAAGGTATTTTTAGGGGGTTTAGGATTAAGACTATAATTAGTGTTAGGGTTAGAATTATGTTAAGGGTTAGGAGCTAGGGCTAGTTTTAGGGTTAAGGTTAGGGTAAGAGTACGGGTTAGGGTTAGGAGTTAGGTTTAGGGTTAGAGTTAGGGTTAGGGTTAGGAGCTAGGGTTAAGGTTTAGGGTTAGGAGTTATGTTTAGGGTTAGGCTTAAGGTTCAGGGCTAAGAGTTATGTTTAGGGTTAAGGTTTAGGGTTAGGTATAAGGGTTAAGGTTAGGGTAAGAGTACAGGTTAGGTTTAGGGGTTTGGGAAAATAGGATTTTGAATGGGACTGAATTGTGTGTCCCCACAAGGTTAGCTGTACAAGACTGTGTGTGTGTGTGTGTGTGTGTGTGTGTGTGTGTGTGTGTTTGCGTGTGCATGTGTGTGTGTTTGTGTGAGAGAGAGACTGTAATTCTCTAACACTGGGTGATATGAGTACAGTCACACAGTAACTTACGTCTGCAAACGATCTATAGTACAAGCTGTGGTTTTATCAACAGCCTGTATCACTGTGCTTCCAGTTCCTGTGAAAGTTTTGGTGCCTTCTGTGGACACACAGACACATGCTCGCACACACAGACACACACACACACACACACACACACACAGACGGTATCACTTGACACTAACTAAATCATCAGCAGCCTAACGGTTACTGCAGTTAAGGGGGCATATTTTCATACGCTTTAACATTAAAAGGCTATATTTTCATACGCTGTTAAATATGAATCTGATCTTTTCATAAACTGCTTCATCAAAATATCTGCTTAGCTGTCTATTTCCCTAATCCGCAGCAGCAGTAACCACGGAAGGATTGAGCTCTGAAATATTGTATGAATACTGTTATAATCTGTGTTTTAATATATCTATGCTGCAAAAGGTGAGCTATCATGTGCTGCTGTATGTCCGTTGGAATCCCTTTTAACACTAACTATTGGTCATGTCTCATCATATGATCGTCATATACTAGAAACTGCGTGGTGCCAGCCCTGAATGCTGATTGGCTGACAGCCGTGGTATATCAGAGCGTATACCACAGGTATGACAAAACATTTATTTTTACTGCTCTAATTACATTGGTAACCAGTTTATAATAGCAATAAGGCACCTCGGGGGTTTGTGGTATATGGCCAATATATCACGGGCTAAGGGCTGTGTCCATCCACGTTGTGTTGTGTATAAGAACAGCCCTTAGCCGTGGTATATTGGCCATATACCAACACCTCCAAAGAGGCTTATTGCTTAATTATACAATCTTATGTGTAGAATTATTAACACAACTGTATAGAGCAGCTACAGTATCTTGCAGTATGCTTGAATAGCATACGAACATACTGAGCTCATAACTTTAACAGAGTCAGTGTCTATTTAGACTTTTGTTGATCTGAATTGCTTTCTTCTAAGTGACTCAGTTATTCCACTGGTATGGGCACAAAATGGTCACATCAAAATGGACATCCTGTGTTGATTTCCTCTACACAACAGGTGTTGTCATTCCTACGCAAACGGCGGTCATGTCTTTCCTGTCAACAGGCTTCCTCCGGACCAGACCAATCATATATCTTACAGTCAGAATGAGCCAGAGAGAAGTGACACGTTCCCTTGCTTGAACCAGACTGAATGTTGTGTTCAACTGTGAGAGCAGAGCGTAGTCTGTCTTAACCAAGACAGCACTTCTAACAACATACTACAACAAAGGTTCAAATATCACCTTGCTCGTAATTTTGTGTTGTACATATCTGAGGTCTAATCAATTTTGAGGACACAAGCTCAAGTAAACAGTACAAATATGATAAAAAAAAATATGAAAAATATGTCATATGATGCACTTCCTGTTCAACAACACTGGATGAATAAGGCTTGGAATGACTTAATATGCTTGATAAATATACTATAATCAAATTATAAAATGACTCACTGTAAGATTTCACCCTCCTTATAACTGTAAAATACATATTTGTATGTTTAGTATTAGAGGAAAATGTGCATTTTTCTAAATGTCTCTCTTGATCAAAACGTCTGCCCCCGTCGCTGTGAAAGTCTCGCAGAGCTCTAGCTTGGCTTCCTGAACTCGTTAGAATTAACGAATCAGAATAATATTGAAAGGTTTTTTTTGGGTTTAAAATCTATTAATAATTTTTGGTTTAATGGATATAAATGGATCTCTGAACGTGCTCCTGCTACATTACGACCTATGGATTGCTGTCGTGAGCTTTGTCAGTGGTAGGGTTCCACCAGGAGTTGATGGACAGTCGGAAGTGCGACTAAAACGGTAGGAGGGACTTCCCAGCTTCAAGTGGTTTCAGATTTCACATCCTACATCGCACAGGCTCAGAACATATACTACTGTGTCCGTGGGAACCAGGGTTATGGTTCAATGCAAGCCATTTAAAACTACGGTGGAAAATGTCGGTCAGAACCGGAACCAGAACCTTAAACAGAGGACATTACATCTAAGAGGTTTTTAAGGTGGATTAAAATACATCTGACAGACTTGAGATACATGACTACAGTTGTTTGTATGTGAGTTACAGTTACATTATTTAAATCTACCTTAAGAATGTATAGACTGTGGGATGGGATGGGGCTGAATCCACCTGTAGACTATATAGACTGTGGGATGGGGCTGAATCCACCTGTAGACTATATAGACTGTGGGATGGGATGGGGCTGAATCCACCTGTAGACTATATAGACTGTGGGATGGGGCTGAATCCACCTGTAGACTATATAGACTGTGAGATGGGATGGGGCTGAATCCACCTGTAGACTATATAGACTGTGTGATGGGGCTGAATCCACCTGTAGACTATATAGACTGTGGGATGTGATGGGGCTGAATCCACCTGTAGAATATATAGACTGTGGGATGGGATGGGGCTGAATCCACCTGTAGACTATATAGACTGTGGGATGGGATGGGGATGAATCCACCTGTAGACCATATAGACTGTGGGATGGGGCTGAATCCACCTGTAGACTATATAGACTGTGGGATGGGGCTGAATCCACCTGTAGACTATATCGACTGTGGGATGGGGCTGAATCCACCTGTAGACTATATAGACTGTGGGATGGGGCTGAATCCACCTGTAGACTATATAGACTGTGGGATGGGGATGAATCCACCTGTAGACTATATAGACTGTGGGATGGGGCTGAATCCACCTGTAGACTATATAGACTGTGGGATGGGGATGAATCCACCTGTAGACCATATAGACTGTGGGATGGGATGGGGCTGAATCCACCTGTAGACTATATAGACTGTGGGATGGGATGGGGATGAATCCACCTGTAGACCATATAGACTGTGGGATGGGGCTGAATCCACCTGTTGACTATATAGACTGTGGGATGGGGCTGAATCCACCTGTAGACTACATAGACTGTGGGATGGGGCTGAATCCACCTGTAGACTATATAGACTGTGAGATGGGATGGGACTGAATCCACCTGTAGACTATATAGACTGTGGGATGGGGCTGAATCCACCTGTAGACTATATAGACTGTGGGATGGGCTGAATCCACCTGTAGACTATATAGACTGTAGGATGGAGCTGAATCCACCTGTAGACTATATAGACTGTGGGATGGGGCTGAATCTACCTGTAGACTATATAGACTGTGGGATGGGATGGGGCTGAATCCACCTGTAGACTATATAGACTGTGGGATGGGGCTGAATCTACCTGTAGACTATATAGACTGTGGGATGGGATGGGGCTGAATCCACCTGTAGACTATATAGACTGTGGGATGGAGCTGAATCCACCTGTAGACTATATAGACTGTGGGATGGGGCTGAATCTACCTGTAGACTATATAGACTGTGGGATGGGATGGGGCTGAATCCACCTGTAGACTATATAGACTGTGGGATGGGGCTGAATCCACCTGTAGACTATATAGACTGTGGGATGGGATGGGGCTGAATCCACCTGTAGACTATATAGACTGTGGGATGGGGCTGAATCCACCTGTAGACTATATAGACTGTAGGATGGGGCTGAATCCACCTGTAGACTATATAGACTGTGAGATGGGATGGGGCTGAATCCACCTGTAGACTATATAGACTGTGGGATGTGATGGGGCTGAATCCACCTGTAGACTATATAGACTGTGGGATGGGATGGGGCTGAATCCACCTGTAGACTATATAGACTGTGGGATGGGATGGAGATGAATCCACCTGTAGACTATATAGACTGTGGGATGGGATGGGGCTGAATCCACCTGTAGACTATATAGACTGTGGGATGGGGCTGAATCCACCTGTAGACTATATAGACTGTGGGATGGGATGGGGCTGAATCCACCTGTAGACTATATAGACTGTGGGATGGGGCTGAATCCACCTGTAGACTATATAGACTGTGGGATGGGATGGGGCTGAATCCACCTGTAGACTATATAGACTGTGGGATGGGGCTGAATCCACCTGTAGACTATATAGACTGTAGGATGGAGCTGAATCCACCTGTAGACTATATAGACTGTGGGATGGGGCTGAATCTACCTGTAGACTATATAGACTGTGGGATGGGATGGGGCTGAATCCACCTGTAGACTATATAGACTGTGGGATGGGATGGGGCTGAATCCACCTGTAGACTATATAGACTGTGGGATGGGGCTGAATCCACCTGTAGACTATATAGACTGTGAGATGGGATGGGGCTGAATCCACCTGTAGACTATATTGACTGTGGGATGGGGCTGAATCCACCTGTAGACTATATAGACTGTAGGATGGGATGGGGCTGAATCCACCTGTAGACTATATAGACTGTGGGATGGGGCTGAATCCACCTGTAGACTATATAGACTGTGAGATGGGATGGGGCTGAATCCACCTGTAGACTATATAGACTGTGGGATGGGGCTGAATCCACCTGTAGACTATATAGACTGTGGGATGGGGCTGAATCCACCTGTAGACTATATAGACTGTGGGATGGGGCTGAATCCACCTGTAGACTATATAGACTGTGGGATGGGGCTGAATCCACCTGTAGACTATATAGACTGTGGGATGGGGCTGAATCCACCTGTAGACTATATAGACTGTGGGATGGGGCTGAATCCACCTGTAGACTATATAGACTGTGGGGTGGAATGTTATTCTGAGCCGGATATGGTTGTCCTGTTCCAATGTCCATCGTTATGTTGCATTATAAAACCACAACCTATTATTTCACAATTAATTGCAACAGTTGACTACATAGGCCTTGAGGTTTAATAGACAAAATTAACTGACAAGGAAAAAGCTCATAGTTTGACAAAATTATACATACAAATAATATATACAATAATATATACTTTATAATGTACACTATATAATATACGCTATATAATATACACTATAATATACACTACAATACACACTATAATATACACACGATAATATACGCTATAATATACACTATATAATATACACTATAATATACACTACAATATACGCTATATGATACACACTATAACATACACTATATAATACACACTATAATATACACTATAATATACACTATATAATCAACACTATAATATACAGTATAATATACACTATATAATATACAATATTACACACTACAAAATACACTATATAATACACTGTATAATATACACTATATAATACACTATATAATATACACTATAATATACACTATATAATATACACTACATAATATGCACTGTAATATACACTATATAATATACACTATGTAAAATAACTATAAAATACGCTAAATAAAATACACTATAAAAAGCACTATATAATATACACCGTAATATTCGCTATGTAATATAAACTATAATATACAATATAATATACACTATATAATGTACACTATAACATTCACTATTATATGCAATTTATAATATACACTATACTATATACAATATAATATACACTATATAATATACACCATATAATACACACTATAATATACACTGTAATATACACTATATGATGTACTCTATATAAAATACACTATATAATATACACTAAATAATTTACACTATAGTGTACACTATATAAAATACAGTATATAATATACACTATGTAATATACATTATAATGTACACTATACACTTTATTATATACTACATAATATACTCTATATAATATACACTACATAATATGGACTGTAATATACACGATATAATATGCACTATATAAAATACGCTATATAAAATGCACTATATAATATACACTATAATATACACTAAATAATATACACGGTATTATACACTATTTAAAATCCAGTTAATAATATTCACTATATAATATACACTATAATATACACTATATAATATACACTTTATTATATACTATATAATATACTCTATATAATAAAAAAAGCACTATATAATATACACCGTAATATTCGCTATGTAATATAAACTATAATATACAATATAATATACACTATATAATGTACACTATAACATTCACTATTATATACAATTTATAATATACACTATACTATATACAATATAATATACACTATATAAAATACACCATATAATACACACTATAATATACACTGTAATATACACTATATGATGTACTCTATATAAAATACACTATATAATATACACTAAATAATTTACACTATAGTGTACACTATATAAAATACAGTATATAATATACACTATGTAATATACACTATAATGTACACTATACACTTTATTATATACTACATAATATACTCTATATAATATACACTACATAATATGCACTGTAATATACACGATATAATATGCACTATATAAAATACGCTATATAAAATGCACTATATAATATACACTATAATATACACTAAATAATATACACGATATTATACACTATTTAAAATCCAGTTAATAATATTCACTATATAATATACACTATAATATACACTATATAATATACACTTTATTATATACTATATAATATACTCTATATAATATACACTACATAATATGCACTGTAATATACACTATATAATATGCACTATATAAAATACGCTATTAAAAGTGCACTATATAATATACACAAAAATATACACTAAATAATATACACTATATTATACACTATTTAAAATACAGTATATAATATACACTAAATTATATACACTATATAATACACTATTTAAAATACAGTATATAATATACACTATATAATATACACTATAATGCACACTATATAATCTACACTTTATTATATACTATATTATATACACTATTTAATATACACTAGAATATACACTATGTAATATACTCTATATAATATACACTACATAAATGCACTATAATATACACAATATAATATACACTATGCAAAATACACTATAATATACACTATAATATACGCTATATAATACACTATATAATACACTATATAATATACGCTATGTAGTATACATTATAATATACAGTATAATATACACTATATAATATACAGTATAATATACTCTATTATATACACTATAATATACTCTATATAATATACACTACAGTGGGGGAAAAAAGTATTTCATCCCCTGCTGATTTTGTACGTTTGCCCACTGACAAATAAAGGATCAGTCTATAATTTTAATGGTAGGTTTATTTGAACAGTGAGAGACAGAATAACAACAAAAATATCCAGAAAAATGCATGTCAAAAATGTTATAAATTCATTTGCATTTTAATGAGGGAAATAAGTATTTGACCACCTCTCAATCAAAAAGATTTCTGTTCCCAGGTGTCTTTTATACAGGTAACGAGCTGAGATTAGGAGCTAACTCATAAAGGGAGTGCTCCTAACCGCAGCTTGTTACCTGTAAAAAAGACACCTGTCCACAGAAGCAATCAATCAATCAGATACCAAACTCTCCACCATGGCCAAGACCAAAGAGCTCTCTAAGGATGTCAGGGACAAGATTGTAGACCTACACAAGGCTGGAATGGGCTACAAGACCATCGCCAAGCAGCTTGGTGAGAAGGTGACAACATTTGGTGCGATTATTCAAAAATGGAAGAAACACAAAAGAACTGTCAATATCCCTCGGCCTGGGGCTCTATGCAAGATCTCACCTCGTGGAGTTGCAATGATCATGAGAACGGTGAGGAATCAGCCCAGAACTACACGGCAGGATCTTGTCAATGATCTCAAGGCAGCTGGGACCACAGTCACCAAGAAAACAATTGGTAACACACTACGCCGTGAAGGACTGAAATCCTGCAGCGCCCGCAAGGTCCCCCTGCTCAAGAATACATATACATGCCCGTCTGAAGTTTGCCAATGAACATCTGAATGACTCAGAGGACAACTGGTGAAAGTGTTGTGGTCAGATGAGACCAAAATGGAGCTCTTTGACATCAACTCAACTCGCCGTTTTTGGAGGAGGAGGAATGCTGCCTATGACCCCAAGAACACCATCTCCACCGTCAAACATGGAGGTGGAAACATTATGCTTTGGGGGTGTTTTTCTGCTAAGGGGACAGGACAACTTCACCGCATCAAAGGGACGATGGACGGGGCCATGTGCCGTCAAATCTTGGGTGAAAACCTCCTTCCCTCAGCCAGGGCATTGAAAATGGGTCGTGGATGGGTATTCCAGTATGACAATGACCCAAAACACATGGCCAAGGCAACAAAGGAGTGGCTCAAGAAGAAGCACATTAAGGTCCTGGAGTGGCCTAGCCAATGTCCAGACCTTAATCCCATAGAAAATCTGTGGAGGGAGCTGAAGGTTCGAGTTGCCAAATGTCAGCCTCGAAACCTTAATGACTTGGAGAAGATCTGCAAAGAGGAGTGGGGACAAAATCCCTCCTGAGATGTGTGCAAACCTGGTGGCCAACTACAAGAAACGTCTGACCTCTGTGATTGCCAACAAGGGTTTTGCCACCAAGTACTAAGTCATGTTTTGCAAAGGGGTCAAATACTTATTTCCCTCAATAAAATGCAAATCATTTTATAACGTTTTTGACATGCGTTTGTCTGGATTTTTGTTGTTGTTGTTATTCTGTCTCTCACTGTTCAAATAAACCTACTATTAAAATTATAGACTGATCATTTCTTTGTAAGTGGGCAAACGTACAAAATCAGCAGGGGATCAAATACTTTTTCCCCCCACTGTATATAACGTACACTATAATATACACTATATCAAATACACTATATAATATACATTATATAACTATGTAACTACCCCATGCCTATATAACTATTATATACTACATAATATACACAATATAATATACACTATAATATACACCCTATAAAAACACTATAATTTGCACTATATAATATACATTATATAATCTATACTATCTAAAATACATGATATAATATACACTATAATATACACTATAATATACACCCTATAAAATACACTAATTGTACACTATATAATATACACTATATAATGTATACTATCTAAAATACACTATATAACATACACTATAGTATACACTATATAATATACACTATAATATACACCATATAATATAAACTATATAATATATACTATCTAAAATACATGATATAATATACACTATAATATACACTATAATTTACACTATATAATATACACTATATAATATACAATATATAATTTCCACTATAATATACACCCTATAAAATACACTAATTTACACTATATAACATACACTAAATAATATACACTACAATGTACACTATATAATATACACTATATAATGTATACTATCGCCAGCCCTACTCTGTTGTTTATGATTTTGTTGTCATGGAGGACTGATTGGGCTCATTGATTCTAGTTGAAAAAGAAATTCTGCGCTCATGGAATGGCCTGCTTGAGCACTACTGAAAACTGCTATTTACATGGGAACAATGAATGCCATATGCTGCATTTGCTACAGGCCTATTGTTTAACTTTTTGTATGTGACACTTTGATATATAATTTATAATATCCAAAAAGGTATGTAGCAACTACAGATTGTCCCTTTAAGTCTCATCAAAAGTGCGTAAGTTTGAACATGTGTCCATTAGGCCTATGGATTTAGTTTTTATCAGCATGAATTATATTGAGCAATAAAAGCCCCACTTTTATTCCGTAGGCTTGGATCTGTACTATGCAGCTGTTGCAAGAGTGCATTTTTCACTGGCTGTCCACTGGTTTCAAAAACAATGATTGATAGACAGCTTAAACTTCTTGAATTCAACCATTATTGGGTTAAAATACACATTTAGATTTGTGAACAGTAAGGCGCAAATAGCTAAATGAGAGAGAAGCAGTGTGATTGACATCAATGTGCTATGTAAATATTAATTAATAAGTGATATCCGTATCGAGATGATTACACCGCTGCTGTCATCCTTACCTCCAAGCATTTATTCAAGTTGAAGAATATTTGGATGCCGACAGCAGTCGCACCATTGGAAGACATAGCTTGGATTGTAGCCTATAAAAGCCTATTCCCGCTCTTTTCCCCGCAATCCATTAAACACATTTGGTGTATCATCATAGTGGTCTCTGATTTGTGGTCAGACTCACTCAGGTTGGAACAAACATACATTTGCGCCTTTTTTCAATGCTGGTTTCAATGTCATTGAGAAAACAGAGAAGTGTCAACGATTTCTTTCCGCAAACATCCTTTCTGAATTTAAAAGTAATCCTCAAATTAATCATCTAGTTTTTCAGAAGAATCAGTAATCTGAGTACAATATTGTTGCTGGTAACGTAACGGATTACAGTTACTGTTTTTTGTAATTCCTTACATGTAACGGATTAATGGTTACATTACTCCCGAACCCTGTATATATATATATAGAGAGAGCGAGAGAGAGAGAGAGAGAGCGAGAGAGAGAGAGAGAGAGAGAGAGAGAGAGAGACACACAGAGAGAGAGAGAGAGACAGAGCGAGTGAGAGAGAGAGAGAGACACACACACACAGCGAGAGAGAGAGAGAGAGAGAGAGAGAGAGAGAGAGAGAGACACACACACACACAGAGAGAGAGAGAGAGAGAGAGAGAGAGACACAGAGAGAGAGAGACACACAGAGAGAGAGACAGAGAGAGAGAGAGAGACACAGAGAGAGAGAGAGAGAGAGAGAGAGAGAGAGAGAGAGAGACTACCCTTCTCAAACAGATGTCTGACTGCATGGACCATCTAAGAACCCTAAGAGCAGCTTGTTAGAGTAGATTGTATATCAAAGCGGTTTAGAAGTCCTTGGCTCTGTGGGGCTTCTTTTCAGATTCAGAGACGGACGGACGGACGGACGGTAATACAGATGGAGGATTACTAATGCTTGACGGTTCAGGCTTTCTGAGGTTTAGACTATGTTGTTGGGATGTTCTTTTCACTGAGCTCACTAAGAGTCTTATTATCATATATCACATACTGCAGCTATAATATCATATATGATATATTATTTGTGATTGAATGATTTATTATATTAATCATAATAATATCAGACAATATAATAGATATGATTGTGTAATTTCTTAAGTGCTTATGGAAAAGCTTGGAAAAGCTGAGCTTTGTCTTTAAAACACTATTCATTTTATAGAGTCCTTAGAAATGTAAAAGACAACAAAAGCAATGTAAAAGACAACAAAAGCAATGTAAAAGACAACAATAGCAATGTAAATGCACAAAAACACAAAGAAAGATCTACATTCCTGATACCTCAACATGGGACGAGATACTCCCCCCAGCCTCCCACTTACCTCATGTCCGCATAGGAATTAAATACAACACAACAGATTAGAATCATCTTTTACACCCACTCTAGGCTCCACTCTGGGTTTTAGTGGTCTATAGGTGGTCTAGACTCCACTCTGGGTTTTAGTGGTCTATAGGTGGTCTAGGCTCTACTCTGGGTTTTAGTGGTCTATAGGTGGTCTAGGCTCTACTCTGGGTTTTAGTGGTCTATAGGTGGTCTAGACTCCACTCTGGGTTTTAGTGGTCTATAGGTGGTCTAGTCTCCACTCTGGGTTTTAGTGGTCTACAGGTGGTCTAGGCTCCACTCTGGGTTTTAGTGGTCTATAGGTGGTCTAGGCTCTACTCTGGGTTTTAGTGGTCTATAGGTGGTCTAGGCTCCACTCTGGGTTTTAGTGGTCTACAGGTGGTCTAGGCTCCACTCTGGGTTTTAGTGGTCTATAGGTGGTCTAGGCTCTACTCTGGGTTTTAGTGGTCTATAGGTGGTCTTGGCGCCACTCTGGGTCCTACAAGAGTGTTTGCCTTTGACCGTATTCAGTTTATCATGAATAGCGGGTTGGTTTTTCAGAGTTGTGAATTTTATGAAAACGGATTAGAATATTATTTTGTATATTTTCCTTGATAGTCGGCCATTTGGGTGCATTATGTAGTTCTATGTAGGACCTCTTGTAGCCACATTGCAGAACCATTCTGGCTGCGTTATTTTGTGCTATCTGTAATCTCTTTAGGTCAGCAACACTTGCATTACTCCAGATGACAGAACAGTATTTCATTTGACTATGGATGAGAGCTTGTGAGATTTGTTTTAGAATTTGCTCTGGCATATATTTTGCAATCCTTCTGAGCATACAAGAGGTGCTGATGATTTTGTTGCAGAGCTGTGAAATGTGTGATGACCAAGAGAGACTGTCTAGCAGTACACCTAACAGCCTAGTCTCTGAAAACTCTTCTATGGGTGTCCCGCCAACTGGCAGCTGTACAATGCAGAAAAGTACTATGCAGAGAATTGAATGTGGAAATGTTGTTTGTGATTGTTAAAGTACATTCTCCAATGAACAGAAGGACCAGGAGACAGATCCAGAGAGAGTCTGTCTGTATAATCCAGACCAGGAGACAGATCCAGAGACAGTCTGTCTGTATAATCCAGACCAGGAGACAGATCCAGAGAGAGTCTGTCTGTATAATCCAGGACAGGAGACAGATCCAGAGAGAGTCTGTCTGTATAATCCAGGCCAGGAGACAGATCCAGATACAGTCTGTCTGTATAATCCAGGCCAGGAGACAGATCCAGATACAGTCTGTCTGTATAATCCAGACCAGGAGACAGATCCAGAGACAGTCTGTCTGTATAATCCAGGACAGGAGACAGATCCAGAGACAGTCTGTCTGTATAATCCAGACCAGGAGACAGATCCAGAGACAGTCTGTCTGTATAATCCAGGACAGGAGACAGATCCAGAGACAGTCTGTCTGTATAATCCAGGACAGGAGACAGATCCAGAGAGAGTCTGTCTGTATAATCCAGGCCAATGGTTTCTGCACACTTTCTTCTTCATGTCTAAGGTAGTCTAGCTCGCATATCACCTTCATTTGCTAGATATAGCCAGCCCCAATGCCCATCACCCAGCTAGATATGGCCATCCCCAATGCCCATCACCCTGCTGGGTACGGCCAACCCCAAAGCCCATCACCCTGCTGGGTACAGCCAACCCAATGCCCATCACCCTGCTGGGTACAGCCAACCCAATGCCCATCACCTTGCTGGGTACAGCCAACCCCAAAGCCCATCACCCTGCTGGGTACAGCCAACCCAATGCCCATCACCCTGCTGGGTACAGCCAACCCCAATGCCCATCATCCTGCTGGGTACGGCCAGCCCCAATGCCCATCACCCTGCTGGGTACAGCCAACCCCAATGCCCATCATCCTGCTGGGTACGGCCAGCCCCAATGCCCATCACCCTGCTGGGTACAGCCAACCCAATGCCCATCACCCTGCTGGGTACAGCCAGCCCCAATGCCCATCACCCTGCTGGGTACGGCCAGCCCCAATGCCCATCACACTGCTGGGTACGGCCAGCCCCAATGCCCATCACACTGCTGGGTACAGCCAACCCCAATGCCCATCACCCTGCTGGGTACAGCCAACCCAATGCCCATCACCCTGCTGGGTACAGCCAACCCAATGCCCATCATCCTGCTGGGTACAGCCAGCCCCAATGCCCATCACCCTGCTGGGTACGGCCAACCCCAATGCCCATCACCCTGCTGGGTACAGCCAACCCCAATGCCCATCACCCTGCTGGGTACAGCCAGCCCCAATGCCCATCACCCTGCTGGGTACAGCCAGCCCCAATGCCCATCACCCTGCTGGGTACAGCCAGCCCCAATGCCCATCACCCTGCTGGGTACAGCCAACCCAATGCCCATCACCCTGCTGGGTACAGCCAGCCCCAATGCCCATCACCCTGCTGGGTACGGCCAGCCCCAATGCCCATCACCCTGCTGGGTACGGCCAACCCCAATGCCCATCACCCTGCTGGGTACGGCCAACCCAATGCCCATCACCCTGCTGGGTACAGCCAACCCAATGCCCATCACCCTGCTGGGTACAGCCAACCCCAATGCCCATCACCCTGCTGGGTACAGCCAACCCAATGCCCATCACCCTGCTGGGTACGGCCAGCCCCAATGCCCATCACCCTGCTGGGTACAGCCAACCCCAATGCCCATCACCCTGCTGGGTACAGCCAGCCCCAATGCCCATCACCCTGCTGGGTACGGCCAACCCCAATGCCCATCACCCTGCTGGGTACGGCCAACCCCAATGCCCATCACCCTGCTGGGTACAGCCAGCCCCAATGCCCATCACACTGCTAGGTACAGCCAACCCAATGCCCATCACCCTGCTGGGTACAGCCAGCCCCAATGCCCATCACACTGCTGGGTACAGCCAGCCCCAATGCCCATCACACTGCTGGGTACAGCCAGCCCCAATGCCCATCACACTGCTAGGTACGGCCAGCCCCAATGCCCATCATCCTGCTGGGTACGGAGTAATGTTATCACAATATATGCGGTGGTGAAACCCCACAAGGCGTTGGGTTAGTTGAGTCAGACACACCAACCAACACGCTCACCTCTACTTCAACGCTGTAGGCTCAACAAGGTCCATCTGGGTTGTGCTAATGATAAAGCCTAACATACGAATGTCGGTGAGAGTTAGTGTTAGGCAGGGTCTGTTATATCACAGCTCTGATATCGGTAAGGCAGCCGAGACGTCTGCTGAGTGTCTGAACCCATATCACCTGGCACCCCGACTGACTGACAGGTCCCTCAGCCAATCACCTGGCGCGTCCGGCTGACTGACTCAGCCAATCCGACGAGGGCTTTTGGTCATTGGAGGTGGGGCATCGGGCGATAACTCAGAGAGCGAGGTTGAGGAGGAGTCACCTTGCCAGGAGCAGACAACGTTCTGCCTAATGACCGATGAGAGGAAACATGTCTGGAGGTGTTTGTTATCGTGTCACGTCCCAAAGTCTAGTAGCAGGAGGAGGATCAGATTGTTTCTGACATACAGATGTAGGATCTTCATTTGATCACCCTGCTGAAGAATGTTCCTCCAATGCAGGACATTTTAAACTGATAATGTAATTGTGGTTTTAAAAAAAGGCTTCTGAAGTTTGTAATTTCCAATTAGAAATTTTAGACATGATTTTCACTTACGAAAACTGTCTGTCTCTCTCCGTGTCCCTCTCCTCTTCCCCAGATGGGTGTGGCTCAAATCGGGACCTCTTCCTGAGCCAGTCCCTAATCCCAGCCCTCCCCAGCCCTCCCAACCCCATCCCACAGGAGAGAAAGGGGATCCGGAACAGTCCAGATTCCAGAACCTCGTTGACAAACTCATCTGCCACCACTCCATAGATCAAACAACCACTTCTCATCACGATGGTTACGTCCCAAAATGGAACCCGATCGCCTATGTAGTGCACTACTTTTGACCAGGCTTACTACTTTTGAAGTAGTTGCACTATATAGGAATAGGGTGACATTTGGGATGCATGGCACCACTCCACCAAGCAAACACTACAGTAACCCTCCTCCCATGCCACCGCCTCCCCACGCCCAGCCAGTACTGCCACTTCTCTCCCCTGTATCTCTGTGGCTTCTCCCTCTCCCTGCCTGGCATCATTTAACATTACGATATTTTCCCCGTAGTGTTTACCCACGGATGATGAGGCACCTCATTGCTATGCACGTGGCAGACGAATCATAAACCTATACCATATGCCATCTCAATTTGCTGATGGGCCCAAGCTGTTTTGGTGGATATAAAACCCTTGGATTACGGAGGCTTGATCCTCAGTGAATGGAGAGAGAGAGGGAGAGAGAGAGAGAGACGGGAAAGGGAGGGAGAGAGGGTAGAGGGAGAGAGAAATAGAGAAACAGAGATGGGAGAGAGAGAAGGGGAAAGAGAGAGGGAGAGAGAGGGATGAGAGTAGGAGAGGAGGGATAGAAAGAGAGGGAGAGGGTAAAGATGATAGAGAGAGAGGAAGAGAGACAGGGAGAGAGATAGAGAGAGATAAGGACAGAGAGCAAGGTGGAGTAGACACCTCATCTTTTTCCCATCTCATTGTTTGGGTCAGAAGGAGAGGAATGTAGTGATGAAGACGTTGGTGCTCTGACGGCCCTCACCAACCCCCTAATGTAAGACCTAATCCCCCAGGAGGGCGGTGTTAGTACGACTGGGTGGCTTCAAAACAAAAAAAAAAAAAAAACACAGACAGACAACATGTTTTGTCACCTTTCCCCTCAATGTAATTAGAAAGTAATTAGAAAAACTGTTGAAACAAAGGGAATCATTTTATTTTGGATTTTCCCTGACGTTTTTGAGTGTTCATTAATGATGTTTTCAGGGAAATCTAAAGCTCTTGTTTTTTTCCCCCCCCCCAGAACACGGCCTGTTTACATACAGATAGGTAGCCTAAGCTACTTACCCATGGTCATAACGTAGATTGTTGAATACAGAATGATAGAATTTTGATTTAGTTAAGCCTTGAGATATTATAGAGAGTTTTACACAACAGGGAGGGTGTTATTGCGATTATTAACATTACCTGACGTGATTGCTGGCGACACCTATGACGTCACAAAGTGACAAAATAACTGATCAACAACAACAACAAAAAGGCTTTACCTTTAATCCATTTTCAGGTTTTGACTAATATCAACCTTTGGCTTCTATGACTAAAATGTCTGCCATTTGATGTCCTTAGAGCAGGACTGAAAACCTACAGGACGGTAGATATCCAGGAAGAGGGTTGGACTGAAAACCTACAGGACGGTAGATCTCCAGGAAGAAGGTTGGACTGAAAACCTACAGACATTTTTACATTTAGCAGACGCTCTTATCCAGAGCAACTTACAGTAGTGAATGCATACATTTCATACAATTTCATACAATTTCATACATTTCATTAAAAAAAATTCTATGCTGGCCTCCCGTGGGAATCAAACCCACAACCCTGGTGTTGCGAACACCAGGCTCTACCAACTGAGCTACAGGACGGTAAATCTCCAGGAAGAGGGTTGGACTGATAACCTACTGGACGGTAAATCTCCAGGAAGAGGGTTGGGCAGCCCTGCCTTAGAGGATTAAAAATAAAGGACACTGTTCATTACTAAAATGAAAAATAACAACATCTCAGCTTTGCAATGTTTTAATACAACAACAGCTACATGAAGAGATAATATGATGCCTTAAATTGTGGAAATACATTTTGCTAGTATTCCACCTTCCTAGTGACAACTCCCCCCCGTTGCCCCAGAAAAGTACTGAGGAGCCATAGTATCCACCATAATTCACTGTAACAGAGCTGTAGAACTGTAGCGGTGAGAGACGACTGTCTACTTTTAATGGGTCGGGTTCAAGAGGAGCCCTATAAGGTATCTTCTTTAACGAGTGGACACTCTCTTAATGGCCGGCCCACAGTGATTCTATAATCATTTTCATTGGATAGAATGCTGGAGATCAATCTGATGGACGACTTCATCAACCCTCATAATACAGTTTTATATTGTGCCCTTGCGTCCCAAATGGCATCCTATTCCCCTTTACATAGCGCACTACTTTTGAACAGCCCACTATGGGCCCTGGTCAAAAGTAGTGCACTACATAGGGAATTTTGGTGTAGTTATCGTCATATATTATATTCTAGGCTCCAGACCCTGGATGTTTGGTATGGCCATGAATTCTCCCTTTATTAATCAGTTCGTTAGCTACGATAGTTAAGCGAGTGAAATACACTTCATATTCATTAAGACTAGGTGGAATAGCTATAGAGTTACGTGAGTTTGTGACAATACATTTGGATATGTAGGGTGGATTTCAAACCCTAAATGAGGAAAGTTTTATCTCCATCGTAGCTTTGGCAGTTAGTTGAATTGTTAACTTATCAGACTCAAATATAGACTTAAATGTAGACTCAAATATAGACTCAAATGTACTAGAATTGCCCTGGATGATACTGTATGAACTATTGTTTCAAAAAACTTCATTCTAAGATGAGGAGAACAATGGACATGCTTGTTTTGTTACTGTACAGTGGAGATTATTATCATGACTCATCAACATGCTGTACAGTAGAGATTATTATCATGACTCATCAACATGCTGTACAGTAGAGATTATTATCATGACTCATCAACATGCTGTACAGTAGAGATTATTATCATGACTCATCAACATGCTGTACAGTAGAGATTATTATCATGACTCATCAACATGCTGTACATTAGAGATTATTATCATGACTCATTAACATGCTGTACAGTAGAGATTATTATCATGACTCATTAACATGCTGTACAGTAGAGATTATTATCATGACTCATCAACATGCTGTACAGTAGAGATTATTATCATGACTCATCAACATGCTGTACAGTAGAGATTATTATCATGATAATCCCCTCATGTTTTTCTGGCTTTGCAGCTGCCAATCAAATTACGATTATGATAAATGAGTTTTAGGATTTACAGTGTTAACATGTAGGTGGACAATAACAAAGGGACAATAACAATATATTAAAGGTAACAACAACAACAACAACAAAAAACATCATGGTACCAGATTTAAAGTTAGAAATGAATCTATTGCCTTTACGGTTCATCCACCATTGAAAAATAATCTGTGCCCAACAAGTGATTGACCAGTACCTCAGTGACATACTGTATAAAATCATTGTTCACAATATGTCCCTATTCCTCCCCTGTCACGAACGTCGTTGTAATGAGTAGACCAAGGCGCAGCGTGCATTGAGTTCCACATGTTTATTAGATGAAACTCACAGAAAACAATAAAGAGCAAACCGAAACTTGAAGCTAATGTAGTGCTCGCAGGCAACTATACATAGACAAGATCCCACAACAAACAGGTGGGAAAAGGCTGCCTAAATATGATCCTCAATCAGAGACAACGATAGACAGCTGTCTCTGATTGGGAACCATACCAGGCCAACATAGAAATACAAAAACTAGAGTACCCACCCTAGTCATACCCTGACCTAACCAAAATAGAGAATAAAAAGGCTCTCTAAGGTCAGAGTGTGATATCCCCTTCCTCTTGTTGTTTGTTCTGCTGACCATCACAGGGTGTCCATCACAGTGTCCATCACAGGGGGTCTAGTGTATCCATGGGGACAGGCTCCTCCGTGGACAGCTGTATGGAGAGAAGGACCTTCAGATAATATTGAGAGAGATAGCTAGGAATCTCTCAGGGCTCTATTGTCTTGCCTGGCCTCGTCTCCCTGGTAACAGCTCTCGCCACAGCTGTGGGTCCCTGTCCATCTCTCTCTCCACAGCTGTGGGTCCCTGTCCATCTCTCTCTCCACAGCTGTGGATCAATGTCTGTCTCTCTCTCCACAGCTCTGGGTCCCTGTTTGTCTCTCTCCACAGCTGTGGGTCCCTGTCTGTCTCTCTCTCCACAGCTGTGGGTCAGTGTTTGTTTGTTTGTTTGTTTGTTTGTTTGTTTATCTCCACAGCTGGGGGTCCCGGGTTTGTCTGTCTCACCTGGGGTTACCCCAGGACAGGACATGATGCCAATACTGTGTACCCCATCCTGACTTCTGTCAGTACCCTCCCCTGAAACACTGTATACCCCATCCTGCCTTCTGTTAGTACCCTCCCCTGACACACTGTGTACCCCATCCTGCCTTCTGTTAGTACCCTCCCCTGACACACTGTATACCCCATCCTGCTGTGATGGCCAACTATGCCATGTTCCTTCATTGTGATGGCCAACTCAACCAATCAAATGTATTTATAAAGCCCTTTTTACATCAGCCGATGTCACAAAGTGCTATACAGAAACCCAGCCTAAAACCCCAAACAGCAAGCAATGCAGATGTAGAAGCACGGTGGCTTAGGAAAAACTCCCTAGAAAGGCAGGAACCAAGGAAGAAACCTAGAGAGGAACCAGGCTATGAGGGGTGGCCAGTCCTCTTCTGGCTGTGCCGGGTGGAGATTATAACAGAACATGGCCAAGATGTTCAAATGTTCATAAATGACCAGCATGGTCAAATAATAATAATCATAGTAGTTGTCGAGGGTGCAACAGGTCAGCACCTCAGGAGTAAATGTCAGTTGGCTTTTCATAGCCGAGCATTCAGAGTTAGAGACAGCAGGTGTGGTAGAGAGAAAGAATCGAAAACAGCAGGTCCGGGACAAGGTAGCACGTCCGATGAACAGGTTAGGGTTCCATAGCCGCAGGCAGAACAGTTGAAACTGGAGCAGCAGCACAACCAGGTGGACTGGGGACAGCAATGAGTCATCAGGCCAGGTAGTCCTGAGGCATGGTCCTAGGGCTCAGGTCCTCCGAGAGAAGAGAAAGAGAGAAAGAGAGAAAGAGAGAGAATTAGAGCATACTTAAATTCACACAGGACACCAGATGAGACAGTATAAATACTCTAGATATAACAGACTAACCCTAGCCCCCCGACACAAACTATTGCAGCATAATTACTGGAGGCTGAGACAGGAGGGGTTGGGACACATTGTGGCCCCGTCCGACTATACCCCCGGACAGGGCCAACCAGGCAGGATATAACCCCACCCACTTAGCCAAAGCACAGCCCCCATACCACTAGAGGGATTTCTTCAACCACCAACTTACTGCCCTGAGACAAGGCCGAGTATAGCCCACAAAGATCTCCCCCACGGCACGAACCCGAGGGGGGAGCCAACCCCCAACTATGCCATATCCCTTCATAGTGTTGGCCAACTCTGCCATGTTCATTCATTTTGATACCAATCTTGACAGATATCAAGAGCTGCCAGGAAAGGCAACCCCTTTGGCTTACATGGAAAAGAGAAACTGTCAGTCAGAAACGAACTACTTTATTATATTAGAAACCACCCAAGGCCTTTCAATTACCTGCTTGATTTAAGTGTCTTCAACACCATGTTTCAATTATTGACTGAAACATATATTAATATATGTAATGTCACTAAAATGACCTGGAATCTAGCGTTATAAAATAGTCACTGTATTGTGTCATTTCCAACATTCTTAGAAGATTGTGGGAATACTCCATGAAATATAACCAATGGGTGGGATGTGTATAGCGAAAATGGACTGTCTAACTGTACCCTAAGCACTGAACTACCTTCTTATCCCAACAGTTGCCATACCCACATGTTTTTTTTATTTAACCAGGCAAGTCAGTTTAGAACGAATTCTAATTTACAATGACGGCCTAACCCGGCCAAACCCTAACGATGCTGGGCCAATTGTGCGCCGCCCAATCACGACCGGTTGTGATACAGCCTGGAATCAAACCAGGGTCTGTAGTGACGCCTCTAGCACTGAGATGCAGTGCCTTAGACCCCTGCACCACTCGAGATGTTGCAAACATTCTGACACAAACCTTCCATGCTTCTACCTGGATTTGTTGGACAGAAGTGTCTGTCTGTCTGTCTGACCCCTTGTAACTAGAGATGATGTACCCTCTGATATTCACTAAGACTTCTCTAATTGAGTTCAAAATACTTTGTTCTTTATCAGGGGTCTCTACCCTTCAGCAGTCCCTACTCAGTCCCTCACAGCCCTGTCTGGAACCCAATTAGCTTATAATTGATGACCTTGAAATTAATTAATTAACCTTTGTTAGCATAGCCTACATTCTAATTAAAGTGATGCTCCAAACGTTTTGTATGAGCCAATTCATATGACATGTTACGAATTCCAATTCGTTAAATATTTAGAAATGTGTAAGTGCTTAAGATCCCAGACTGCATCTTGTACTCTGTCCTTGCTTAGTGTATTTAGAGATAAGACCCTGCCACTAATTGTGGTTCATGGTCTCTTGCTTTACTATCGCTGGAAACAGTCACTTGATTGTTGTTTTATGGTCCTTAATGGCGTCATGACAACAACATTCATTACAGAATCAACGGTGGCTCTTTTCTCTCTATCCTCTCCAAAGGAGGTTTCTTAAAGCTATTCCATTAATGGGAAACAATATAAACCATACATCTGAAATCTGAGTGAAAGAGCTGACCTAAACAGTCCCTTTAATATGGAGGTAATGGATGATTTTATCCCCTTTAATATGGAGGTAATGGATGATTTTCTCCCCTTTAATATGGAGGTAAAGGATGATTACCTTCCCTTTCATATGCTGGTAATGGATGTTAACCTCCCCTTTAATATGGAGGTAATATATGAATACCTCCCCTTTAACATGGAGGTAATGGATGATTACCTCCCCTTTAATATGGAGGTAATATATGAATACCTCCCCTTTAACATGGAGGTAATGGATGATTACCTCCCCTTTAATATGGAGGTAATGGATGAATGCCCCACCCCCTTTAATATGGAGGTAATAGATGAATACCTCCCCTTTAATATGGAGGGAATGGATGAATGCCCCACCCCCTTTAATATGGAGGTAATAGATGAATACCTCCCCTTTAATATGGAGGGAATGGATGATTACCTCCCCTTTAATATGGAGGGAATGGATGATTACCTCCCCTTTAATATGGAGGTAATGGATGATTACTAATGTTATAGACTGGATCCCGTTAAGTCATTTACTATGACAACAGGACTGGCCTGGTACTACGCATGTCCAATGTTGATACCATGAGCACTTAAACAAGGAAACACTCCCCATGGATCAGCGATCTGGCTTGATTAATTTTGTCTTGTGTTCGATGATGTTCTGTTCTTCATGTTATACTCTGTAAGAGAGAGTGTAGTGTAGGATGTAGGAACTGTATAGTGTAGGATGTAGGAACTGTTTAGTGTAGGATGTAGGAACTGTTTAGTGTAGGCTGTAGGAACTGTTTAGTGTAGGCTGTAGGAACTGTATAGTGTAGGATGTAGGAACTGTATAGTGTAGGCTGTAGGAACTGTTTAGTGTAGGCTGTAGGAACTGTTTAGTGTAGGATGTAGGAACTGTATAGTGTAGGATGTAGGAACTGTATAGTGTAGGCTGTAGGAACTGTTTAGTGTAGGCTGTAGGAACTGTTTAGTGTAGGATGTAGGAACTGTATAGTGTAGGATGTAGGAACTGTATAGTGTAGGCTGTAGGAACTGTTTAGTGTAGGATGTAGGAACAGTTTAGTGTAGGCTGTAGGAACTGTTTAGTGTAGGATGTAGGAACTGTTTAGTGTAGGCTGTAGGAACTGTTTAGTGTAGGATGTAGGAACTGTATAGTGTAGGCTGTAGGAACTGTTTAGTGTAGGCTGTAGGAACTGTTTAGTGTAGGCTGTAGGAACTGTTTAGTGTAGGCTGTAGGAACTGTTTAGTGTAGGATGTAGGAACTGTATAGTCTAGGATGTAGGAACTGTATAGTGTAGGCTGTAGGAACTGTTTAGTGTAGGATGTAGGAACTGTTTAGTGTAGGCTGTAGGAACTGTTTAGTGTAGGATGTAGGAACTGTTTAGTGTAGGCTGTAGGAACTGTTTAGTGTAGGCTGTAGGAACTGTATAGTGTAGGCTGTAGGAACTGTTTAGTGTAGGCTGTAGGAACTGTTTAGTGTAGGCTGTAGGAACTGTTTAGTGTAGGATGTAGGAACTATATAGTGTAGGCTGTAGGAACTGTTTAGTGTAGGCTGTAGGAACTGTATAGTGTAGGATGTAGGAACTGTGTAGTGTAGGCTGTAGGAACTGTTTAGTGTAGGCTGTAGGAACTGTTTAGTGTAGGCTGTAGGAACTGTATAGTGTAGGATGTAGGAACTGTATAGTGTAGGCTGTAGGAACTGTTTAGTGTAGGATGTAGGAACTGTATACTGTACGCTGTAGGATCTGTATAGTGTAGGCTGTAGGAACTGTTTAGTGTAGGATGTAGGAACTGTATAGTGTAGGCTGTAGGAACTGTATAGTGTAGGCTGTAGGAACTGTTTAGTGTAGGCTGTAGGAACTGTTTAGTGTAGGCTGTAGGAACTGTATAGTGTAGGATGTAGGAACTGTATAGTGTAGGCTGTAGGAACTGTTTAGTGTAGGATGTAGGAACTGTATAGTGTAGGCTGTAGGAACTGTATAGTGTAGGCTGTAGGAACTGTTTAGTGTAGGCTGTAGGAACTGTTTAGTGTAGGCTGTAGGAACTGTTTAGTGTAGGCTGTAGGAACTGTTTAGTGTAGGCTGTAGGAACTGTTTAGTGTAGGCTGTAGGAACTGTATAGTGTAGGCTGTAGGAACTGTATAGTATAGGCTGTAGGAACTGTATAGTGTTGGATGTAGGAAACTGTATAGTGTAGGCTGTAGGAACTGTATAGTGTAGGCTGTAGGAACTGTTTAGTGTAGGCTGTAGGAACTGTTTAGTGTAGGCTGTAGGAACTGTTTAGTGTAGGCTGTAGGAACTGTATAGTGTATGCTGTAGGAACTGTTTAGTGTAGGATTGTAGGAACTGTATAGTGTAGGCTGTAGGAACTGTTTAGTGTAGGCTGTAGGAACTGTATAGTGTAGGATGTAGGAACTGTATAGTGTAGGCTGTAGGAACTGTTTAGTGTAGGATGTAGGAACTGTATAGTGTAGGCTGTAGGAACGGTATAGTGTAGGCTGTAGGAACTGTTTAGTGTAGGATGTATGAACTGTATACTGTAGGCTGTAGGAACTGTTTAGTGTAGGATGTAGAAACTGTATAGTGTTGGCTGTAGGAACTGTATAGTGTAGGCTGTAGAAACTGTTTAGTGTAGGATGTAGGAACTGTATAGTGTAGGATGTAGGAACTGTATAGTGTAGACTGTAGGAACTGTTTAGTGTAGGATGTATGAACTGTATACTGTAGGCTGTAGGAACTGTTTATTGTAGGCTGTAGGAACTGTTTAGTGTAGGCTGTAGGAACTGTTTAGTGTAGGCTGTAGGAACTGTTTAGTGTAGGCTGTAGGAACTGTATAGTGTAGGATGTATGAACTGTATAGTGTAGGCTGTAGGAACAGTTTAGTGTAGGATGTAGGAACTGTATAGTGTAGGCTGTAGGAACTGTATAGTGTAGGATGTAGGAAACTGTATAGTGTAGGCTGTAGGAACTGTATAGTGTAGGATGTAGGAAACTGTATATTGTAGCCTGTAGAAACTGTATAGTGTAGGATGTAGGAAACTGTATAGTGTAGGCTGTAGGAACTGTTTAGTGTAGGCTGTAGGAACTGTATAGTGTAGGCTGTAGGAACTGTATAGTGTAGGATGTAGGAAACTGTATAGTGTAGGCTGTAGGAACTGTATAGTGTAGGCTGTAGGAACTGTTTAGTGTAGGCTGTAGGAACTGTTTAGTGTAGGATGTAGGAACTGTATGGTGTAGGATGTAGGAACTGTATAGTGTAGGCTGTAGGAACTGTTTAGTGTAGGCTGTAGGAACAGTATAGTGTAGGCTGTAGGAACTGTGTAGTGTAGGCTGTAGGAACTGTTTAGTGTAGGATGTAGGAACTGTATAGTGTAGGCTGTAGGAACTGTTTAGTGTAGGATGTAGGAACTGTTTAGTTTAGGCTGTAGGAACTGTATAGTGTAGGATGTAGGAACTGTTTAGTGTAAGGCTGTAGGAACTGTTTAGTGTAGGCTGTAGGAACTGTTTAGTGTAGGTTGTAGGAACTGTATAGTGTAGGATGTAGGAACTGTATAGTGTAGGCTGTAGGAACTGTTTAGTGTAGGCTGTAGGAACTGTAGGTAGGTGTAGGCGAGGTGTAGGAACTGTTTAGTGTAGGCTGTAGGAACTGTTTAGTGTAGGATGTAGGAACTGTATAGTGTAGGCTGTAGGAACTGTTTAGTGTAGGCTGTAGGAACTGTATAGTGTAGGATGTAGGAACTGTATAGTGTAGGATGTAGGAACTGTATAGTGTAGGCTGTAGGAACTGTTTAGTGTAGGATGTAGGAACTGTATAGTGTAGGATGTAGGAAACTGTATAGTGTAGGATGTAGGAACTGTTAGTGTAGGTGTAGAACTGTATACTGTAGTGTAGGACTGTTTAGTGTAGGCTGTAGGAACTGTTTAGTGTAGGATGTAGGAACTGTATAGTGTAGGATGTAGGAACTGTATAGTGTAGGCTGTAGGAACTGTTTAGTGTAGGCTGTAGGAACTGTTTAGTGTAGGATGTAGGAACTGTATAGTGTAGGATGTAGGAACTGTATAGTGTAGGCTGTAGGAACTGTTTAGTGTAGGATGTAGGAACTGTTTAGTGTAGGCTGTAGGAACTGTTTAGTGTAGGACTGTAGGAACTGTTATAGTGTAGGCTGTAGGAACTGTTTAGTGTAGGCTGTAGGAACTGTTTAGTGTAGGCTGTAGGAACTGTTTAGTGTAGGATGTAGGAACTGTATAGTCTAGGATGTAGGAACTGTATAGTGTAGGCTGTAGGAACTGTTTAGTGTAGGATGTAGGAACTGTTTAGTGTAGGCTGTAGGAACTGTTTAGTGTAGGATGTAGGAACTGTTTAGTGTAGGCTGTAGGAACTGTTTAGTGTAGGCTGTAGGAACTGTATAGTGTAGGCTGTAGGAACTGTTTAGTGTAGGCTGTAGGAACTGTTTAGTGTAGGCTGTAGGAACTGTTTAGTGTAGGATGTAGGAACTATATAGTGTAGGCTGTAGGAACTGTTTAGTGTAGGCTGTAGGAACTGTATAGTGTAGGATGTAGGAACTGTGTAGTGTAGGCTGTAGGAACTGTTTAGTGTAGGCTGTAGGAACTGTTTAGTGTAGGCTGTAGGAACTGTATAGTGTAGGATGTAGGAACTGTATAGTGTAGGCTGTAGGAACTGTTTAGTGTAGGATGTAGGAACTGTATACTGTACGCTGTAGGATCTGTATAGTGTAGGCTGTAGGAACTGTTTAGTGTAGGATGTAGGAACTGTATAGTGTAGGCTGTAGGAACTGTATAGTGTAGGCTGTAGGAACTGTTTAGTGTAGGCTGTAGGAACTGTTTAGTGTAGGCTGTAGGAACTGTATAGTGTAGGATGTAGGAACTGTATAGTGTAGGCTGTAGGAACTGTTTAGTGTAGGATGTAGGAACTGTATAGTGTAGGCTGTAGGAACTGTATAGTGTAGGCTGTAGGAACTGTTTAGTGTAGGCTGTAGGAACTGTTTAGTGTAGGCTGTAGGAACTGTTTAGTGTAGGCTGTAGGAACTGTTTAGTGTAGGCTGTAGGAACTGTTTAGTGTAGGCTGTAGGAACTGTATAGTGTAGGCTGTAGGAACTGTATAGTATAGGCTGTAGGAACTGTATAGTGTTGGATGTAGGAAACTGTATAGTGTAGGCTGTAGGAACTGTATAGTGTAGGCTGTAGGAACTGTTTAGTGTAGGATGTATGACTGTAACTGTAGGCTGTAGGAACTGTTTAGTGTAGGCATGTAGAGAACTGTTATAGTGTAGGCTGTAGGAACTGTATAGTGTAGGCTGTAGGAAACTGTTTAGTGTAGGATTGTAGGAACTGTATAGTGTAGGCATGTAGGAACTGTTATAGTGTAGACTGTAGGATACTGTATTAGTGTAGGATGTAGTGAACTGTATACTGTAGGCTGTAGGAACTGTTTAGTGTAGGCTGTAGGAACTGTTTAGTGTAGGCTGTAGGAACTGTTTAGTGTAGGCTGTAGGAACTGTTTAGTGTAGGCTGTAGGAACTGTATAGTGTAGGATGTATGAACTGTATAGTGTAGGCTGTAGGAACAGTTTAGTGTAGGATGTAGGAACTGTATAGTGTAGGCTGTAGGAACTGTATAGTGTAGGATGTAGGAAACTGTATAGTGTAGGCTGTAGGAACTGTATAGTGTAGGATGTATGAAACTGTATAGTGTAGGCTGTAGAAACTGTATAGTGTAGGATGTAGGAAACTGTATAGTGTAGGCTGTAGGAACTGTTTAGTGTAGGCTGTAGGAACTGTATAGTGTAGGCTGTAGGAACTGTATAGTGTAGGATGTAGGAAACTGTATAGTGTAGGCTGTAGGAACTGTATAGTGTAGGCTGTAGGAACTGTTTAGTGTAGGCTGTAGGAACTGTTTAGTGTAGGATGTAGGAACTGTATGGTGTAGGATGTAGGAACTGTATAGTGTAGGCTGTAGGAACTGTTTAGTGTAGGCTGTAGGAACTGTATAGTGTAGGCTGTAGGAACTGTTTAGTGTAGGCTGTAGGAACTGTTTAGTGTAGGATGTAGGAACTGTATAGTGTAGGCTGTAGGAACTGTTTAGTGTAGGATGTAGGAACTGTTTAGTTTAGGCTGTAGGAACTGTATAGTGTAGGATGTAGGAACTGTTTAGTGTAGGCTGTACGAACTGTTTAGTGTAGGCTGTAGGGACTGTTTAGTGTAGGATGTAGGAACTGTATAGTGTAGGATGTAGGAACTGTATAGTGTAGGCTGTAGGAACTGTTTAGTGTAGGCTGTAGGAACTGTATAGTGTAGGATGTAGGAACTGTTTAGTGTAGGCTGTAGGAACTGTTTAGTGTAGGCTGTAGGAACTGTTTAGTGTAGGCTGTAGGAACTGTTTAGTGTAGGATGTAGGAACTGTTTAGTGTAGGCTGTAGGAACTGTTTAGTGTAGGCTGTAGGAACTGTTTAGTGTAGGCTGTAGGAACTGTATAGTGTAGGATGTAGGAACTGTATAGTGTAGGCTGTAGGAACTGTTTAGTGTAGGCTGTAGGAACTGTTTAGTGTAGGCTGTAGGAACTGTTTAGTGTAGGATGTAGGAACTGTATAGTGTAGGATGTAGGAACTGTATAGTGTAGGCTGTAGGAGCTGTATAGTGTAGGCTGTAGGAACTGTTTAGTGTAGGATGTAGGAACTGTATAGTGTAGGCTGTAGGAACTGTTTAGTGTAGGCTGTAGGAACTGTTTAGTGTAGGATGTAGGAACTGTATAGTGTAGGATGTAGGAACTGTATAGTGTAGGCTGTAGGAACTGTATAGTGTAGGCTGTAGGAACTGTTTAGTGTAGGATGTAGGAACTGTTTAGTGTAGGCTGTAGCTCTTATTGATTCTAGAGATTACAAAAGGCTAGTGACTAATGGATTATCTGTAAATGTTGATGCTGCTTGTGTCTTTATAATCTCTATTCTTACTAAAGATGATTTGCTTTATTTATATGCTTTATTGATACTAGCAAGTGGACTTTTGTTTTTAAATGATAATTTGATTAAGATCACTCTTTTGTTGCTGAGAATTTTCCTGCACAGCAGGAAATGCATACCTGTAGTGTAATCAAGGTTTAAAAAGGCTTCTAAAGTTTTTAATTTCCACTGTAAAATGTCAGACATGATTTTCCCTAACGAAAAATGTATCAACCCCAACAAAAACGATACCATGAATTATAATTCACATAATAATTCACATTTACTGTTGCTGCGGGATTATTTTCCTGCTGTAGCAAACTGGCTCAAATTAAGAATTGCAAAAAAAATGTTAAAAAATAAAACACTAATATATCTTGATTAGATGAGTATTCACCCTCCTGAATCAACATATGTTAGAATCTTTGGCAGTGATTACAGCTGTGAGTCTTTCTAGGTAAGTCTCTAAGAGCTTTTCACACCATGATTGTACAATATTTGCCCATTATTATTTTCAAAACGCTTCAAGCTCTGTCAAATTGGTTGTTGATCATTGCTAGACAACGTTTGCAGGTCTTGCCACAGATTTTCAAGCAGATTTAAGTCAAAACTGGAACTCGTCCACTCAGGAACCTTCACTGTCTTGGTAAGCAACTCCAGTGTAGATTTGGCCTTGTGTTTCAGGTTATTGTCCCGCTGAAAGGTGAATTCAACTCCCAGTGTCTGGTGGAAAGCAGACTGAACCCGTTTTTTTTTTTTTAAGGATTTTGCCTATGCTTAGCTCCGTTTCTTTTTTATCCTGAAACTCCTCCGTCCTTAACGATTACAAGCATACCCATAACATGATGCAGCCACCACTATGCTTGAAAATATGGAGAGTGTTACTCAGTAACGTGTTGTATTGGATTTTCCCCAAACATAACACTTTGTATTCAGGACAAAAAGTGAATTGCTTTGCCACATTTTTTGCAGTATTACTTAATGCCTTATTGCAATAATGTTTTGCAATATCTGTACTCTGTATAGGCTTCCTTCTTTTCATTTTGTCAATTAGGTTTGTATTGTAGAGTAACTATGATGTTATTGATTCATCCTCAGTTTTCTCCTATCAGAGCCATTAAACTCTCTTATTTAGGCTTGCCATAACAAAGGGGTTGAATACTTATTGACTTAAGACGTTTAAGATTAACTTTATTTATTTGTAAAAATATCAAAACATTTTTCCACTTTGACATTATGGGGTATTATATGTAGGTCAGTGACCAAAAAAAATCTAAATTTAATCAATTTAAATTCAGGCTGTAACACTACAAAATGTGGAAAAAGTCAAAGGGTGTAAATACTTTCTGAAGGCACTGTATACAATGATGTTGTTTCAAACAGTTGGGTAAAAAAAATAAAAACTCATTCACTTTGGATCTATGTCCAATGTCCTCAGTAGCAGCTATAGGATTGGACAGCTGTAAGGAGCTCTTGTTTTCCTAGTTGGAAACATGGGGTCAGAGATCAAATACCCCCCTAGAGTATTATCCAACAAATCCAACAGTGTATGTACTCTCTTATATATTACCCTGTACTACTCAGTATATTATATTTTACTCTGTACTACTCAGTATATTATATATTACTCTGTACTACTCAGTATATTATATATTACTCTGTAATACTCAGTATATTATATATTACTCTGTACTATTCAGAATATTATATATTACTCTGTACTACTCAGTATATTATATATTACTCTGTAATACTCAGTATATTATATATTACTCTGTAATACTCAGTATATTATATATTACTCTGTATATTACTCAGTTTATTATATATTACTCTGTACTACTCAGTATATTATATATTACTCTGTAATGCTCAGTATATTATAGGTTACTCTGTAATATGCAGTGTGTGCACTCTATTATATATTACTCGGTAGTACAGTCATGTCCAAAAGTTTTGAGAATGACACAAATATTAGTTTTCACAAAGTCTGCTGCCTCAGTGTCTTTAGATATTTTTGTCAGATGTTACTATGGAATACTGAAGTATAATTGCAAGCATTTCATAAGTGTCAAGGGCTTTTATTGACAATTACATGAAGTTGATGCAAAGAGTCAGTATTTGCAGTTGTCATGACTTCTGCCGAAGTCGATGCCTCTCCTTGTTCGGGCGGTGCTCGGCGGTCGACGTCACCGGTCTTCTAGCCATCTTTGATCCATTTTTCATTTTCCATTGGTTTTGTCTTGTCTTCCTACACACCTGGTTCCAATCCAATCCCATTCATTACATGTTGTGTATTTAACCCTCTGTTTCCCCTCATGTCCTTGTCAGAGATTGTTTGTTGTTATGCTTGTGATATAAGATTGGTGCACGACAGGTTCTTGTACCCACGTTTATTTTTTATGTACTTTAGTTTTGGAGGTTTTGTTTTACATTATTAAACTACTCCATTTATACCAAGTTTGATTCTCCTGTGCCTGACTTCCCTGCCACCTACACACACGGCATGACAGCAGTGTTGACCCTTCTTTTTCAAGACCTCTGCAATTCGCCCTGGCATGTTGTCAATTAACTTCTGGGCCACATCCTGACTGATGGCAACCCATTCTTGCATAATCAATGCTTGGAGTTTGTCAGAATTTGTGGGTTTTTGTTTGTCCACCCGCCTCTTGTGGATTGACCACAAGTTCTGAATGGGATTAAGGCCTGAGGAGTTTCTTGGCCATGGACCCAAAATATCAATGTTTTGTTCCCCGAGCCACTTAGTTATCACTTTTTCCTTATGGCAAGGTGCTCCATGATGCTGGAAAAGGCATTGTTCGTCACCAAACTGTTCCTGGATGATTGGGAGAAGTTGCTCTCGGAGGATGTGTTGGTACCATTCTTTATTCAAGGCTGTGTTCTTAGGCAAAATTGTGAGTGAGCCCACTCCTTTGGCTGAGAAGCAACCCCACACATGAATGGTCTTAGGATGCTTTACAATTGGCATGACACAGGACTGATGGTAGCGCTCACCTTGTCTTCTCCGGACAAGCTTTTTTCCGGATGCCCCAAACAATCGGAAAGGGGATTCATCAGAGAAAACGACTTTACTCCAGTCCTCAGCAGTCCAATCCCTGTACCTATGCAGAATATCAGTCTGTCCCTGATGTTTTTCCTGGAGAGAAGTGGCTTCTTTGCTGCCCTTCTTGACACCAGGCCATCCTCCAAAAGTCTTCGCCTCACTGTGCGTGCAGATGCACTCACACCTGCCTGCTGCCAATCCTGAGCAAGCTCTGTACTGGTGGTGCCCCGATCCCGCAGCTGAATCATCTTGAGGAGACGGACCTGGCGCTTGCTGGACTTTCTTGGGCGCCCTGAAGCCTTCTTCACAACAATTGAACCGCTCTCCTTAAAGTTCTTGATGATCCGATAAATGGTTGATTTAGGTGCAATCTTACTGGCAATATCCTTGCCTGTGAACCCCTTTTTGTGCAAAGCAATGATGACGGCACGTGTTTCCTTGCAGGTAACCAAACATGACAGAGTAAGAACAATGATTCCAAGCACCACCCTCCTTTTGAAGCTTCCAGTCTGTTATTCGAACTCAATCAGCATGACAGAATGATCTCCAGCCTTGTCCCCGTCAACACTCACACCTGTGTCAACGAGAGAATCACTGACATGATGTCAGCTGGTCCTTTTGTGGCAGGGCTGAAATGCAGTGGAAATGTTTTTTGGGGATTCAGTTAATATGCATGGCAAAGACGGACTTTGCAATTAATTGCAGTTCATCTGATCACTCTTCATAACGTTCTGGAGTATAAGCAAATTGCCATCATACAATCTGAGGCAGCAGACTTTGTGAAAATTAATATTTGTGTCATTCTCAAAACTTATGGCCACGACTGTACGTTGTATATTATTTATTACTTTGTATTACTCAGTGTATGTACTTTGTATATTTTATATTACTCTGTAAAACTCAGTGTATGTACTTTGTATATTTTATATTACTCTGTAAAACTCAGTGTATGTACTTTGTACATTATATATTACTCTGTAATACTCAGTGAATGTACTCTATTATATTTTACTCTTTAATACTCTTACATGTTTTTAATCGATCTAACCCCACTAGTGTTGCCTTATTTGACCTTTGACCAAAACCAAGGAATCAATCGCTGTCAGAGCTCTTATTGATTCTAGAGATTACAAAAGGGTAGTGATCAATGGATTTTCTGTAAATGTTGATGCTGCTTGTGTTTTTATAATCTCTATTCTTACTAAAGATGATTTGCTTTATTTGTATGCTTTATTGATACTATGGATGGACCTTAGGAACCAAGAGAAAACTGTGCCAACCACCCTCTCGGCTTCTAACAGTTAGAACAGGTGCAAATTGGTCTGTGCACCATCCCAGCTCATGTCTGCTGCAATACTGCCTAGGAGGACAGGTAAACAACTCCCCGCTCTGCACAGACGTCAATTCAACGTCTATTACACTTTGGTTCAATGTTATTTAATTGAAATGGCATGGAAACCATGTTGATTCAACCAGTGTGTGTCCAGTGAGTCATTGCTGGGCTAACTGCTCTCAAGTCCTTAAATAATCCTAATTGCCTCTGAAATAGTCCTACATTTCACTGAAATAGTCCCAAATGTCACTGGAATAGTCTACATGACAGTTGTTTTTAAACAACCCCCCCTAGAGTCGATTGATGCACCGGTGCATCAATCAAAGTTAAATAACAAAAACAAATCACCATCAAAATCCATCAGTTTAAGCTAGAGATATGTATTGCATTGGGATGCCTCTGAATACACCACATCCACGTCCTCCGCATCTCCAGTGAAAGATGGCAGCGATGACAGAGATGTTTTGTCAGACCATGAAGTATCCCGAAAATCAGTCTTCTCACATAAACATCTGTAGCGTCCGAACGGTTTGGCATATAAACTGTATGGAAATGTGAGACTCCCACAAACATGATTGTGTTCTGCGTTTTGCTCTACGACCCCCACAAGAGTAATGGGACTCGTCTGAAGGCAACCGGTACCAGTTTTAAAAAACAAATGGAAGTATGAAGGTAGTTTTGTGCCAAAAAAAGGGGTTAGATATGTGGAAAAAAATTATTTCTACATTGTAGAATAATAGTGAAGACATCAAAACTACGAGCCGGAGGCAAATGATATACTGCCCGATGCAAATTATATACTGCTTTCTCGGGAACAGGCCCAGATCCCTGTGATATGAGGTAAGAGGAGGCGGAGAAAAAGGGGCCAGAGGGTGGGCTGCCTTCTGAGAATTCGTAGGCGATCGAATAAACCCCCATTTCCTTCCATTCTGCTAGCAAACGTGCAATCTTTGGAGAATAAAATCGATGAACTACACGGAAGATGAATAACTTCTTAGGGCTAGGCCCCTTTTTTCTCCATTTCCTGCCTGAATGACGTGCCCAAAGTAAACTGCCAGTAGCTCAGGCCCTGAAGCCAGGATATGCATATAATTGGTACCATTGAAAAGAAAACAATTTGAAGTTTGTAGAAATGTTCCGCTCTTTGCAAGTTGAACGAGTGGATTACTCAAATCGATGGCATCAACTAAACAGACTTTTTGGGGTATAAAGAAGGATTTTATCTAATAAAACGACACTACATGTTATAGCTGGGACCCTTTGGGTGACAAATCAGAGGAAGATTTTCAAAAAGTAGATTAATATTTAATCGTTATCTGTGAATGTATGAAACCTGTGCTGGTGGAAAAATATTTTGAATTGGGGTTCCGTCCTCAAACAATAGCATGGCATGTTTTCGCTGTAACAGCTACTGTAAATCGTACAGTGCAGTTAGATTAATAAGAATTTAAGCTTTCAGTCGATATAAGACACTTAAATGTACCTAAATGTTTAAAATCCATAAAATGTATGAATGTTTATTTGAATTATGCGCCCTCCAGTTTCACCAGAAGTTGTTCCGTTAGTGGGACGTCTGTCCCTAATTAAACTACCAACGGGACATTCAAAACGGTAACATCTTATGCTTCACGGAGACGTGGCTGAACAACAACACTATCAACATACAGCTGGCTGGTTATACGCTGTACCGGCAGGATAGAACAGCGGCATCTAGTAAGACAAGGGGCGGCGGACTATGAATTTTTGTAAATAACAGCTGGTGCACGATATCTAAGGAAGTCTCGAGCTATTGCTCACCTGGGGTAGAGTATCTCATGATAAGCTGTAGACCACACTATGTACATAGAGAGTTTTCATCTGTATTTTTCAAAGCTGTTTACATACCACCACAGACTGAGGCTGGAACAAAGACAGCATTGAATGAGCTGTATTGCACCATAAGCAAACAAGAAAACGCTCACCCAGAGGCGGCGCTCCTAGTAGGACTAGTAGGACTTTAATGCAGGGAAACAACTACGTTTTACCAAATTTCTATCAGCATGTTAATTGTGCAACCAGAGAGAAAAAAACGCTGGACCACCTTACCTCCACACACAAAGAAACATACAAAGCTCTCCCTCGCCCTCCATTTGGCAAATCTGAAAATAATTCTATCCTCCTGATTCCTGCTTACAAGCAAAAATTAAAGCAGGAAGCACCAGTGACTAGATCAATAAAAAAGTGGTCAGATGAAGCAGATGCTAAGCTACAGGACTGTTTTACTAGCACAGACTGGAATATGTTCCAAGATTCCTCCAATGGCATTGAGGAGTACACCACATGTCATTGGCTTCATCAATAAGTGCATCGATGACGTCATCCCCACAGTGACAGTACGTACATACCCCAACCAGAAGCCATGGATTACAGGCAACATCCGCACTGAGCTGAAGGCTAGAGCTGCCGCTTTCAAGGAGCGGGACTCTAACCCAAAAGCTTATAAGAAATCCCGCTATGCCTTCCGACGAACCATCAAACAGGCAAATCATCAATACAGGACTAAGATCGAATCGTTCTACACCAACTCTGATGCACGTCGGATGTGGCAGGGCTTGCAAACCATTACAGACTACAAAGGGAAGCACAGCCGAGAGCTGCCCTGTGACACGAGCCTACCAGACAAGCTTTAACTACTTCTATGCTTGCTTCAAGGCAAATAACACTGAAACATGCATGAGAGCACCAGCTGTTCCAGAAGACTCCACAGCCAATGTGAGTAAGACCTTTAAACAGGTCAACATTCACAAGGCCGCAGGGCCAGACGGATTACCAGGATATGTACTGCGAGCATGCGCTGACCAACTGGCAAATGTCGTCACTGACATTTTCTACCTCTCCCTGTCCGAGTCTGTAATACCAACATGTTTTAAGCAGACCACCATAGTGCCTGTGCCCAAGAACACTAAGGCAACCTGCCTAAATGACTACCGAACCGTAGCACTCACGTCTGTAGCCATGAAGTGTTTTGAAAGGCTGGTCATGGCTCACATCAACACCATTATCCCAGAAACCCTAGACCCACTCCATTTTGCATACCGCCCCAACAGATCCACAGATGATGCAATCTCTACTGCACTCCACACTGCCCTTTCCCACCTGAAGAAAAGGAACACCTATGTGATAATGCTATTCATTGACTACAGCTCAGCATTCAACACCATAGGGCCCTCAAAGCTCATCAATAAGCTAAGGATCCTGGCTAAACACCTCCCTCTGCAACTGGATCCTGGACTTCCTGACGGGCCGCCCCCAGGTGGTAAGGGTAGGTAACAACACATCCGCCTCGCTGATCCTCAACACAGAGGCCCCTCAGGGGTGCGTGCTCAGTCCCCTCCTGTACTCCCTGTTCACTCATGACTGCACGGCCAGGCACGACTCCAACACCATCATTAACTTTGCAGATTACACAACACTGGTAGGCCTGATCACCAACAATGATGAGACAGCCTATAGGGAGGAGGTCAGACACCTAGCCATGTGGTGCCAGGACAACAACCTCAATTGTTTTGATTTATTTCACCTTTATTTAACCAGGTAGGCCAGTTAAGAACAAGTTCTCATTTACAACTGCGACCTGGCCAAGATAAAGCAAAGCAGTGCGACAAAAACAACACCACAGAGTTACACATAAACATACGTACAGTCAATAACACAATAGAAAAATGTATGTACAGTGTGTGCAAATGTAATAAGATTAGGGAGGTAAGGCAATGAATATAGTGGCGAAAGAGCAAAAGAGCAACAACAAAACAATAATAATATGGGGATGAGGTAGTTGTGTGCTATTTACAGATGGGCTATGTACAGGTACAGTGATCGGTAAACTGCTCTGACAACTGATACTTAAAGTTAGTGAGGGCAATATAAGTCTCCAACTTCAGTGATTTTTGCAATTCGTTCCAGTCATTGGCAGCAGAGAACTGGAAGGAAAGGCGGCCAAAGGAGGTGTTGGTGTCACGTCCTGACCAGCACTCGGGAGTAATTGTATTAGTATTTGGTCAGGACGTGGCAGAAGGGTTTGTGTTTTGTATGGTTTTCTAGTTTGTCTTTTTCTGTGTGGTCTGTGTGGCTCCCGATCAGGAACAGCTGTACGCCGTTGTTCCTGATTGGGAGTCATATATTAGTTGCTTATTTTCACCTGGGGATTTGTGGGTAGTTGTTTTTGCATTGTGTTTTGTTAGCCTGCAAAACTGTTCCTGTCGTGTTTCTGTATTTTCTTTTTTTTCGTCTTCACATCTTTAATAAATAATATGTTGAGCACGCAACCCGCTGCGCCTTGGTCTCATCAATACGACAGCCGTGACAGAACTACCCACCACAAAAAGACCAAGCAGCGGAGGAAGGAGAAAAGGGACTTTGAGAAGGACCAACGGAAGAAATGGACCTGGGAGCAGATTCTGGCCGGAGAGGGTTCATGGAGGAAGACTGGTGAGGACCAGGGAACACGGCTGGTAAGGGAGCCCGAGAGGCAGCCCCAATAATTTATTTTGGGGGGGGCACACGGGTAGTTTGGCTGGGTGAGGATTGAGCCCCAGGCCAAATCCCCGTACTTTTTTTGGGCGACATATGACTGGACAGGTCCCGTGCTTAGGGGTGATGGGTGCTGTGGCGAGGCCGGGTATTTTCAGGCCGGGATGCGCAGTACCAGCGCCCCGCATGTGCCAGGGGAAAGTGGGCATCCAGCCAGTAGGGGCGATGCCAGTCCTGCGCTCGAGACCGCCAGTGCGCCTCTAAGGTCCAGTGTTTCCCGCTACATGCACTAGCCTTGAGGTGCGTGTCTCCAGGCTGGCACGTCCGGTACCAGCACCACGCATCAAGCTTCCAGTGAGTCAGCCCAGTCCAACTCAGCCTGTTCCCGCTCCCCGCACTAGCCCGGAGGTGCGTGTCCCCAAACTGGCACTTCCAGCACCACGCATCAGGCTTCCAGTGCGTCAGCCCACTCCAACTCGGCCGGTTCCTGCTCCCCGCATTAGCCCTGAGGTGCGTGTCCCCAGGCTGGTACCTCCACTACCAGCCCCACGCATCAGGCTTTCAGTGCGTCAGCCTCGTCCAGAGTGTCCGGCAACAGTGCCTCGTCCAGAGTGTCCGGCAACAGTGCCTCGTCCAGAGTGTCCGGCAACAGTGCCTCGTCCAGAGTGTCCGGCAACAGTGCCTCGTCCAGAGTGTCCGGAACCAGGTGAGACGGCCCACTGTCCGGAACCAGGTGAGACGGCCCGCGATCCGGAACCGAGTGAGCCTGCCCGCGATCCGGAACCGAGTGAGCCTGCCCGCGATCCGGAACCGAGGGAGCCTGCCCGTGATCCGGAACCGAGGGAGCCTGCCCGCGATCCGGAACCGAGGGAGCCTGCCCGTGATCCGTAACCGAGTGAGTCTGCCCGCGACCTGGAATAGAATGAGGTTGACAATAACTTTGAAATGTGTGAGTCTGCTTACAGCTCGGAACTGAACGAGTCTGCCTATGACCCGGAACCGAGTGAGTCTGCCTACGGTCCGGAGCAAAGAGACTCTGTCTACAGTCTGGAGGACAGTAGGCCAGAACCAGAGCCACCTCCAGTATAGGTGGGTTGGGGAGGGGGGGTGTAGCACAGGTGCCGTCGTTGACGGCAGCCACCCTCCCTTCCCTCCCTTTAGTTTAGGGGGAAATTGTTTTTTGTTGTTTTGGGGGATTTTGCTTTTTCTTATGAGTTGTGGGGTCTGCACCTTTGAGGGGAGGTACTGTCACGTCCTGACCAGCAGAGGGAGTAATTGTATTAGTATTTGGTCAGGACGTGGCAGAAGGGTTTGTGTTTTGTATGGTTTTCTAGTTTGTCTATTTCTGTGTGGTCTGTGTGGCTCCCGATCAGGAACAGCTGTACGTTGTTGTTCCTAATTGGGAGTCATATATTAGTTGCTTGTTTTCACCTGGGGATTTGTGGGTAGTTGTCTTTAGCACTGCTGTAGTAGTATAGCCTGCTAAACTGTCGGTCTGTCGTTCTTCGTTTTGTTGTTTTGGTGTTCACTTTATTTAAAATAAATATTCAAGATGAGCATCCACATTCCTGCTGCGTTTTGGTCCTCTCTTCATGAAGACAGCCGTTACAGATGGCTTTGGGGATGACCAGTGAAATATACCTGCTGGAGCGCGTGCTACGGATGGGTGTTGCTATGGTGACCAGTGAGCTTAGATAAGGTGGGGCTTTACTTAGCAAAGACTTGTAGATGACCTGGAGCCAGTGGGTTTGGTGACGAATATGTAGCGAGGGCCAGCCAACGAAAGCATACAGGTCGCAGTGGTGGGTAGTATGAGGCTTTGGTGACAAAACGGATGGTACTGTGATAGACTACATCCAATTTGCAGAGTGTTGGAGGCTATTTTGTAAATGACATCACCGAAGTCGAGGATCGGTAGGATAGTCAGTTTTACGAGGTTATGCTTGGCAGCATGAGTGAAGGAGGCTTTCTTGCAAAATAGGAAGCTGATTCTAGATTTAATTTTGGATTGGAGATGCTTAATGTGAGTCTGGAAGGAGAGTTTACAGTCTAACCAGACACCTAGGTATTTGTAGTTGTCCACATATTCTAAGTCAGAACCGTCCAGAGTAGTGATGCTAGTCGGGTGGGCAGCAATCGGTTGAAGAGCATGCATTTAGGTTAACATTTAAGAGCAGTTGGAGACCACGGAAGGAGTGTTGTATGGCAATGAAGCTCATTTGGAGGTTTGTTAACACAGTGTCCAAAGAAGGGCCAGATGTATACAGAATGGTGTCGTCTGCATAGAGGTGGATCAGAGAATGGTCAGAGGATCAGAGAATCAGAGAATCACCAGCAGCAAGAGCGACATCATTGATGTATACAGAGAAGAGAGTCAGCCCGAGAATTGAACCCTGTGGCACACCCATAGAGACTGCCAGAGGTCCGGACAACAGGCCCTCCGATTTGACACACTGAACTCAATCTGAGAGGTACTTGGTGAACCAGGCAAGGCAGTCATTTGAGAAACCAAGGCTATTGAGTCTGACGATAAGAATGTGGTGATTGACAGAGTCGAATGCCTTGGCCAGGTCTATGAATACAGCTGCACAGTATTGTCTTTTATCGATGGCGGTTATGATGTCATTTAGGACCTTGAGCGTGGCTGAGGTGCATCCATGACCAGCTCTGAAACCAGATTGCATAGTGGTAAAGGAACAGTGGGATTCAAAATGGTCGGTGATCTGTTTGTTAACTTTGCTTTTGAAGACTTTAGGAAGGCAGGGCAGGATGGATATAGGTCTATAACAGTTTGGGTCTAGAGTGTCTCCCCCTTTGAAGAGGGGGATGACCGCGGCAGCTTTCCAATCTTTGAGGATCTCAGACGATACGAAAGAGAGGTTGAACAGGCTGGTAATAGGGGTTGCAACAATTTCGGAGGATAATTTTAGAAAGAGAGGGTCCAGATTGTCTAGCCCAGCTGATTTGTAGGGTTCCAGATTTTGCAGCTCTTTCAGAACATCAGCTATCTGGAGTTGGGTGACGGAGAAGCGGGGGGGGGGTGGGGGGCTTGGGCAAGTTGTTGCGGGGGGTTGCAGAGCTGTTGGCTGGAGTAGCCAGGTGGAAAGCATGGCCAGCCGTAGAAAAATGCTTTTTGAAATTCTCGATTATGGTATATTTATCGGTGGTGACAGTGTTTCCTAGCCTCAGTGCAGTGGGCAGCTGGGAGGGGGTGCTCTTATTCTCCATGGAGTTTACAGTGTCCCAGGACTTTTTGGAATTAGTGCTACAGGATGTACATTTCTGTTTGAAAAAGCTAGCCTTAGCTTTCCTAACTGACTGTGTATATTGGTTCCTGACTTCCCTGAACAGTTGCATATTGTGGGGCCTGTTCGACGCTAATGCAGTACACCACAGGATGTTTTTGTGCTGGTCAAGAGCAGTCAAGTCAACAGTGAACCAAGGGCTATATCTGTTCTTAGTTCTACATTTTTTTAATGGGGCATGCTTATTTAAGATGGTGAGGAAAGCACTTTTAAAGAACAACCAGGCATCCTCTACTGACGGGATGAGGTCAATATCCTTCCAGGATACCCGGGCCAGGTCAATTAGAAAGGCCTGCTCGCTGAAGTGTTTTATGGAGAGGTGACAGTGAGGAGGGGTGGTCGTTTGACCGCAGACCCATTACGGACGCAGGCAATGAGGCAGTGATTGCTGAGATCCTGGTTGAAGACAGCAGAGGTGTATTTAGAGGGCAAGTTGGTCAGGATGATATCTATGAGGGTGCCCATGTTTACAGATTTTTGGTTGTAGCTGGTAGGTTCCTTGATCATTTCTGTGAGATTGAGGGTGTCTAGCTTAGATTGTAGGATGGCCGGGGGTGTTAATTAAGCATATCCCAGTTTAGGTCACCTAACAGTACCAACTCTGAAGATAGATGGGGGGGAAATCAATTCACATATGGTGTCCAGGGCACAGCTGGGGGCTGAGGGGGGTCTATAACAAGCGGCAACTTTTCTGGAAAAGTGAATTTTTAAATGTTGAAGCTCAAACTGTTTGGGCACAGACCTGCATAGTGTGACAGAACTCTGCATGCTATCTCTGCAGTAGATTGCAACTCCGCCCCCTTTGTCAGTTCTATCTTGTCAGAAAATGTTGTAATTGGGGATGGAAATTTCAGAATTTTTGGTGGCCTTCCTAAGCCAGGATTCAGACACGGCTAGGATATCATGCTTGGTGGAGTGTGCTAAAGCAGTGAATAAAACAAATTTAGGGATGAGACTGCTGATGTTAACATGCATGAAATCAAGGCTTTTATGGTTACAGAAGTCAACAAATGAGAGCGACTGGGGAATAGGAGTGGTGCTGGGGGCTACAGGGCCTGGGTTAACCCCTACATCGCCAGAGGAACAGAGGAGAAATAGGATAAGGGTACGGCTAAAGGCTATAAGAATTGGTCGTCTAGTGCGTTGGGAACATAGAATAAAAGTAGAAGATTTCTGGGCGTGATAGAATAGATTCAGGGCATAATGTACAGACAAGGGTATGGTAGGATGTGAGTACAGTGGAGGTTATCCTAGGCATTGATTGACTATGAGAGAGGTTGTGTCTCTGGAGGCACCAGTTAAGCCAAGTGAGGTCTCCGCATGTGTGGGGATCTATCTAAGGCATGTTGAGCAGGACTGGGGGCTCTACAGTGAAATAAAACAATAATAACTAACCCGGCTATACAGTAGATAGCCCTACTTGGTAAAAGACCAACTCCATTTTATGGCAAGAACAGCTCAAATAAGCAAAGACAAACAACAGTCCATCATTACTTTAAGATACGAAGGTCAGTCAATATGGAACATTTCAGGATCTTTGAAAGCTTCTTCAAGTGCCGTCGCTAATACCATCAAGCACTGTGATGAAACTGGCTCTCATGAGGACCACCACAGGAATGGAAGACTCAGAGTTACCTCTGCTGCAGAGGATAAGTTCATTAGAGTTACCAGCCTCAGAAATTGCAGCCAAAATAAATGCTTCACAGAGTTCAAATAACAGACACATCTTAACATCAACTGTACAGAGGAGACTGTATGAATCAGGCCTTCATGGTCGAATTGCTGCAAATAAACCAGTACTAAAGGACAACAATAATAAGAAGAGACTTGCTTGGGCCAAGAAACACGAGCAATGGACATTAGACCAGTGGAGATCTGTCCTTTGGGCTGATGAGTCCAATTTGGAGATTTCTGGTTCCAACTGCCGTGTCTTTGTGAGATGCGGTGTGGGTGAACAGATGATCTCCGCATGTGTATTTCCCACTGTGAAGCATGGAGGAGGAGGTGTTATGGTGTGGTGGTGCTTTGTTGGTGACACTGTCTGTGATTAATTTAGAATTCAAGGCACACTTAACCAGCATGGCTACCACAGCATTCTGCAGCGATATGCCAACCCTTCTGGTTTGCGCTTAGTGGGACTATCATTAGTTATTCAACAGGACAATAACCCAACACACCTCCAGGCTGTGTACAGGCTATTTGACCAAGAAGGAGAGTGATGGAGTGCTGCATCAGATGGCCTGGCCGCCACAATTACCCGACCTCAACCCAATTGAGATGGTTTGGGATAAGTTGGACCGCAGAGTGAAGTAAAAGCAGCCAACGAGTGCTCAGCATGTGGGAACTCCTTCAAGACTGTTGGAAAAGCATTCCACGTGAAGCTGGTTGAGACAATCCCAAGAATGTGCAAAGCTGTCATCAAGGCAAAGGGTGCCTACTTTGAAGAATCTGAAATATAAAATAAATGTTGATTTGTTTAACACTTTTTTGGGGTTACTACATGATTCCATATGTGTTATTTCATAGTTTATATCTTCACTATTATTCTATAATGTAGAAATTGTAAAAAAATAACTAAAACCCTGTAATGAGTAGGCGTGTCCAAACTTTTAACTATTATTATATATATACACATTTGTATATAAATGTATATATAAAGGGGACATGAATTGTTGACATAATTGTAATCCAAAACCCAACCTACATTTACTTGTTGTAACCCACTCAGGTTCCAAATCTGTTTGAGACGAGACTGACTTTACCTTTTACCAAAAGTATCCTATTCATACTTTGCAGTACATTTTAACACTAGAATAAATGTTTATGACTCATATCGGTGCTTTCAAAGGGATACCTTTGTTTTAAGAGGCAGTTTCTCTTTAAAATAAGCAAAACTACTAATTCCATCGGAATCATTCAATGTACTGATAGAACTACTCCATATGTTCTATTGAAAGAATAATGTTTTCTTAAAATTATTAAAATCTTTAATTGCTCTATTTTCAAACATGAAGTTTTGGAGTCAGGGTTTGGACAGCCACCTCTCAATAGAAATAGGTGTATAAAAATGACTTTGTACTACTGTATATTAATGGTAACACTACGTTTTGTTGTTGCCTTGGATTGAATTAGAACATTTCATCATGTAAATAAATATCCAAAGTTTAGAGACTTAAGTGTTTAAATGTTTTTAATTTTTTATTTGAACTGGGACTGCAATTTGCACCACTTCAGTAGAATTACCCATACACAGTATTTATGTGTATAGTTTGCATACTGTATGTAGGAAGTACACTGACATTCCAGTTCTCGTCACTGATTTTCAGTGAGGAAAATGTGGAATTGGAATTTGGTTTGACTTTCTGAATTGACTGTAAAATGCAATTGATCCCAAACATAGTAGTTGGCTCTGCATGAAGAGGGAGCTTGAACGGACAGTCAGTAATATCGACAGTCTATTGTTGACGGTACTGTAATAGATCAGTCCCTCTGAGTAAGCAGAGAGAAGAGATGACAAGATCAATACGGTTAACCTGGAATAAATAGGCTGTTCTGAATAGACCTGGACACCTGGACACCTGGACACCTATACACCTGGACACCTGGACACCTAGACACCTGGACACCTGGACACATGGACACCTGGACACCTGGACACCTGGACACCTGGACACCTGGACACCTAGACACCTAGACACCTAGACACCTGGACACCTGGACACCTGGACACCTGGACACCTGGACAACTAGACACTTAGACACTTGGACACTTGGACACCTGGACACCTGGACACCTAGACACCTGGACACCTAGACACCTGGACAACTAGACACTTAGACACCTGGACACCTGGACAACTAGACACTTAGACACTTAGACACTTGGACACCTGGAACCTGGACACCTGGACACCGGACTCCTGGACACCTAGCACCTAGACACCTAGACACCTGGACACCTGGACACCTGGACACCTGGACACCCAGAGAAAGGTCTGATCAGTCAATGTTAGCTGCGGTTATTTGTAGCTCAGTTGTAAGAGCATGGTGCTTGCAACGTCAGCGTAGTGAGTTTGATTCCCGGGACAACTCACACATAACATGTATTCACTCATGACTGTAAGTCTACTTTGGATAACAGTATCTGCTAAATGGCAGAGAGGAGGTGGGAGTCTTGCTGATTATGGTATATCTTATTATTTTAATATCACATCATCACTGAGAGAGAGAGATACTGAGGGAGAGGAGGTGGGAGTCTTGCTGATGCTCTATATCCAGTCGAAGCCACTTTGGGTCAGTCTATGTGTATCTCTCTCTTCATTTCTCTTTGCCATTCTCTCCCGCTCCCCCCAATCTCTCTCTCTCTCTCTTTCCCACCCCCAATCTCTCTCTCTCTCTCTCTCTCTCTCTCTCTCTCTCTCTCTCTCACCCCCCCAATCTTTCTTTCTCTCTTTCCCACCCCCCAATCTCTCTCTCTCTCTCTCACCCCCCCAATCTTTCTTTCTCTCTTTCCTACCCCCAATCTCTCTCTCTCTCTCTCTCTCCTCTCTCTCTCTCTCTCTCTCTCTCTCTCTCTCTCTCCTGGGTGATTCATGCCCAATGTGCCCTTTGCAATTAAACTCCAGGTTTCTCACTTAAAGCACACAGGGCCGGTGTCAAGCAGACCAATCGGTCATGCGTGGCTGGGGGCACTGCTTCTGCTTTTTAAAGACATCCAGGTATCGTTTCTATCGCAAAACAACAGCTCACCATCACATTACAATAGCAGCAGACAGAAAACAACAGCTCACCATCACATTACAATAGCAGCAGAGACAAAACAACAGCTCACCATCACATTACACTAGCAGCAGACACAAAACAACAGCTCACCATCACATTACAATAGTAGCAGAGACAAAACAACAGCTCACCATCACATTACAATAGCAGCAGACACAAAACAACAGCTCACCATCACATTACAATAGCAGCAGAGACAAAACAACAGCTCACCATCACATTACAATAGCAGCAGACACAAAACAACAGCTCACCATCACATTACAATTGCAGCAGACACAAAACAACAGCTCACCATCACATTACAATAGCAGCAGACAGAAAACAACAGCTCACCATCACATTACAATAGCAGCAGACACAAAACAACAGCTCACCATCACATTACAATAGCAGCAGAGACAAAACAACAGCTCACCATCACATTACAATAGCAGCAGACACAAAACAACAGTTCACCATCACATTACAATAGCAGCAGAGACAAAACAACAGCTCACCATCACATTACCATAGCAGCAGACACAAAACAACAGCTCACCATCACATTACAATAGCAGCAGACACAAAACAACAGCTCACCATCACATTACAATAGCAGCAGACACAAAACAACAGCTCACCATCACATTACAATAGCAGCAGACACAAAACAACAGCTCACCATCACATTACAATTGCAGCAGACACAAAACAACAGCTCACCATCACATTACAATAGCAGCAGAGACAAAACAACAGCTCACCATCACATTATAATAGCAGCAGACACAAAACAACAGCTCACCATCACATTACAATAGCAGCAGACACAAAACAACAGCTCACCATCACATTACAATAGCAGCAGACACAAAACAACAGCTCACCATCACATTACAATAGCAGCAGAGACAAAACAACAGCTCACCATCACATTACAATAGCAGCAGTGAGAATACAAAACATACAGGTCAGGCTGTACAAGTCTCAGCCACCCCCCTTTCATTCCTTTCTCTTTCTCCCCCTCTCTCTCTCTCCTCCCCCATTGCAGTTTCAGCACATTAATTGACTCATTATTCTGATTCGTATTCAGGAGAGGGGATTGATTAAGGGCAGCAGATGCCCAGTCTATGTAGACGAGCTCCGAGCTGTGGATGGACGTTGTTTTAGCTGTGGATGGCTGTTGTTTGAGCTGTGGATGGCCGTTGTTTGAGCTGTGGATGGCTGTTGTTTGAGCTGTGGATGGCCGTTGTTTGAGCTGTGGATGGCTGTTGTTTGAGCTGTGGATGGCCGTTGTTTGAGCTGTGGATGGCTGTTGTTTGAGCTGTGGATGGCCGTTGTTTGAGCTGTGGATGGCTGTTGTTTGAGCTGTGGATGGCTGTTGTTTGAGCTGTGGATGGCTGTTGTTTGAGCTGTGGATGGCCGTTGTTTGAGCTGTGGATGGCCGTTGTTTGAGCTGTGGATGGCCGTTGTTTGAGCTGTGGATGGCTGTTGTTTGAGCTGTGGATGGCTGTTGTTTGAGCTGTGGATGGCTGTTGTTTGAGCTGTGGATGGCCGTTGTTTGAGCTGTGGATGGCCGTTGTTTTAGCTGTGGATGGCCGTTGTTTGAGCTGTGGATGGCCGTTGTTTGAGCTGTGGATGGCCGTTGTTTGAGCTGTGGATGGCCGTTGTTTGAGCTGTGGATGGCTGTTGTTTGAGCTGTGGATGGCCGTTGTTTGAGCTGTGGATGGCCGTTGTTTGAGCTGTGGATGGCCGTTGTTTGAGCTGTGGATGGCCGTTGTTTTAGCTGTGGATGGCTGTTGTTTAGCTGTGGATGGCCGTTGTTTGTCCCATACGTTTACATTACTTATTGGAACACTCCGGGGCTATTGCCCCAACCCCCCAGGATACACAGAACAGAGAGCGGGAATAAATATCTGGTGTATTTTGAGGAGGGAAATTAAAATGCTTAAAAAAAAGGTGCTTATTTGTTTTTCTTCAGTATTCTTGTGCAAAAACACATGTTCTCCAACTCTCCACCATGCAGTCAACTTCCTCTTCCTCCTTCAGATGATAATTAATATGATATGTCACAGAGAAAGAAAAGGGCCGCTCTCTCTCTTCCATTCTCTCTCCCTCCCTCTCTCTCTCTCGCCCTCGCACTTTCTTCTCTGTCTCCTCTCTCTCTGGCGCATGCAGAGCAAGACATCTAGGCCATAGTTAACCCCATTGTTCCTGCTCGACAGCTTCCAACACTTAGTGAGCCTGACATGTCCAGTTAGCTACAAGCAGAAAGTTTACCTGACAGGGTGGCCTACATAATCATTCTCTCGCTCTTCTTCTCCCCAGCCCTCTTCCCCTTCTTCCCCCTCGTCCTGTCCCCTCCTTCCTCCCCCACTCCTCCCTTTTCCCCCACCCACCCGCCCTCCACTCCTTTCGCCCTCATCCCTCGTTCCGATACATCTTATTTGAGAGTATTAGGAAGACATCAATCACTTGTCGGGGCTATATGTTGTTGCAGGCCTTTTCTCTCCAGGCATAGCATGGTGCTGGGGAAACGGGGAAGGGATCAGGTGGAGAGGGCAGGAATCAAAACTGACGCAGGTTGGAGCTCTGGTGGCCATGGAGTCTCTCTGACAAATTGACTTGATCCCTAGAACACCCTGGGGGCTGTTTACCATGTCCCCTACACTCTGGGGGCTGTTTACCATGTCCCCTACACTCTGGGGGCTGTTTACCCTGTCCCCTACACTCTGGGGGCTGTTTACCCTGTCCCCCACACTCTGGGGGCTGTTTACCCTGTCCCCCACACTCTGGGGGCTGTTTACCCTGTCCCCCACACTCTGGGGGCTGTTTACCCAGTCCCCCACACTCTGGGGGCTGTTTACCATGTCCCCTACACTCTGGGGGCTGTTTACCCTGTCCCCTACACTCTGGGGGCTGTTTACCCTGTCCCCCACACTCTGGGGGCTGTTTACCCTGTCCCCCACACTCTGGGGGCTGTTTACCCTGTCCCCTACACTCTGGGGGCTGTTTACCCTGTCCCCTACACTCTGGGTCTGTTTACCCTGTCCCCCACACTCTGGGGGCTGTTTACCCTGTCCCCCACACTCTGGGGGCTGTTTACCCTGTCCCCTACAGCCTGGGGGCTGTTTACCATGTCCCCTACACCCTGGGGGCTGTTTACCATGTCCCCTACACTCTGGGGGCTGTTTACCCTGTCCCCTACACCCTGGGGGCTGTTTACCCTGTCCCCTACACCCTGGGGCTGTTTACCCTGTCCCCTACACCCTGGGGCTGTTTACCATGTCCCCTACACTCTGGGGGCTGTTTACCCTGTCCCCTACACCCTGGGGGCTGTTTACCCTGTCACACACACCCTGGGGCTGTTTACCCTGTCACACACACCCTGGGGGCTGTTTACCCTGTCCCCTACACTCTGGGGCTGTTTACCATGTCCCCTACACTCTGGGGGCTGTTTACCATGTCCCCTACACTCTGGGGGCTGTTTACCATGTCCCCTACACCCTGGGGGCTGTTTACCCTGTCCCCTACACTCTGGGGGCTGTTTACCATGTCCCCTACACCCTGGGGGCTGTTTACCCTGTCACACACACCCTGGGGCTGTTTACCCTGTCCCCTACACTCTGGGGGCTGTTTACCCTGTCACACACACCCTGGGGCTGTTTACCATGTCCCCTACACTCTGGGGGCTGTTTACCCTGTCCCCTACACCCTGGGGGCTGTTTACCCTGTCCCCTACACCCTGGGGGCTGTTTACCATGTCCCCTACACCCTGGGGGCTGTTTACCCTGTCCCCTACACTCTGGGGGCTGTTTACCATGTCCCCTACACCCTGGGGGCTGTTTACCCTGTCACACACACCCTGGGGCTGTTTACCCTGTCCCCTACACTCTGGGGGCTGTTTACCCTGTTACACACACCCTGGGGCTGTTTACCATGTCCCCTACACTCTGGGGGCTGTTTACCCTGTCCCCTACACCCTGGGGGCTGTTTACCCTGTCCCCTACACCCTGGGGGCTGTTTACCCTGTCCCCTACACCCTGGGGTCTGTTTACCATGTCCCCTACACTCTGGGGGCTGTTTACCCTGTCCCCTACACTCTGGGGGCTGTTTACCGTGTCCCCTACACCCTGGGGGCTGTTTACCCTGTCACACACACCCTGGGGCTGTTTACCCTGTCACACACACCCTGGGGGCTCTTTACCCTGTCCCCTACACTCTGGGGCTGTTTACCATGTCCCCTACACTCTGGGGGCTGTTTACCATGTCCCCTACACTCTGGGGGCTGTTTACC